>NC_139173.1:23530203-24118047 GCF_965202585.1 Thalia democratica
ATTCAAAATAATTCATTTTTGTAGTTTTAAAATAGTGCACTTATTTATCTTCAAACTTTTGACATGATGTAAATAAAAGTGTCAAAAATAGAAAAAAATCAAACGCAGACCTGGAGCTGGTTGATGGCGTTGCTTATCTCGATTTGCGCCTTCTTCACCTCTTGGTCGCCACCATGTGGCACCTGCTCGTCATCCGAATCGTCATCGCTGTCGCAAGCAGGCGCTGCGCGTCCGGAGGAAGACGTCGAAGACACTTGACCCTGGTGGTTTGATTATTGCGATTAGGAAAAAAAGAAGCAAATGTTGGGCGTTTTCCTAACCGGATGGGTGTCACAAATGCACGGAAAGTCACTTTTTCACGAACCGATGTTTTTGTAATTAAAAAATTCCAAATTTAAAATGAACTAGTAATTTTTTCTTATTGGAAAACCACGTTTTAAAGAAAAATTCTTAAATGACAAAAAAAACTTAATTAGAACATTCGAACCTCGTGCATTTGCGACCCGTGCTCGTCCTCATCATAAGTAACTATGAGATGTTTAGATATTTGTTAATTAGTTTCTCATTTTATTCTTAAGTTGTTTGTAAACTTATCTCAGTATCTATTGCATTTAAATCATGTTTAAAGCTAGTAAAGGAATTATATAAACTATTTTTATATAAAAAATTGTATAATATAAAACAGCTTATAGTATGAGAGATTGAAAATTAATTGTATATTATAAAATTAAAAATTTTATAGTATAATTTATTTCAGTACTTAAACTTTACTTAAACAACGAATACTCAACCGTAGCAAACAAAGTTCATTACTTAAGCAACTCTGTGAATAAAAAATAATGTCCAGGCTTTGATGCTAAATACCTTGCTAGAGTCTATTGTTTTTATTATTGATAAGTAAATAAAAAAGTTTATTTTGTACTACAAACTCCTTCAATTTTTCTTTTTTTAGTTCCACGTGTTGTCACCGACCCGACACTCATTGCGTCTTCTTGTTTTATTTTTCTGTTTTTTCTTTTTATTTGCTCGTTCCTGGCAGCGACCAAAATCAGCTTTTTATCCATCAAACTAAAAATAAATAAAAAACTGAAACTTTTGTTGTTAAATAGTTTTGTTAGTTATCATAAAGCTGTTACTACAGAAAACGTTGTTGTTTTAAGTAAAAATACCAAAATCAAATAGACTTTATGCTTTGGTTTAGTTAGTAAGTGCTACCTAAAAAAACTAATTAGTTCTTTTCAAAAGTTGGTTTAATTAAAAGATTTGGTTGAATGGAAAGTTTTTGATTTTATCTATTTTGTTCATTTTTAGAATTAAAACAAGGCAGTATTGTATTTTACAATAGCTTGAAGCTAAAACAAATCGACTTAGGTAAAAATATTGGTCATAAACGATACTAACTGTTACAAAAACAATAGACTCATTACTTTATGCAGTTGATTTTAAAAATATCAAATTAAAATAACATGAATAAAGTTGCTTTAAAAAAAAATAATGACCGTTGAGGAGTTGAGCTTTTTTAAGTATTAAATTGAAAATAATAAAAATAATTAAAAAATTTGATGTTTTTCTCTTTAACAAACGTTAAAATAAATGAAAAAGTGTAAGCAGATTTCAAAATAATAAACATAGCACAAACGTTTTGAATCCGTCTTTAACGGCTTGAGTGGCGGCCTTCTTGGAGTTCCTGTTGAACTCTTCCAACATGAGCATCTTGTCGAAGCCGTGGCACACCGACGGAATGACGACTTTCAAAACGTCGGGAGCTTCCTTGTGGAGTCTGTCTTGGTATTTTGATGCCATCGCGGTAGGTTGTAGGTGAAATCAGACTTTTGAAAATTAAATCGTTGCGTTAACTTTTTAAAAGTAGTGTTTTATGACGTAGATTTGTAAAAAAAAAGTTGCAAAAAATGTTTTTGTAATTTTTGCTAATTTAGAAATTTTACTAATTTACAATAACATAAGGTAAATTTATTATCAACATTTTTAAGTACATCTTAATAATTTATTGATCACAAAATTAAGAAAAGTATAAAAATAAAACGATAAGGCTTGTTTAGAGGTGCTTAAGTCCTAGACAATACGTTAAAGTGTATCCAAGTGGTGTACGACTAGATAACCGAAAGGTTTTTTTGTACATCCAGGTCCTAGGACCAATTATTTCTTGTCGTTCAATAAACCGAATATCTAACCATTGATAGTGAAAAACTTTTTAAGCGGTATGGCATACTAAAATAAATTAACACAAAGAACTAAAAATTAGACAAAATTTTTTTTGGTAAATGTAGACATTATAATTAGAATCTAAAAGTATACGGTATGAGATTATATAAATAAAACTTCTATATCTACTAGGTGTAAATGAAAGACTAAATTAAGTAAACTATATGTTTTTAGAAGTTAAGTAGTAAAGCTAGAAAACTTTAGAATGTGTTTATTTATTTATTTTATTCTTAACTGGTCTAATAATATGATAGTTAAGTATAATGTCCTTTTTGCAAAGTTTTTTACTTAGCTACAAATTTTTACAAACAAAACTATCCAAATGTGTTTGCATAAAAATAAATTTTTAGTCAATTATGTTTGTAAAAAAGTGAATGATGTTTAAAAGAAACTGTTTTTAAAAACAATATAACAGTTTTTTATTCGAATTTATTTTTTCCGGTTCAAAACTTTTGAAAGAAATTAAGTTTAAAAAGTTGAATAAACAGCAACAAAGCAAAAACTTTAACTTTAAAATAAACTATACACGAGTACATATAAAAAGTATCGGGAAAGGTTGGCTATTAAATTATTAAATGTTTTTATAAATACATCAGTATTTGTTAAAACTGAAAAAAAAATTAATAAGTTTAATAACTAATAGTTTGGTTTATAGCTTTCGAAATAACCTTTTCGCTAAAGTTTTTAGGTTTTTTTATTATAAAATTGACAAAAGAAAATCTCTAATAAACTTTTAATTACCTAATGTTTTAATAAACAAAGTCTATAACCATTTTAGTTGCTTTATTCAGTTGTTCTTAAAATTCAGACTATTTTGGTCAAAAATAACTACTGTGTGTGCAAAGAGCATTTAGAAAAAAATTTAAACAATTACTGAGTTTTTTACATTTTTAATATTATATAATAAGTTTAGTGCGAGTATTTAAGTAACTTTATAATAAAAATGAGTTAAAATACAAATACTTTATTTTAAAAAAAAATTATTGAAAAAATATTATATTCAAACTCCTTTTCGTTAAGTTTTTAAGTGTTCAAGTTTTTTTTTCTTAAAGGTTAATAAAACCTGGCTTAAGATATATGACAAGTTCATGAGTTTTTAAGTCTATAGGTAAGTTATAGATAACACTTTAAAGCATATAGAAATATGATTTTGTTTGAATAGTTACATAACTATTATCATAAGGTTTTATCAAAACAACAATTGCAGTGTGTTCAATTTTATTTCATTGTTGCGTTCCTCTGTGCAGTGACAACGATAATATATTAAATCTTTTGAACCTTATATAATTTTTATAATCAAATGAAGTTTGAAGTATCTAAACAGCCGTATATTAACTCACGACTAGCCATATTTTGGGTTTTTAAGATTCTACAGCCTAAATTGTTATACATGATCTAATTTTGTTATAAAAAACTTTTACTATTTGTCAAATAAAAGCTTGGGCCTAAAAATAGTACAGAAAATGTTGAGCTTTAGTACTTTTATAGTGTTTTGATTGAATAATAAACTTATAAAAAAGTATCAATAAATACCGTTTACTTAGGTTACGGTATTGAGTTGTTAAAAAATTTTAAGGCAAAAGATTATAAGTTGATAATCAAGATTTAAGTTTCTAATTAAGTAAAAAAAAAAAGTATGCATTGTACCTTAATACTCAAATAAAGCTAAAATACTACAAGCTACAAAAAAAAATTAGATGGGTTTATGTTTAGTCTTAAAACTATAAACTTATCCAAACTTAAGTAATCTCAAAAACTATCGAAAAATTCTGAAACCATATTTTTAAAATTAAGTTAGTATTTAGCAATAAATTCATTTTTTGTTTCAAACATTGAAAAATCTGTTTACAGTTTTTTAGCGCTGCAAGCGGCGCTTTTCAAAAATCAATCACACTCGCGAGGGTTAATTCTCTTTCAACAAAGCATGTGTTAAGAAACGAGAGAGCGACTGCCATAGTAACTAGAACACGCTATATTGCTAGCAAGCGCGTTTCTGCACACTGAAAAATACTTAAGCTGGTGTATTGGGCTGAAGTTTGATTAGTCAAGTTGACGGCAGCGCTTTGTAGTCCTAATCACTTATTAGGCGCACTTGTTTAGTTATAAGAGGTTTTATGTAACGTAATGAAATAATAATTTTAAGTCAAAAACCGAAAACGTGTTTGAAATCTGCATGTTAAAAGTATTTCAGTTTTTGTTATGTAATGTCTGCTGATTTGTGTGTAATAAAAATGTAGTTTGTTTTGGTAGTCACATTTCAGACAGGTTCGGAAGTAAAAATCAATAAAGTGTAGTTGCGATCATCATTTAAAAGATTGTTTTGTGATTCTTAAAAAAGGGCAAGCTTAAATTAATGAGTTCTAGCAAAACATAATTTTTATTTTTTAGAAAAGTTTAATAATAGTATTTTCTTGTATGTAGTAGGAGATTAGTAATATTTACTTTTTAAAAGATTTAGACGAGCAGAAAGAAACAACGTATTAAACTTTTTTTAGATTGTAGTTAACGTTTAGATAAAGTACAATTAAAATAATTTTTGCTAAATCATTTTGAATAAAATAAAATTTTAATAATTTTAATAAAAACCACTTATTGCTATTAGTTAAACATTACGATCTACAGAGTTTATTTAAAAATTAAAAAAATAAATTGTTGTTAGTAATGAAGTATTATTAGTGAACTAATTCAAACAAAATCTTATTTACTTATAAAATTTAACTACCAATGGTAATTATTTTGTAAAGTTTTACAGTAAACATATTTTGTATCAGAAATATACTTTAGTTAGTGATAAAATTCTTGTTGAAAGTACAAGAGTTTTTATGGTTATAATTTTAGCTGTTTTTAAAATTATTTATCATGATAAACATCGTATGGTTTTTATGAAAAGCACTTCTTTCTTTTTACAAAAGACGTATCTATTTAAGTTACATTTCTTAGTCTTTGTAAAACATTTTAAACTAAAATTTCACCAATGAACAAACTTTTTTAATAAATAGATTAATACTTAGATAAAATTTATCTTTGGGTAATTTACCGCTTGTTTTTTATTTAAGTTTTGTGTAAACAAGAATCTCTTTTGTACATAGTAATGATGTATAACTTTTAAAAGTTTTATCAATATAAAGTGTTGCTACAACTAGTTTCTTAGAAAGTTAAACAACTTTTTCGACATAACTTGTAAATTAGTGTTTATTTACAAGTACTTGTAACTTGTTTAGTGTTTATAATATTTTATTTTTTAATGTTTTTAGTCTAGCTGATGTAAACTACAAAATAACTTAAAAACTACTTTATTTAACAAACATAAGTGTGTTAAAAGCTTCAAATAATTTTTTTAATGTTCATTTGTCATACTCATATGTCATAATATACATTTCTAGCTAAGTTACTATAAAAAGCTGAATTTATCTTTTAAAAAAAAAGTTATATAAGTTTATAGCTTCCATAAGTATAAAAAACTAAAACATATAAGTTTTAAAGAGTTCAATATATGAAGTACTAAACAAATCTTTTTAGTTTTATTAATCAAATAAAATATATATATCTATATAACTTTTTTGTAAAGGGAATTTTCAAAGCAGTTTTGTTTAGAACGATTAACTTGAAATAGTCTTTTGATAAACTAAACGTAAAATGTTAAGTTTTAATCTAGGCAATAACTTTTAACAAAAGAAAATTAAAACAGTTATCAATACAATTTTATTATTTATCTATATTTAATGTTTAGTAATTTTAATTTGTTATTAATCCAGCATAATTGTTTTTGAATCCATAGTTTAACAATTCTTAAACAGAAAGAAAATAGTAAACTAGCAGAAGTCCTACACAATCAGTACTTAAATGTTAGAACAAGTTTAAATGGTTACGCAGTCTTTGTTTTAAGTTTTTAAAAAGGTTTACTAATTGCAATTGAACACAAACACTTAAGTTTTAAATTAAGATATAACTTAATGTATAGTAACAATAATATATTTTTTTGCATTAGTTATAGGTTATATAAAGCCGTCAAGTATATAACAGAGTAATAAAAACAAATGTCTAAAAACATATATGGTTTTATTTGATTAACTGCTTGTACTGAGATGATAATTTTCTTTTATAGTTTATTCAATTTAAAAAAAAAACTTATATCATAACAATAGTAAAAAAGTGTTCATTCTTATTTGAAGTTTTTAGCGATTAAAAATATTTAGTTACAGTTATCATTTATTAATGGTAATAAAACATGCAGGTTATGATCATATTAATTTCTGCTTTTACCTTCAAAAATGTTATAGTTAACTTGATAAGTAATTTTAACCACAAACACTGTATTTATAAAATATTAAACAGTTAGTTTTAATTGGTGTATAAACTTGTATTTGATTTCTCATACAATGTTGTTTGTATTTAAAGTAATTTAATATTTTATGCTAAAACTTCTGTGCGTTTATTTATATAATGCTTATTAAACCACAAATATTCAATATAACAAAAAAAAAAAGCGTCTTTGTTTCCAAAAACAGAAGCCGCCAAAACAAACTCGGTTTATACCGGAGCTTAGTATGATGAAGATTAATTTCAAACAAGTAATCAAAAAAGACAAAATATTTTCTGGCTGAGAGCTTGGATTTCAGCTCACACAAAACTCTCTGTGAACGCAAAGTTCACTTGAACAAAGAAATTCGTCTTGGTTGTTGATATAAGAGCGCATTGTCTGTTTAGCCATCACCGCCCGACTGTTCTATCGCTCGTGTATGTATACAAGAAATAATCTTCTTCTTTATTGAATGCCATATTGTTAGCCATCTAAACTTTCAATTGAATACACTGTTATCTTGTTGATGTAAAGGTTGCATAATGTTATTACAGATGAGAGTTGTGTAACAATTTTGAATATCATAAATATATTGTTCATGTACCAAGAACTATCAAGAAGTTTTAAAGACTAGACTGACGGGTCAAATAGTATTTTGTAATGTTCTGCCTATACTCAAGTTTAACAATTTTATTGTCTGTACAATGTTTCACTCGCTTGAAATAGTTTAAACGAGATCCTCAATTGAATAACAAAGTCTTATTCAAATAGAATACATTGTTTTGACAATAAAATTAAAAAAATTGAGTTAGCATTATCCTTGTTATTAAGTTGAGAACTTTTATTATTATCTCTAAAGTAAAAGTACATAATGTTCTGCACTAAACTGAAACAATAGACATTGTATTTTTACAGATGGTAGTTGTGTAACATAGTTTCTACAAAATGTCAGATCAGAACAACTACAGCTACTTGGGATCCTACAACAGCCTGAAGGATCCCCATCTCAAGGGCTTCTTCAGCAGCCCTCCCATAAGAAGACACCTGAGGAGAAAGGGGTTGATCACAAGGAAGGGAGCAATCGTCTCCGAAAAAGTCAGTTTTTTTCTTGGTATCAGTTCATTAAATTAAAAATAAAATTAACAATCAACGCAATGTGATGTAAACTTATATAGTTTTTTTTTTTTTGAATCTAATGAGTCTAAAACTAGAGTCAATCTCAGCAGGAAAGTTTGAAAATAGTTGTTTAAAACTTAGTCACTTAACTTAAGAAGTATTAAACTGTAAAATATCACTTTACTTTTTATAACATGTTTGAAACTGTTTTATAACATGTAAATTAAAACGTATTTTAAAGATGATTTACAAACCTTTTTAACATGAACTTTACTCATAAATTAGTTTTCGCAGGACTTCTACCTTCGAAACGCGCAGAAGGACCACCGCAAGCATGTGCAGGACGCGTTGGCGCAGGCCATCGTGGACAAGACGCTGGACATGGAGCGGCAGGCGCACTTCAAGAGGCAGCAGGAGCGCGAGAGGAGGTACAAGCAGCAACTGGTGGCCGCCATCAAGAACAGCAGAAACCAGCCCAGGGACGAGAACGGTGAATAAACAAAAAAAAATAAGATAAATTAAATATCTGACTGTTGACGAAATAAAAATTATTGATAAACTTTTGCTTTAAAGTGTTTTACAAAAATAAACAAAATTTTATTAGTTCTACCCCTGCTCATGCCCAAACCGCCAAGCGGAAAGAGGGGCGGCAAGTCGAGAGGAGGGCAGAAGAAGCAGCCGATGAACGAGAGGGTATTGAAGAGCCCCATGGCGGTTTCGGTGCGGAACTCGATGAAGCTGCACAGGAGGGAACCCCCCATGATAAAACCGGCGCTGAACAAGTCGCTGGGCAGCATCACTTTCAGGTAGGAAAATGATATGAATAATAAATTGATTAATGTTATTATGAATTAAATGCATTAAAAATTTTAGTTTTCTATTTAGAATTTAAGGCAGTCACATGTATTTACATTAATCAAAAAGTAAGCCAGCATTGTTAAAGAATCGCTTTATATTACCTAAACTCATTTTTTTCGAAATTAAACCTATACAAACAACACTCTCAGTCTTTCCACTAGTTATGAATTTGTTTTGATAGGTTGCGCTTATATTAGTTTTTTTTTCTTAAACTAAAAATTTTTCCCAGGTACCTCGGCCCGCTAATCAAGCTCGACTACGAGAAGGAGGACCCGCGCGACGACATCACCATCATGCAGCAGCACAACGGCGGGGAAAACCTGTGCGTCTACCACGGCAAGCACCAGCCGGGCGAGGAGTTCACCGTGACGTCACAACGGCACTCGGGATTCCCCTTTTCAATAACTCTGTACGTGAACAACATGAAGGCAGACAGGTTGAGCGCCTGCTGCGAGTACAAGCACAAGCCGAAGCGGAAGCTGGGCCAGTTCAAGTTCGTCAGGGTGACGGGGGCGCACCCGTGCTACAAGTGCATGATGGTGCAGAGGCGCAAGCAGCTGAAGAAAAACAAGAAGGAGGCGCAGCAGCAGCAGAAGGCGCACACGCCCGTGCCGCCCCGGAAGCTGTCGCCCATAAAGTTCGAGAACTCGTCGGTGGGAGGTGAGAGCAGCTCGGAGGGGGAGAGCGTCTCCTCGTTCTCGGCGGTTTCGAAGGGGGGCGAGAACAAAGCTTCGAGGCCGACGTCGAAGGCGTCTTCCAAGAGGAGGTCGAGAAGGTCGTCGAGGAAGGCGTCGGCGGCTTCGTCTAAGAAGTCTGCGGGATCGGCAAAGGAAGAAAAGGAGGTTGCAGAGAAAGTTTCGTCGGAAAAGGAAGCGAAGGAATCTTCGTCAAGCTCGAGCGATTCGGAAGCTGAAAACGATTCTGTTAAAGTTGCTGAAAGCGTGGAAGTAAAAGGAGAGACTGTAGAAGTAAAAACAGAAGAAGTTGTTGCTGTAGAAACAAAATCAAGAAAATCTTCATCATCCAGTTCAAGTGATTCAGAGACTGAAAAGGAATCTATCAAAGATATTGTAAAAGCTGAAGAACTTAAAGAGCAATCTTCAGAAATTAAAGATGAAACAGGAGAAGTCGCAGCAATCGAAACAAAATCAAGAAAGTCTTCCTCCTCATCAAGCTCAAGTGACTCAGTAAGTGAGAAAGTCGTCACAGAAGCCGAAGAAATTAAAGAAGAAGCAGCAGAAGTAGAAGTAGAAGCAAAAGAAGTTGTTGCTGATGAAACAAAATCAAGAAAGTCTTCATCTTCAAGTTCAAGCGATTCAGAAACTGAAAAATACTCTACAAAAGTCGTATCGGAAACAGAAGAGATAAAAGAAGCAATAGAAGATGTTGCAGCAGCTGAAACAAAGTCTTCAAAATCGTCGTCTTCAAGCGATTCGGAATCTGAAAAAGAATTTGTTACAGTGGTTACAAAATCTGCATCAGTCAAAGAAGAGACTGCAGAAATTAAAGAAGAAGTTAAGGAAGTTGTAGCTGTTGAAACAAAATCAAGAAAGTCTTCATCATCATCTTCAAGCTCACGTAACTCAGAAACTGAAAAAGAATCTGTTACAGTGTTTACAGAATCTGCATCAGTTAAAGAAAAGGCTGAAGAAATTAAAGAAGAAGTTAAAGAAGTTGTAGCTGTTGAAACAAAATCAAGAAAGTCTTCTTCTTCAAGCTCAAGCAACTCAGAAACTGAAAAAGAGTCTGTTACAATTGTCACAACATCTGCATCAAATAAAGAAGAGACTGAAGAAATAAAAGAAGTTGTAGGTGTTGAAACAAAATCAAGAAAGTCTTCTTCTTCAAGCTCAAGCGATTCAGAAACTGAAAAAGAATCTGTCAAAGTTGCTGCAGAAACTGTAGCAGTTAAAGAAGAAACTGTAGAAGTAAAAGTAGATGAAGTTGTTGCTATTGAAACAAAATCAAGAAAGTCTTCTTCTTCAAGCTCAAGCGACTCAGAAACTGAAAAAGAATCTGTCAAAGTTGTAGCAGAAACTGTAGCCGTTAAAGAAGAAACTGTAGAAGTAAAAGCAGAAGAAATTGTTACTGTTGAAACAAAATCAAGAAAGTCTTCTTCTTCAAGCTCAAGCGATTCAGAAACTGAAAAAGAATCTGTCAAAGTTGTAGCAGAAGCTGTAGAAGTTAAAACAGAGACTGTAGAAGTAAAAGCAGAAGAAATTGTTGCTGTTGAAACAAAATCAAGAAAGTCTTCTTCTTCAAGCTCTAGCTCAAGCGATTCAGAAACTGAAAAAGAATCTGTCAAAGCTGTAGCAGAAACTGTAGCAGTTAAAACAGAGACTGTAGAAGTAAAAGCAGAAGAAATTGTTACTGTTGAAACAAAATCAAGAAAGTCTTCTTCTTCAAGCTCAAGCGACTCAGAAACTGAAAAAGAATCTGTCAAAGTTGTAGAACAAGGTGTAGTCGTTAAAGAAGAGACTACAGAAGTAAAAACAGAAGAAGTTGTTGCTGTTGAAACAAAATCAAGAAAATCTTCATCATCTAGCTCAAGCGACTCAGAAACTGAAAAGGAATCTGTCAAAGTTGCTGCAGAAACTGTAGCAATTAAAGAAGAAACTGTAGAAGTAAAAGTAGATGAAGTTGTTGCTATTGAAACAAAATCAAGAAAGTCTTCTTCTTCAAGCTCTAGCTCAAGAGACTCAGAAACTGAAAAGGAATCTGTCAAAGTTGCTGCAGAAACTGTAGCAGTTAAAGAAGAAACTGTAGAAGTAAAAGTAGATGAAGTTGTTGCTATTGAAACAAAATCAAGAAAGTCTTCTTCTTCAAGCTCTAGCTCAAGCGACTCAGAAACTGAAAAAGAATCTGTCAAAGTTGTTGCAGAAACTGTAGAAAATAAAGAAGAGACTGCAGAAGTAAAAACAGAAGAAGTTGTTGCTGTTGAAACAAAATCAAGAAAGTCTTCATCTTCAAGCTCAAGTAACTCAGAATCTGAAAAAGAATCTGTCAAAGTTGTAGCAGAAACTGTAGAAGTTAAAACAGAGACTGTAGAAGTAAAAGCAGAAGAAATTGTTACTGTTGAAACAAAATCAAGAAAGTCTTCATCTTCAAGCTCAAGCGACTCAGAAACTAAAAAAGAATCTGTCAAAGTTGTAGCAGAAGCTGTAGCCATTAAAGAAGAAACTGTAGAAGTAAAAGCAGAAGAAGTTGTTGCTGTTGAAACAAAATCAAGAAAGTCTTCTTCTTCAAGCTCTAGCTCAAGCGACTCAGAAACTGAAAAAGAATCTGTTAAAGTTGTTGCTGTAGCTGCAGCAGTTAAAGAAGAGACTGCAGAAATAAAAACAGAAGAAGTTTTAACTGTTGAAACAAAATCAAGAAAGTCTTCATCATCTAGCTCAAGCGATTTAGAAACAGAAAAAGAATCTGTCAAAGTTGTAGCAGAACCTGTAGAAGTTAAAACAGAGACTGTAGAAGTAAAAGCAGAAGAAATTGTTGCTGTAAAAACAAAATCAAGAAAGTCTTCTTCTTCAAGCTCAAGCGACTCAGAAACTGAAAAAGAATCTGTCAAAGTTGTAGCAGAAGCTGTAGAAGTTAAAACAGAAACTGTAGAAGTAAAAGCAGAAGAAATTGTTGCTGTTGAAACAAAATCAAGAAAGTCTTCATCTTCAAGCTCAAGCGATTCAGAAACAGAAAAGGATTCTGTCAAAGTTGTAACAGAAACTGTAGAAGTTAAAACAGAGACTGTAGAAGTAAAAGCAAAAGAAATTGTTGCTGTTGAAACAAAATCAAGAAAGTCTTCATCTTCAAGCTCAAGCGATTCAGAAACAGAAAAGGATTCTGTCAAAGTTGTAGCAGAAACTGTAGAAGTTAAAACAGAGACTGTAGAAGTAAAAGCAGAAGAAGTTTTTGCTGTTGAAACAAAATCAAGAAAGTCTTCATCTTCAAGCTCAAGCGACTCAGAAACTGAAAAAGAATCTGTCAAAGTTGTAGCAGAAGCTGTAGAAGTTAAAACAGAAACTGTAGAAGTAAAAGCAGAAGAAATTGTTGCTGTTGAAACAAAATCAAGAAAGTCTTCTTCTTCAAGCTCAAGCGATTCAGAAACAGAAAAGGAATCTGTCAAAGTTGTAGCAGAAACTGTAGAAGTTAAAACAGAGACTGTAGAAGTAAAAGCAGAAGAAATTGTTGCTATTGAAACAAAATCAAGAAAGTCTTCTTCTTCAAGCTCAAGCGATTCAGAAACAGAAAAGGAATCTGTCAAAGTTGTAGCAGAAACTGTAGAAGTTAAAACAGAGACTGTAGAAGTAAAAGCAGAAGAAATTGTTGCTATTGAAACAAAATCAAGAAAGTCTTCATCTTCAAGCTCAAGCGACTCAGAAACTGAAAAAGAATCTGTCAAAGTTGTAGCAGAAGCTGTAGAAGTTAAAGTAAAAACTGCAGAAGTAAAAGCAGAAGAAATTGTTGGTGTTGAAACAAAATCAAGAAAGTCTTCATCTTCTAGCTCAAGCGATTCAGAAACAGAAAAGGAATCTGTCAAAGTTGTTGCAAAAACTGTAGATGTTAAAACAGAGACTGTAGAAGTAAAAGCAGAAGAAATTGTTGCTGTAGAAACAAAATCAAGAAAGTCTTCTTCTTCAAGCTCAAGCGACTCAGAAACTGAAAAAGAATCTGTTAAAGTTGTAGCAGAAACTGTAGAAAATAAAGAAGAGACTGTAGAAGTAAAAGCAGAAGAAGTTGTTGCTGTTGAAACAAAATCAAGAAAGTCTTCATCTTCTAGCTCAAGCGATTCAGAAACTGAAAAAGAATCTGTTAAAGTTGTTGATGTAGCTGCAGCAGTTAAAGAAGAGACTACAGAAATAAAAACAGAAGAAGTTGTTGCTGTTGAAACAAAATCAAGAAAGTCTTCTTCTTCAAGCTCAAGCGATACAGAAACAGAAAAAGAATCTGTCAAAGTTGTAGCAGAAGCTGTAGAAGTTAAAGTAGAAACTGCAGAAGTAAAAACAGAAGAAATTGTTGCGGTCGAAACAAAATCAAGAAAGTCTTCTTCTTCAAGCTCAAGCTCAAGCGACTCAGAAACTGAAAAAGAATCTGTTAAAGTTGTTGCTGTAGCTGCAGCAGTTAAAGAAGAAACTGTAGAAGTAAAAGCAGAAGAAATTGTTGCTATTGAAACAAAATCAAGAAAGTCTTCTTCTTCAAGCTCAAGCGATTCAGAAACTGAAAAAGAATCTGTCAAAGTTGTAGCAGAAGCTGTAGAAGTTAAAACAGAGACTGTAGAAGTAAAAGCAGAAGAAGTTGTTGCTGTTGAAACAAAATCAAGAAAGTCTTCTTCTTCAAGCTCTAGCTCAAGCGATTCAGAAACTGAAAAAGAATCTGTCAAAGCTGTAGCAGAAACTGTAGAAGTTAAAGAAGAAACTGTAGAAGTAAAAGCAGAAGAAATTGTTGCTGTTGAAACAAAATCAAGAAAGTCTTCTTCTTCAAGCTCAAGCGATACAGAAACAGAAAAAGAATCTGTCAAAGTTGTAGCAGAAGCTGTAGAAGTTAAAGTAGAAACTGCAGAAGTAAAAACAGAAGAAATTGTTGCGGTTGAAACAAAATCAAGAAAGTCTTCTTCATCAAGCTCAAGCTCAAGCGACTCAGAAACTGAAAAAGAATCTGTTAAAGTTGTTGCTGTAGCTGCAGCAGTTAAAGAAGAAACTGTAGAAGTAAAAGCAGAAGAAATTGTTGCTATTGAAACAAAATCAAGAAAGTCTTCTTCTTCAAGCTCAAGCGATTCAGAAACTGAAAAAGAATCTGTCAAAGTTGTAGTAGAAGCTGTAGCAGTTAAAACAGAGACTGTAGAAGTAAAAGCAGAAGAAATTGTTGCTGTTGAAACAAAATCAAGAAAGTCTTCTTCTTCAAGCTCTAGCTCAAGCGATTCAGAAACTGAAAAAGAATCTGTCAAAGCTGTAGCAGAAACTGTAGAAGTTAAAGAAGAAACTGTAGAAGTAAAAGCAGAAGAAATTGTTGCTGTTGAAACAAAATCAAGAAAGTCTTCATCTTCAAGCTCAAGCGATTCAGAAACAGAAAAGGATTCTGTCAAAGTTGTAGCAGAACCTGTAGAAGTTAAAACAGAGACTGTAGAAGTAAAAGCAGAAGAAATTGTTACTGTTGAAACAAAATCAAGAAAGTCTTCATCTTCAAGCTCAAGCGATTCAGAAACAGAAAAAGAATCTGTCAAAGTTGTAGCAGAAACTGTAGAAGTTAAAGGAGAGACTGTAGAAGTAAAAGCAGAAGAAATTGTTGCTGTAGAAACAAAATCAAGAAAGTCTTCTTCTTCAAGCTCCAGCTCAAGTGATTCAGAAACTGAAAAAGAAACTGCTAAAGCTGACGAAACAAAAGAAGAGGCGACGGAAAACACAATTAACACTTCTAACGACAATTCCATACTAGACGAAATAAAAGACAGAAGTGTTATAGACCTACAGTACTACAACTTAGAACAGTACCATATCGACGAACTAAACACCTATTTAGTATCGAGCAACGACTCAATTGAAAGCTTGCTTCTAAGAGGCTGCTCGCTGGGCCACGACGCCGTCAAAAGCATCCTGAAGTCGCTGATCACCAGCAAGAGAAAGCTTGAAACGCTCAACGTCGCCACCAACGACCTCGGCGAGAGCTCCGTCAACTACGTCCTGCAGGCTGTCAGGAGCTGCGAGATAAAACACCTGGTCATGGACGGCAACCCCCTGGCGGACAGGGGAACCAAGCTGCTCATGCGCGGCCTCGCCAAGCAGTGCATCAGCGAGAAGGCCAAAAACTCCGACCTCAGCTCCATCTCGTCCAGCAGCGACGAGAGCAAGAAGGACGATGACGTCACCGAAGAAAGCAGCCAATTGGAAAGCTTGTCCCTGGACGCCACCGAGATTGACGTCAAAGGGCTCAAGAACATCATCGCCTTTTTGAGCCTCAACCCGCCGCTGAAGTCGCTCAGCCTGAACGAGAACGAGAACCTCAGCGACAAGTTGCGCCTCCTGTGGAAGGTCTTCGCCAAAAAGAGGAACGTCAGCCTCAAGTTCATCTCCCTCAGCGGCAACAAGATGCTCAACGAGGACCTGGACTCTTTCTTCGAGCTGATGGACTTCAAGTCGAGCATATCCTCGATCTGCCTGACAAACAACGAGTTTGAGGAGAGCGTTTTGCAGAAACTGTCGGAGTTCGCGGCTAAGAATGGCATCAGTCTGAACGCTAACACGAACGAGTAAATTTTATAAAATAACTAGAAATTAGTTTTTACTTGATAGTTTTCTCAAAAACGATTTTTCTGCGTTTAAAAAAGACATCAAATGTTTTTTTCATATTGCACTGTGACTTTAAACTGCAAATAGTTTTAATATTGCAAAAAGTTATGTAACCAGGTTTCAATACGTTTTTACAATCAAATAATGATAATCTCTAATTTCCAGCTTTTTGATGTTATGAACACTTTTAAAATTTCCAAACGACTATCAGTGTTAGCAATTTTTCCAAAATACTTTTTCATACTAATTTTTTTTTTTTTTAATGAGCGTACAACATTAGCTAATACTTTTTCATATATTTTATTTTTCACCATTTCCTTTCGTGCAGTATTTTTAGTGCATTCCAGTGCTAACGAGAGCACAACAGCGTACAATAGAAGCATTTTAGCGGGCAAATTGAGTACCACTCGTCTGTGGAGTGTTTTTCTTTCGATCGGGCTGACCATTGTTACGTAATGACACTCGGTTGCGTCTTAACAATCTTTTTTTTTTGTTGATATCTGGCGGCGCGATAATCTCGGCTGAGTACCAGCCCACTTATTCATTTCCTACCTAATTTTGTTTTTCTTTGCTTGTTTTTTGTTTTTTCGGTTTACCACTGTTTTATATTTCCTTCCACTGTTGTTCTGTCGCTATACTCTCGTATAATAAATAGTTTATGCCTTTTGGTTTTGTCAGTAGTTTATTATTTTTATTTTAACACCTTTTTATTGCTTAAGATAATATATATAAAAAAAAATAAGAAATAGGTCAAATTTATATTTAAACCAAAACTAACGAGAAATAATAACAAAGTTACGGCAAACAATCATTTTGCGTAACTATATGCAACTCATATTGCATCATAAAAGCTTTGTTTAGCTTGAATTAAAAATGGATTAAAATCCAATTGTTCACTGATGAAAAAATCATTGTAAAAGCACTTTGAACAAATTTACCAAAAATTTGTACGTGGTTGACACCTAATCTTAACCCAGCCTTATTAAATCAACACAAGTGAGCACAAAGCGACACAAGTTACTATGACACCACTTCAAGCCAAAACACTCGAGTGTGTGAAGTTATACAATGTTCAAGTTTGTTTTATTCGTGCTTTTTCTTTTATTCGGCGGTATGATTTTCACCTTGCAAGACGCACGCGCATTTTGTTTGTCTTTTATTATGACGACACATAATGGAAGGTTTGAGCGAAGTTTGCTCGAATTTCCCTTTTTAATATTGATATTCAGTATTTGTTTAGTGTTTGTGTTTGGCAATTACATAAATTAATAGCGCGTTACACTAACAACCAAACATTAGTATGTGATGTTACATGGTTTTTTAATTTACTGATGATGTTTATTTTATTTTATTTTAGCTTTTTAACTTTAGTTTAATGAATATTTTCTTTTTTATAAATAGTTCTAAAATATAGCAATGCTTTAAATTTATATACAGTTATGAAAAAAAATTGTTTAATTATGTACGAAGATACACTGTAGTTAATTTAGTATTAAACTTTGAAAATTAATTAAACAAAAACTTAATTTTTAGTAAAAATTTAAACTTTAAAGTTTACAAATGTAATTAAAACCTTTTTATCTAATATATATTTTATTCAATCTGCGTTATAATAAAAACTGAAAATTTGATAAACTTTTGTTTATAAAATAGTTATCTATAGTTTTGCAC
This sequence comes from Thalia democratica, assembly GCF_965202585.1. NCBI lineage: Eukaryota > Metazoa > Chordata > Thaliacea > Salpida > Salpidae > Thalia > Thalia democratica. The sequence goes on from NC_139173.1 coordinate 23,547,646, forward strand.
TTTAGCATGTTTAAAACTATCATCTTTATGAAACGTTATAGTCACTAGAAGTAAACTATTTCGAGTTATTCCAGCTTAGCAAAATCTTTGTCTATTTCGGAGACCATTATATATAGTTTTAATTGTTACTCTCTTTAAATTCAAACCAAAAAGTAATTTATTGAAAACAATATTTAAGTCCAAAACATTTTTAATCGGCTTACACTACTCAATAAATTATAATACATTGTTAATATATTATTCAAGGTGGGTAGTTAAATAAAATTTTAACATCTTTTCTGCAACTTTTGTTTTCTCTGACATAAAGATAGCCTCGTAAATGTTTAAATAAACAAAGTTCAGTAATAAACAATAAACAATATACAATGGCTAGATTAATATTTGCTTTACACTATCTATAGATTGACTGAAGTAATATTGAACTAAAACATTTTTTATGTAAATTATGACTTTAACTAAAACTTGTTGCTTAAAATTATTAAATAAACTTGTTTTTAATTGTAGTCAATTAAGTAGAAATTACTATAATAATAAGGAACTCTAAAAATTCTGTAACATAAAAAAAAAATAATTATAATATTTCTACTACTTACCTGTATAAGTTTAATTTAAATAAAGCTTGTATATATAAACACGAGTATAAAGTTTAGTAGAACTATTGAATATATTAAACATATTGAAGTAGGCTAAGATAACTTGACTAAAAGTAGATGCTTATACTTAAATAAATATTTAGATGTCTAAAGTAGTACCAAAAAATGGAAGTCTGTTAAGGATAATATTTTTCATAAACATCAAATGTAGAATGCATGAACTTTGATACTTGTTTTTATGTATTTTTGTAAGTTACAACATTAGAAAAAACTTCAAGTTTCATATGGGTATCATGAAAAAAAGAAACATATTTTAACTTTATTCGTATAATTCAGTAATTTAAATTGTACATTTGATTATAGAGCACTTAAGTGTTTTAGAAGCTGTATTAATAAAGGGGCTGCTTATGGGCAATAGGGTAGACAGGGTAAAAAAACATATAGAGAAATATACAAAACGAATGAAAACTGATCTTTTATTTACATGAACTAAAAAGCACAAAGATACATGATAATTAAATCACACTATAAGAAACTACAGTTGAACACAAATTTTATTAAGTATCTTAGAGCTTAAACCAAATAAGCATCCTAAATCTAACGTGTTTGTAATACAACATACTAAAGCACATCGCCTTCACCAGTTACTCGAGAGATTGCAAATAAAATGTTCGTTTAAATGCATTTCAAAATATTTAACTGCTTAAAATGAAACCATTTTATTTATTTTTATAATATTTTATTATACTTCAGAAAGACCATTTAATGATATTTATTTTTACAAAAAATCCCATATTTATTCACACGCTTTAAAATTATAAAATGAAATGTTGATTTCATTACAAAGCTATGCAAACCAAGTATTAATTTTTAATTTAATTATCAAAGGACTTGTTTAATATACATATTTGTCACGAAAATATAAAAAATGTGTTGTAAACTGCAACTTACACAAAAGGATTGGAAAATCTTCTCGAATACTAATAAAGACAAATGCAAAAAATTGTATACTTTAAAACCACTAAAAAGAATAATTACGAAAAAATATTTATTACAAGTTTTTTGGTTCAAAAGTTATTCTTACAAAAAGTCTTTTTAAAGTTACCTTACGTGCAAAATATATACCAAAATCTTTTTTTTTACTAGTTAACTTTGTCAACACATTGAAATTTGTTAGAGTAATTGTATAAGTAATTCAGTCTTATAATCTACAAAAGTTAATTTTCGCTTTTAGACTAATACTAAACAAGTATAGTTAAAAACATCTAAAACAGTTTTAATCACAAAAATCTTTAATCAATTGTAAATTGATTTATTTAAAATAGTATTATATGTTTTGGTTTTATAAAAACAAATAAAGAGATCTCAACTACTGGATAAAAGATACTTACATATCTTTTTAGACTTATTTAAGCACTGACGAGATCTTTGACCGAAACTTAGTTTGTAAAATAAATTCTTGAAAGAATAATATCATTATTTAAAATAGTCTTAACAAATATACTAATGGTCTACAGGATATCCAAAAGTGGGCGATTTTGGCTATAAGTGGGTGGGAAAAGACTATTCAGAGCCAAAAATTTAAATGAGTAGTTATAAAAGGGAGCTAGTTTATTAAATTTCTGCCTAGTAGGCAATTATGAAAATCAGTTTTGGAAACCCTGGCTTACATGACCATCATAAAGTACTTCAATTGTTTTTATAAATGATTTTGACTTATCAGCTATTTCTGTACGTTTTACTAAGTTAAGCACAATCAGTTATAAACAAAATTAGTTCTGAATTTATAAATAAATATTTTTTTGTGTTTGCGAAGAAAGAGATGCCAAACATTTTAATTAAATACACCGCTACACCAGTTTTTAATAAAACTTTGTAAATAAAACACAAAGATCACAAACAATTCATTTATTTTATTACAAAATATGAAGTTATATATAAAAAATAATAGTTTTATAAAACCAATACTATTCCACTCAGACTTTTGACTTTGTGTTCCTTATATGATGCTTAAAAAAATTGCACCAAATTTTCTTTACTTTTTTAACATTTTTTTTTCAAGTCTTTCGGTCAATCTTTTTTGTTTACAATTTAATGTATTCCACAAATATCAAGAGTACTTACTTACAATTATGCATAACAACTTTATAAGTAAAGTTAATTTTATTATTTGTGATAAAATGAACTAACTTGGTATAAAAAGGTAATATGTTCTCTGTACAAAAGTTTGTAAATGTAATTTAGTTACTACTTGGTTTGAAACTCGACTGTTATAAAAGTATAACAAAATCATATATAAATTAGTTGAAGACAATCTAAATTTATTAATTTAAACAAATAATTAATAGTTGATCTAAAAACTATAGTTAAGTTCAACAAAACAACCATCATGAATTTGTTGAGCAACGGTAAGTTAGATAACCAAGAAATAAAAGTAAAAATTTGCTTACACAACGTTGGAAATTTATAAAAAATGTAAAAATAAAACATAAAGTCTACAGAACTTTGATGAACAAAGTACAGCAGTATAGAACTTATTTTTTGAAAAAAAAAATAAAGCTTGAAATAACAGTTTCAATTAATAAATTTAATTTAGGATTTAGCTTTAAGTAGAACACCTTTAAAAAATTCTATATAATTTAAAAAGATAAGATAAAATAAATCGTTAAAAATAAAAGTCAGGGCACACTTAATTAAGGTGTTATAACAGTTAAAGAAAGCAACACGGTTAAATAAATCATTATCATACATCTTTTACTTTCACATTATCCTAAAAAAATAGATTGTCAGCTGAAAAATTATACAACTTACAGGGTTAAAATGTGGATATCCAAACAGGCTGAAGAAAAGACAACTTTATTGAAATCAAAAAATTACTTAATTTTTTTTAAACAACTTTCATTGTATTAAATATAGACTATATACTCATTTTTTGAAACGCACAACTGTTTTTTTTAGATTTTTACAATTAAATCGTTGTCACAATAAATTTCTAAATATTCGATTTTTTATCTTCAGGAATAATCTTTGTTGTTCGAAATTTGAGTCGTTCACATACTGCATTTGTACTAACTATATTGTAATTCAACTTTAATATAACATGTTAAAAATATCTTATTTTTCTGTATTTCAAAGCAAATGAGTATCAAGCCTATAATTCATGTTTGACAAACAAGACTTGTTATACATTTATCCTACACTGAAAATCTAACTTATGCTTAAAATGTAAACGAAACAATATCCGTACATTTTCTACAACAAAATATAATATTTTTTTTTAGAGGAAGTAAAATAGTAAAAATTCGAAGTTAGCTGGCGATTGCTTTTGATTAAAAGTGAAAAATATCTTATCTTTTGCAAACTTAAATCTATTTACTACAAAGTATAAAATATTTTTATATTTCTCTTAACTTATCTACATCTTTTTTAGTATTTGATTCAAGTATTGTACTAGAGTTCTACAACTGTACTGTTAAAGATAAATACTTAATTGAATTTTGATTGTAAAAGGAAAGAAGAAACATATTTTATTGTTTTAATCTAATTATAGTTAAACAATTTACAGTTGCAAAATAAACTGATTTATTTTAAAAAACACTTTTGTTTTATACTCAAGGAAAAAAAAACACAAAATTTTCATAACATATAATAATTAAAATTAAACATTTAATCAATCAAAAATATAACCACCTTAAACTAGCATTGTATTAGGATTTTAGGTAAATATTAATAATATTAAACACACAGCAAAGTTCAATGCTGTAGGCATGTATTTAAGAAAAAAAGATACTCAAGCTTTGCTTCAATGAAAGTTCAAGATATAAAATAATGCTTAAGATGCTTTTTGTTTGAGCTTATTCCGAAACCTTTATGTATTAGAAAGTATTTTAAAGCAAGAAGTTTACCAAAAGAATTGAACTTAATATAGTATACAGAAGATGGTTTATTGTTAAATCAGAATAAAAAAATGATACTAGAACTTAATTTTTATGTTTCGCTAATATTTTTCAACAAAAAAAGGCTAACATCACAGAGGGGCTTAATTTTTTTTTTTATAAATTTTATTTTTAAACATAAAACAAGTCTTTTTCAACAACACATATATATTTCAACAATTTTCTTCAGTGTGATTACAATTGTAACAAGGTAAAACAAATTTTAAACTTATATAGCCTTTTTAATTATATGAGAAATTATCAATTAATTAGCAAAAAAACCCTAAACTATAACAAAAAAAAAATTAAAAACAACAAGGAAAACGTAATTAACTGTAACAATTTAAAACAAAACAAAATTAGTCTAATTAAACAAGGATAATGAGTAATCAAATTCTCTTTGTTTGCATAATTCTGGCTTGTTTAAGTGAATATAAATAGCTTCTATTTTAATTAAATCAAAAATGTTCGTGCAACTTCTTAAAACTTTGAACTTTGTCTCACTGTAATTATTACCACATTTAGGATTTTTTACTAAGTGCTCTGAAATTGATGATCTTTTTGTTGCGTTTAAGGTTGCATTACTCATTTTCTTCGGTTGATTTTTGATATGGTCTTTCACGCACTTAGGTACGTGCTCTTTTATTCTTGTTTCTAAATGCCTAGAAGTTTGTCCTATATAGCTGTTTGCGCAACAGCATTTATACGTGTATACCACGCAACTTTTGTGTTTGTAGGATATTAGATCTTTACCTCTAGGATTTAGGATAGCAGTAGAAGTAAAAATTACTCTTGGTTTAGAAGCATGGTAAACTTTTTCTGTCATATTCTTGATATCTCTTTCAACTTGTTTTGATTTTTCACCCACATAGGGCAAAATTAATAGAACAGGACATTTCTCTGGTCCATAAGGTTTTGTGTACTTTAGTCTTTTCAATTCAGTTTTGAATACCTTATCAATCAACGGATTAGGATATCCGTTCTTTATTAGTAATTCTTTTATAACCTTAAGTTCATTCTGAAATACTTCTGGCGAACATATTTTATTTGCTCTATGAAATAGGGTTTTAATCAAACCAATTTTTCTTCTTTTACTGCAATATGATTGAAAGTTAAGGTATTGGCCAGTAAATGGTTTTCTGAAAATAGACGTTATGAATTTATTATCCTTTCTTTTGATTAAAACATCTAAAAATGATATTTGATCATTTTCTTCATTTTCTTTTGTAAATTTAATAGCACTATGCAAAGAGTTTAACCTCTCAAACAATAAATTACTAACTTTTACACTATCACTGATAACAAAACAATCATCCACGTATCTCATGTACTTACAATTTGAATCGAATTCTGGTAGAACTTTGTATTCAAGATAGCCCATAAATAACCAATAATAAATAAAAGACCATATCAAAAATCAACCGAAGAAAATGAGTAATGCAACCTTAAACGCAACAAAAAGATCATCAATTTCAGAGCACTTAGTAAAAAATCCTAAATGTGGTAATAATTACAGTGAGACAAAGTTCAAAGTTTTAAGAAGTTGCACGAACATTTTTGATTTAATTAAAATAGAAGCTATTTATATTCACTTAAACAAGCCAGAATTATGCAAACAAAGAGAATTTGATTACTCATTATCCTTGTTTAATTAGACTAATTTTGTTTTGTTTTAAATTGTTACAGTTAATTACGTTTTCCTTGTTGTTTTTAATTTTTTTTTTGTTATAGTTTAGGGTTTTTTTGCTAATTGATTGATAATTTCTCATATAATTAAAAAGGCTATATAAGTTTAAAATTTGTTTTACCTTGTTACAATTGTAATCACACTGAAGAAAATTGTTGAAATATATATGTGTTGTTGAAAAAGACTTGTTTTATGTATAAAAATTAAAATTAGCAGACATATGTTTAAAATTTTATTTTTAAAGTTAGAGAAAAGGTTAGGTTATAATAGGTGAGTGTTTCTGAATAAATATTTTCTTTTGTAGATACAAAAATCAAATTGATTTCAAAAAAGCATTATTAAAAAGCTAAAATTATTGCACTAGAATAAATGTATAAAGTTAAGGTGTTAGTATATTATCAAAAGGATTTCAATCACATAGGTCGAATTGAACTGACTAAAATTAACTAAATCACAACATCATCAGGTGTTGCATGAATTATTAGATGCATTTTCCCATTAACAATAAGTTTTCATCATCAGTTAATACAACTGGTTATAAATGCCTCATAGAATTAAATTTTTTTATAAGAAGTGCCCAAAGTTACAAAGCAGTATGCTTATTAATATATGTATTTTATTCTACAAATCTCTAAAAAATTAAATGACGTCACTACCAAGCTCAAATGTATAAATTTTTACTTTAATTTTATTTTAACGTTGAGTATAACTCTAGAACGCTCAGTTCCAACCCGCGATCATTTCCCACCCGCACAATTACCACTTGTTCAAACCCGAGAAAAGGTTTCCGACCAAGGATAAGGGTTAGGAGTAACAGTGATAGTAAAAAAATAAATAAGAAATTAATAAAAAATAACTTATGAAGTTAATAATAAACAAACAAAGAAAACCAATAAGATTAGGTGGGAAATGTATGTAAAGCGTTGAACTGAATAGTGTCGGCAGCATTGTGTATTTTGCCGGTCAATTTTTCTAGAAGAAAGTGCTCGAAGGCCGCACTGTAATTTAATTTGATAGAATGTACAGTACATAGTTTATTGATAAGTTGAGTAACAAAAAAGTATAGTTTAAAACTGAAAATTCATTTTAATGTTTCGCTAAGACTTTTCAAGAACAAAAAAAAGGTAAACATCACAGAGGGAACTAAAAAAGCTTTTTTTTTTTTGAATTTTATTTACCAAGTAAAAGTAATAGGTTATAATAGGTGAGTGCTTCTGAATAAATATATTTTTTTTGTTGATACAAAAATCAAATCGATTTCAAAAAAGTATTAATAAGCAGCTAAAATTATTTCAAGAGAATAAATGTATAATGAATAATGTTAAGGTATAGTGCTTGTTCACTTATCCGGACACATTGGGCAAGATTTTTCTATAAACATGTCCGGATAACTAAAAATCCGGATAACTACAAAAAATATTTTTTTTCATATTATGATAAAACTGCTGCATTTAATGCAATGCATAATAAAAATGTTATGGTAAAAACAAATACATAGTAATCGTGAGTAAATAATAAAAGCTAAACTGTAGGTTAATTTATTTTTTTTTCTATGGTAGAAAATCATCAGACTTACTAACCCTCTGCAACTTTATACGTTTTTTGAGGGTCAAGCAAGTAAAATTCATTCTACCTGCCCTAACTATTAGTTTAAAAAGATATTAATTTTTTTTAAAGAGAAGTTATAAAATAAAATAATAAATTAAATTTATCTTTAAAAACAAAAAATAATGTAAAGCTATCTCTTTAAATCAAATAAAAGACTTTTTTTGAATTAAAAAACAGACTGAAAGAAAACGAGAAACTTTGACTAAGTTTTAAGTCAATTTAACGGAAACAAATCACTCCTAACAAACTAGTTTCTATTGGAAGTTTTACTAAAATAAAAAATAATAGACGTTTTTTTATAGTTTTTGTACGTTTTTCAGCAGAAAACTCATGGAATTCAAAAAATTGTGAAATTTTTTGAATGAATTTTTGTGTTTACTATTGAATATTTTTAGAATCTTTTTCTGACCGAAACTGTCCGGATAAGTGAATAAGCACTGTACTTATATAATAGAAATTTATCAAAATGGTTTTAAACACATAGATCGACTTGAACTGATTTGAATAAACTAAATCACACTTTCATAAGATGTGGCATAAATGTCATATGTGTTACCATTTAAAAATACCTTTCACTACCAGTTAGTATAACTGGTCATAAATTACCCTCTTTCAGCATTATCTTCAGCTCTAATAGTCCCGGCAAGCATGGTTACTTATATAAGTTTTTGTTCTACAAATCTATGAAAATCTAAATGACGTCAATAACAAGCTAAGATGAAAATTTTTTTTTGGATTTTTTAGAACTTTTACGTTGAGTTTACGTTGAGTATAAGAAGGTGCTCGCATGTCGCACTGCAACTTGTAATATTTCAAATGTGTAAATGTTTACTTTAATTTTTTTAAATGTTGAGTTTAATTCTGGAATCGCTCAGTTCTAATCCGCGATAATTTCCCATTCGCACAATTACCACCCGATCAAATCCGAGAAACGGTTACCGACCAAGGATAAGGGTTAGGGGTAACAGTGATAGTAAAAAATAAACAAAAAATTAATAAAAAAACTTAAAAAGATAAACAAACAAAGAAAAGCAATAAAATAGGTGGGAAAAGTAAGTATACGTTTAACTCAGTAGTCGGCAGCATTTTATATTTTTCAGTTCAATTTTCCTAGAAGAAGGTGCTCGCAGCCCGAACTATAATTTAATTTCGTAGAATGTACAGTACATAGTTTATCAATAAATTGGGTAATAAAAAGAAGTACAGTCTAAAACTGAAAACGTATTTTAATGTAAGAGGAACAAAAAAAGTAAAAAGTTGTTTTTTAAGTTTTATTTAATAAGCAAAATATATATACATGAAAGGTAAGTGCTTCTGTATAAACAAATGTTTTTGTTGATAAATATAAAATAAATTTCAAAAAAGTACTATTAATAAGCTAAAGTTATTGCACTAGAGTAAAATTATTTAAGTAAAATAAAAATAATATAAAACTCAGTATTTTTTACTAAAAAAGTACTAAACAAAGCAAACTTAAAATGTTTAAAGTTTGTTGATAAATAATAAATTTTTAAAACGAAGCGTTTCAAGTATTTTTGAATAAGCATACCTATAACTAAAAAAAAAGACGTGTAATGAAAACGTACCTTATAAAGCGTACTATGTATTTCTATAAAGATTTAAGTTAGTTTGTAGCAAGTAGTTTTAAAATTGTACCATAAAATTCAAATAACTTAAATAATATTAAAATTTTTAGTCAATGATTGTTGTTTAGTTGAGCTTTTGTGTGGTGAATTTTCAATCGAAGTCGGTTCTCTAAATCGTAGTCTGTGTATGCCTTTATTACAAATAATCATGTTTAAATGTTATTAAATTTGAAAACATTATTAATTAAAATTTTGATGATTTTTATGAAACTTCAAGATACAGATTAAAAAGCAAAGATTCTAAAATTTGAGTTTTTTTAACATAATATATAAAATCCAATAGTAATAAAATTATACTTACTTACACTGTTAATTAAAACTATTTAAAAAACTCATAAGCTTTTCGGCTGTAAACAGTGAAACTTAAAATTATTTCTATTATTTAAACGTACGTTGAATTGTTTAAAACTATTCCAACTGATATAAAACTTACTGCTGCGTCATTAAGTAGATGATTTGCTTTGGAAGGGTCAATATCAATGTAGATTGCTGCCAGTTCAAATGTTGAGTATGGAGTCAAATGGGAGTCATTTGTATCATCTTCTTCGGTTAGCTATAAAAAAGAAGTGTTTTGTAAAACTTTTGTTTTTAAAGATAACAATTAAATAACATCTCAATTTATTGCTAAAGAGATCGATATAATATACTTTTCGAAAAAGATTATACTGATAACTGATGACATACATTTTTGAGTGAAACATTGTTTTTAAAATAAAGTCTTAAAATATCGAAAGTAAAAAGAACTATTTTTGTAGAGTGTAAGATACTATTACTTGATAAAAAGAAAAATTTTTAAAAGAAAATCTCAAAACGTAAAAGTATCATCATTTATAAAAAAAAATTAACAATAACTTACTACAATAGCTTGTTGAAAATGTTGCAAAGATTTTTCTGCGTCTGTTACAGTTTTGTACAGTGCTCCCAACACAAAGTGCTTTTGACCTGTTCTTTCTTTCACGTCTATTTTCAGGCATTCTTAAAAAATTAATAGTGTTTTTTGGAAAACAAATCTGTTTTACAAAACATAAAATAAACATTTTTATTAGTAAAAAACTTTTGAAATTACACAATGTATTTTTTTTATTTTTGAATGAGCTAACTTCAAAACTTTACCATGCGTTAAGAAAAAGAACAATAAATAATTTTGTTAAAAATAAATTACAAAGTTTGGTAGCAGTATATTTGAAATGAATGACTTTTTTGTAACTCTAGCCGTTGTAATTTTATGGCACTTTGTTTTTAGATAGTCACGTGTTTAGTCTTTACTAACGTATCCAACCTAAACTACTTAGTCAGCATCAGATATAACAGTGTTTCAAAACTCTATAGGCTTAAAGTTACTTAAAGACTTAAGGCGTAAAGAAGAGTCTCAAGTTTTTTACAAATAACAGGCTGAGTTTACTAGAAAATATTTTTGGGCTACCGTAATTTATAAGAAAAAAATTAAATGAAAAGCTTAACAAATGATATTTAAATAATCACTTCAGTTTACTAATAACCCTGAAGAGCATACCTGTAAACATTTATTTTTTATTTATAAGATACTTTCTCTTACAAGTATTAATAAAGTTTTTTAAAACAAGTTGTTTTTAGGCTAAAAATACGTGGCGGATGAGATATACCTGTTTGGAAAGCCAGCGTACCCTGGTGCAAAGTAACAGCAGGTGTAGGAACGAGTGCAAGTAGATTTGTCAAAAAAATAACTTTTAAAAATTGTTGAAAAAACCATAAGTTAAATAACCCTAAGTAGATCTGCTTTTCAAACTTTGATTAAAAATTACTAGCTTTTAAGTACAAGTATTTAAAAATAATCAAATTAAAGCTCACTAAAAGTGTATGTGTATACACATTCAATATATTTCTTTTTACATAGGTGAGCAAAAAATATTTATTATACAATCAGTTTAAGAGAAATTTGTGTGCAATACAACATAATTTACTAGATAATTGTATAAGGATTTTTTTGATAAAAAAACCTTTCAATATTTTGATATACAGTGTTTACTTATGTTTAGATCAGATTGTAAACGTCTCGTTTAAAGTATGAAAAAAGATAAGGTCTTATTTATTTTAAAATCAGTTTGTATCTACTTACGGTTGATTCAATAAAACTGCATTGAAATCCTTACCTTCAATTAACTTTACAGCCGTTTCATTATCAAAGTCGCTCAGAATATTAGAAAGATACAAAAACTCAACAAAGTTCAAAAGAACGATGTCACGGGTTATTTCATTGGTAATCAAGCTTTGAGTCTGTAAAAAGTATTGTTGCAATAACATATTGACATAAAATATTTATGAAAAACATTAACAGTTTCTATCTTTAATAATACAATAAATGTAAATACCTACCTTACGCTCAATGTAGTAGAACTCCATAGCTTTTAACTGAATGTTTTTTGTTCTTAATTGGTTAATTTCTTCAATAAGTTTTGAGTAATTACCATTCATTCCGTATACAACTGCAAATGATTAAGAAATATAATAAAGAATAGTTAACACAAATTTAATCTATAGATGTACTAACGTATTTTCAGATAGTTATACCACTGATAGTACAAAGTATCTTCAAATTTTAGTCTGTGTGAAAAAATATTTTATTTGGTGTTTTGAAATCATAAGTAAAAATAAACTAAACGAACTAAATTGCAAACAACAAAAGTAATAAATTCCTGAGTTAAAATATGACAACAATGTTTAAAAGATAATAAAAACAGTTACACAATTTTTATTAGCTTTTTGGTTAAGTAAATGTGATTTACGTACCTAAAATATACAAAACTTTTACTTTTTAGAATTTTTTTTTTCCAAACAACCAACCTACGAATGGAAATAAGAATAAACAATTTATAACGATTAGAGTTTTTTATAATACAAAGTTTCTTATAGTTTAAATTAATTAAAATTTCTTTGAAAGCTCTTGAAATTGTTTTATGATATCCCGAAAATGTTCATGGAGTTTAAAAAAATACTAAAATGAGGTATACTATTAAAAATAATTTAAAACAAAGTACAATTTAATTTATTCTCAATTATTAATCTCCTTCGCTCAACTTGAAAAAGTTAATTGTTTGATTTATAAATACAATCATAATCTTACTATAATTATTATAATGAATGTCAGGAATACTAAACTAACTACTCAAATTACAATTCAATTTTTTTTGAATTTGTAATTAAGTTTAATTTCCAATATTTAGCTTTGCAAATTAGAGTTTTGTTGAAAGATAAAGTTAATTAATTCTAAATGAAATATCTTATAGAGTTTCTTTAACTCAAAGAAAACGTTTAGCTAGCATAACATGCAAGTCAATCTGTTATTAAAATCTCACTAATATTCAATTTTCACCACCAGTTTGTAAAACTGGCTCTAAAAGATCTTATCCAAAAATTTCAAATTGATTATACTATTGAGAATTATGGGTATATATAAAAAGTGTTTATGCTAAATCTATGAAAATTTAAATGACGTCACTAGCAAGCTCAAAAGTATAAATTTTTACTTGATTTTTAGAACATTTAGGTTCAATTTAACTCAATTTATTAGTGAGGCGAATCAACTTTTCTAGAAAAAGTTGTTCACTGTAAAGAAAACAACTGTTTAAAATAATTGTGGCTATCAATAAAAATACTTTTTAAACAAAAAATAGTGATAAATTATGAAAAAAACAAAGCGCTAGTATTAATTAAACAAAAGCCTAATTATGTAAATTTTTACCACAAAAACTGTTTTTGTTGCTTTTAAAAAGTATGTTTCTAGCTGAAATATAAATCGCGGGCCGTAGAAATTTACTTTTTTGACCTCTGTGCTGATAGATTTGTTTCAATTTTTAGATTTTTTATTTGAACCTTTAAAAGATTCAACGCCTAACCTTGGTAAGAATATGCTTCTTTCTATTATTTAAAAGTTTAATTATCTTAATAGACATCTATTCAAATAGAAGCATCTTATTTTAAAGGCATTTAACTACTTATCATTGATATTTAAACGGAAATAATTTTTATATATTTCAAACTAAAAAACCCCTGTATTTTTATTTACTTTATAACTGAAGAACTATTTAAAAACCTTTTTGTCCATCTAACTTTTTGCTTTGTTTCCTTGTATATTCACCTTCTTTATAAATTATTAACGTATTTCTTTACAATTTTTAACTAAATTTTACAATTATATTCGTAAGAAAATAATTGTAGTTCGTAGCTTTAATAAGTAGCTAATAGACATAATGTTTTATGACATTTCATACCACACCTAATGGATTAAACAAATAGTTAAACTAGTTTGCAATTATTTCTTAATACCAGTACTCTGCTACACAATAGCAAAAAGTGCAGTCGGATGTGCAGCAGTGCAAAATCAACAGCTTCAACCTATGCTGTGTTCATCGCGTCATAAGAACTATAACAAAATATTATTAATGAAAAAGTGTTGAAACGTACTGGTCTGACTACCTTGTACCTTACTCCAGCAAGCGCAGGTATCGCTCGCTTGGTCAGGTTTTGAATGGGGCAAATAGCGAAAATAAAATATCTGCTTTATAGCAAGTTGATCGTTGGCAGACGCAACTACATTACTTTTAAAAGACGTCTGCAAGCTTGCTAAGGACCGCTAAAAATGGCAATCTGCTATCTACAAAAGGCTTAAAGAAAGATAAAAGCAACGTTTAAGAAACCCATGTAGACGAAGAAATCCGATTAAGGTGAATTTTGTTTATTAAAATTACTCTTTTAATAGTTTTGTTTCATCTGCGTGTTTATCTATTTTTAGTGCTGTTTATTATACGAAAGTACATAACTATTTTTTAAGTACAACACGCAAAGCAATCTATAACAATAACAGTTTTAATCAAAAGTTTTTTAAATACATAGTTCGAATTGAACTCATTTAAACAGACATTGTATAAACATTTTATGTATTATTATTATTATTATTGGAATTTATTGTGCAAAGATGGACTTGGCATTAAAAAATGAGCCGCTTAAACAATACACACGAAAAAAGAAACATACAAACTACATTTAATGAATACATCTAAAAATAACATAGTAAAAAATTACAAACAAATAGTCCTGTATGATAAATAATAACTTAGTATGCACATAGAACAAAACGAATTAAATTCTCATATAAAAACTTATGCATAGACTAAAAAGGATTACACATTTACAAAAATTATATATAAAAACTTATAATCTGTAGGGGGAAGGCGTAAGGAAGAAAAATTAATCTTAGTGATACTAATTTTATTCTTTAATCACTGTATTTTACTTGTGTTTATATTATTTAAATCGATTTTTTTTAGTTTTAATCGAAATTGTTCCACCCTCCCACACGAAACCACATCCTGCGGTAACCTATTCCACATATTTATTGTTCGGCAGAAAAGAGAATTTTGCCACAAAAGTATTAATCCCACTACCAACCAATTTTCTCTACCAGCTTAATAAACTGGCTACAAATTAACTTGTTCACTTTATTTTTGTTTTTAAATTAGACACACCTTTCAACTATGATTATTGATAAAAAAGTTGTTATGCTTTAGGTCTATTAAAATTTAAATGACGTCATTACTAAGCTCAAATGTAAAAAAATTACTTGATTTTTTTGAACATTTATATTCAGTTTAACTCAATGGTCAGCAGCGTTTTATAAATAGCGGGTCAACTTTCCTAGAAAAAGTTGTTCGCGGGCCGCACTGTAAAAAAAAGTCATTTGCAGGCTGCAGTTATTAAAAATAATTGTAGCTATCAATAAATAATACTGTTTTAAACAAAAGTGTAATACAATATGGTAAAACAAAGAACTTAGTAATAAGTTATCGTCAATTAAAAGCCTAACTGTGAGCTTTTAAAAATAAATTGTTTTTTTTTTCGCTTTAAATAAGTATAATGTGAGCAGATAATTACATTACGGGCCGCAGTTTGCTGACCTCTATGCTAATGGATTTTTTTTAATTTTCCAAATTTGTAAGGAAGTAATTGTAATTAGTAGCTGGTTATTTTTATAAGCTAATGAGTTACTATTTAAATACACTTCTGTTTGGCTGAAAGAGTTCAAACATATTTACTTGTATTCTAACTATCTAAAATAGGAATAATCAAAATAGCATGTTACTTAGGTTGTGACTATTTGAAAGTCATTAGATGAGAATTAGAGTCTTAAGAAATAAGAAATTAAAAAAATCATTTATGAACTGAAAAATGGAATAAAATAAACATCAAGTTATTATTGCATCTATTATTTTAGTTTGGAGAAATATCTATCATTGCGAGTTGGTCGTTAGCAGACGCAAACTTCCAATAAGTTTGATCAGCTTGTTAATGACTAAGACAGATAGTCTATAAACA
This sequence comes from Thalia democratica, assembly GCF_965202585.1. Lineage (NCBI taxonomy): Eukaryota > Metazoa > Chordata > Thaliacea > Salpida > Salpidae > Thalia > Thalia democratica. The sequence goes on from NC_139173.1 coordinate 23,563,463, forward strand.
AAACTCGAAGAACAGAAAAGCAACACTTTAAAAAGTTGAAGTAGAAAACAGATTAAGGTAAATTTTACTTATTAAATATTATTATTGGTTTTTTATAAATAATTTTGTTTCTTCAGTTTGTTTTATTTTTTTTTAGTGTAGCGTATTTATCGTAAAAAAACTACATTTTTGAGCAGAACACGCAAAGCATGTTATTAAAACAACAGTCAATTAAAATAGTGGTTTTATATACATAGGTCGAATTAAACTCATTTAGACACATTAAATGAAAATTTCATCAGGTGTTTTACCAAATATTTTAATCTGTAATCCCATTAGGAATCGTTTTTCACTACCAGTTCGATAAACTGGTCTTAAAACTTTATCATTTTAGTACCATTAGTTTTTTATCTAACATATCTGAGAATTATGATTATTTATATAAACGATTTATACTACAAATTTATAAAAACTAAAACTACGTCACTACTAAGCTCAAACGTAAAACTTTAACATGAACTTTTTGAAGTTCTACATTATATTTGACTCAATGGGTCGACAGTCTTTTGTACATTGCGGGCCAATTCCTAAATCATTTAAAATAAATGTAGTAATTAACATAGTATGTTATTTAAAAGAAATATTTGATAATATGTGCAATGATAAAGCATTAATAGCTGGTAATTATTAAATAGAGTTTTACTGTAAGTTTTTACCACAAAAAATATTTTTTATCAATTTTTTTGATGTATTTTATTAGCTTAAAAGTTTATTACCGATACATCTTCCTTTTTATACTTTGAAAGTTAAACTATTTTTTATACATTAAATTAAAAAGTATTATACTATTTGAAAAGAAAATAACCGTTTATCATTACTATTTTTCAATTACAAATGAAAAACAAAAGTATAATAACTTCAGAATAAAAGAACTCTTTTTAAACTTTTCATTTTCCTATCATATATTTTTTCTTTAATGTTCACCTCTCTTAAAAAAACCATGCAGCACTAACTTCTACCTGTTTAACATTCTTTTAGAAGCTACCTTTGTAAAAAAGTAATTATAATCAAGGTGTATAATGCAACTACTGTTTTTTACTTGTTGTTTTATTGTTTTTAAATCCGAGTATGTAGAGTCAGTCAAAAAAATAACCACATATGAAAGTATATTTTAATAACCATTAAGTTAGTTGAAGTACACTATAGGCAGTCGACTATAACAGTGAATATTAGAGCTATTATAAATCAATGATTATGATTGGTGTATAGAGTAAGTATTGGTATTAAGCTTGAAGTTAAATTAGACCTACATTAAATACTGCATGTTTATTTACTGTTGTATGTTTGTTATTTTAGTTTAAATAGCTTTTATTTAAACAATGCTTCATTTGTTTCAAGTATTTTAAAGTTAGATTTTAATATTTTATTGTTTTCACATAAGTTAAAGTACTTTATACAAAAAACTAACAAAAAACTAATTAAGTTTTATTTATTTCCGTTTGATTTATAAAAGCAACTTATCTTAGAGTTTTTATATTAGTGCTTTGTTGTATTTCTTTTATTATATAGATACATTTCACAAAGGTTTGTATGATTTGTATAAAATAGATTAAAGTAGTATCCAGCATTAAATAAATATGTATTTAATTATGACTAGTATTAATAACTTAAGTACACCAACACCCATGATTAACAGCTGTTATTTTCATAAGTAGCTAATGGGATTCTAATTAAATATAGGTATCATCTATTTGGCTGAAAGAGATAAAATATATCTAAAATGATGACTATTGCCCGTAAACAAAACCAAACGCAATAACTATTTATATTGACAGAGACTCGAACCATCCCAAAAATAGTTAAAAAAAATAATTTCAAAACTAACAAAAAGCAAAGTATCATTTGATAACAAAAAACAAATTTACAAAAACGCTTTAAACAAAAGCAACTTCAATTATAAGCTCGAATATAATCCGACAATTGATAACACCAAACTAAAAGACAGAAAAAGAAATGTATATTTTACAATCCACCTTTTTGCGAATCAGTAAAAACAAAGTTCAGAAGTCTTTTTCTAAAACTGCTGAACAAACACTTCCTGAAATCAACTGAACTCTACAAAATATTTAACAGAAATCCATAAAGATTCAATTGTTCTCCAAACATAAAAGCAATCATAAGTGGACACAATAAAAAGCTGCTCAAAAACCACCAACAGAGCCAGAACTGTGCAACTGCAAAAACAAAAATCAATGTCCAATCATGAACAAATGTAAGTCTGAAAAAGTAATCTACAAAGCAGTTGTCTCATCTGAGAAAAGTTAAAACATGTCATATATTGGCTCCACCCGAAAGCCTTTTAAGAACAGACTATACAAACATAGAGCATCATTTCCTAAACCCAACAGAAAGAAGCCCACCAACTGCACACAACTACATACGGAAATTGTATCAAAAAGACGAAAAATACACAATTGAGTGGAAAATACTCAGACAGACTAACAGCTGATTCAAACCAAACTGTATGTGCGCATTATGCAACCTAGAAAGACTGTACATAGCAAACGCTGACAAAAGAAATATCCTTAATAGGAGAAATAAACTGGTCACGCAGTGCCTTCATTACCATAGGGTATATTTTTTAGTTTATTTTTAATCGCAGCAACTTAGTTCATTTTATTCTATTTAATTTATTGTTTTGTTATATTTATGTTTGTATTGTGTATATATTTTTGTTTTGAGTTACAACCTTTTCGTGAAAAGATAATTTTTGTTTTCTTAAAATCCCATTTAAATCCTAATATTCACATTTTTTCAAAGTTTAATATAAAAAATATTGTTTTAGTCTTATACAAAACTAATTTTATTTTTTTTATTATAATGGATTTAGATAAAGCATAGTTAATAGAATACTAAAATTAAACTTACATATATTTCATTTTAACTTAATTATACTTTAATAAACAGCATGTTAATGGTAAGTCATATTTTAAATTTAATTTTACTTTTATGTACTTTTATTTTCTAATTTATTGCTCTGTATGTTTTTGTTTTTCAGCTTTTGTTAGCGTCTGATGAGCTGCTCTGCAGTGAAACGACGTAACTCAATACAAATGGGACAATAAATTAGTAGAAAGAGATAAAATATAAATACTTGCATGTTAAGCAGAATGTAATCATATAAAAGTTATATCGCTGAGAACAAGAGTCGTTAAAAAACACAACTACAAAAGTACTTTTTGTAAACCATGAAATAGAACTAAATAAACCTAAAGTTATTACTTTAATTAGTAATGTTCTGGTTTGGATAAAAATCATTTTAATAGTTTGTCATGAAAATTATATATGTGACAATCAACTAACAAATATAAAGTCTATTTAATTCAAAAACAATTTAAAAATTATAAACTGTTGAAATTAGTTTTAAATTACTCAATATTAAAAACTGTTCTTTTAGATCAAACATAAAATAAATTTCAAAATTTGATTAAAGTTATTAAAAACATTCACTAGCAATAGAAAATATGCCAAATTAGTTCATTTTGAACTAGTTACCTACTGAAGTCCTTCTTACTAAGATCTAGATCTGATCTAGTCTTAGTTTGGAAAAAAATCTATTGGATTACTTGTTTTGAGAAATTATTCGAATTTTTTGTACAAAGTCTTAAAGTAAGTAACTTTCGGAAATAAAACAATTAAAATTTAACAAAACGTAGCTTTTATCACATAAAACAAATAATAATCCCGTATTTAAGTAGGTTTTGCAGAAAATCAAATCTTAGTTAAAGTAAGATCTGGACACTACATTTTAAAAAGGTAAAATTTAAGTAATTAAAAATAAAAACTTGTAACTAAGTAATTGATAGCTAGACAATTAACAAAAAATAAAGTCAGGTAAAGTTATTGTATGTGAATTTTTAAATATTCAAATATTTTTAGTATTAATTACGTCTATATAAAATATGCTAAAGTTTTGAGACACCTACTGTCTTTAAAAATGTAATAAAACACTATTTTTTATGACTTGGTGTCTTATAACCTTGAAACGTATAGTAACACTGTTGTAAAAGAATTTAAACTACTAAGTTTTATAAAAGAAAATCTGAAAACTGAGTATTTTAGTAATTTTTATAATCACAAATGTAACTTACTTTTTGAATGCAATTAAAGAATTTTCCAGATTCATTGATATAACTTGACAAGTAGCTGAAAATACAGATTGTTTTTATAAATCAAACTTATCTAAATAGTATTAAAATTAATTATTAAAGATATTTTTATGCTAAACACCCAATTTTAAACAAAGACAACTAACACTGTTGATATCAAATAAGCAGCTAAGTGACAAGAAAAAAGTAATATTTAGATCAATTATCTAAAAGATTTTTATGTGCTAAATTTATTTTAATTTTACTTACGATTACAAACACAAACATATTCTTTTTTACACAGGTTTTTTTTAAGTAAAAATTGTAATCTTTGTTAGGAAAACGAAGAAAATTTTCTTTAAAACTTTTCGTAAATTATTTTTATACAAGATTATGAAGCTAAAGGTCTCATTAAGCAATTTAAAACAACAAGACTACAATTTATTAATTAATTTTACTCACAATATCATTTATTTTTTATGCTAAAAAAATAATTTAAAGTATTCATTAAACACCACATTCTAAAGCAGGGTTTCCCAAACTTTTATTCACAAGGCCCCCTTTTAAAAAATTTTTTTAAATCAACCCTCCGACAATATTTCTAAAAAAACTTCCCTTAAATACACATTAAAACTTTATTTTTGCTATTCATCATCAACTCCAGAGTATCTAGTGTAAGTTTCAAATTATGGCCTCATGGCCCTCAATATGGCTAAGTTTGGGAAACCCTGTTCTAAAGTAATCTTGTATGACAAAAGTTACAGCTCATGAGATTAGTAAAAATTGTTTTAAACCTATTTCTAGCAGGCAAAATTCATGGAATCCTCCAATTGTCGAACCTTTACAAGCTTCATCGAGACATTCTATTGCCATTTGATTCTTTTTCTAAATTAAACTTGCTTGTTAATAAACACTAAACAAACTTTAAGTTGTAAAAATAATACTTGTTCTACTAAAACACACGTTATTTATTCATGATACTTAAAAAAATAAAATTACTTCAGTTATTTAATACATCTAAACTCATAACTAAGTCCTTTTTTCGTATGTACAGATCAGATGTTTTTTCTTTTAAAGTCTCATAAGAATAAGTATGCAGGTTGTTGAACTATGTTTAAAAATTTAGCCCAAATCTTTTCAAAGAGTGGATTAACTATTAATCACAATTTTAAAACTTATATATGTATATTTAAAATAAACTTAAGTATTAATGTATATTTCATTTTGTGTATATGTCGATCTTGCAACGTTCATTTCAAAGAGTTTTCAAAACCGTCATTAAAACCCCCTTGCCATGAGGCCAAATTAATATAAAGATTAAAAAACAAAGCTGATATACACATCCAGATTCAGTTCAAAACTAACTAGAATACTAAAAAAGAAAACTTTTATACAAAAAGAAATTGATCTACAATTTACCTTACGTCGAAGGAGCCTTGATTTTAGGTATAAAAACAAGGCGGATTTCGAAAACAGCTGTTCATTTCTTGTAATAAGTTTTTCTGCTTCAGCCAGCTCATTTTCGCACATACGTTCCTCGCAGAAAGACGGTTTCAAAACACAGTAGTAGTACAACAGAATTAACCTGTTTATTTTTGTTATATTAATCAAATAGTTAAGCTTATGTTATTTCAATTATTAAAAACGTTTAGGCATCTTTCTTTTTTTTCTACTTATACTAGAAAGTACCTATGAAGGTTAAATATCAATTTTGCAAAAAAAATTTTGTGGATTATACTACGAAAATATAATTTCAGTTGAAATATGAAAATTCTAAACTGTGAAATACAGTTTTATTAAAGTCTTCGCAACAGCAAAATTATACAATTTAAGATTTTCATTCAAACAAATAAAGTAATGAACATGTTAAGTTCAAGTAAGTATAAAAATTTTAACTTTTTCTTGTATTGTTGTGGTTTTTCTGAAAAACCGTAGCTTTCTTACATTTTTTCGTCTATATAGCAAGGTTTTTTGTGAAGGAACATAGTTAAAGGAAAAAACAATTATATAAACACTGTACTTATATTTTATTAGTTTAGATAAAAAAAAAATTTATCCAACAGCTACACTTAAAAAAAAAATATTCACAGCAGTTTAACACTTAAAATTTAAGATGAAAATGATCAACTTAAGATAGTTATACACTTTTCTACGTTGAAGTAGTAAAACTTTGAATTTACTTGAAACCTATAATGCAGTTTTATTTTGTAACTAAAATGTATAAACTCTTACAAAACTAAATATTAACTACAAACTAGAAAATTGTTATGAAAAAAAAAAATTGTTGTCAAAAGTTGACATTAGCGATTTTTAGGACAAAACAAAACTAAGACTAAACAAAAAACATTTTGAAATATGCATGTTACAGTTTTTCTTACGTAAAAACTTTCACGAACTCATAACTTGTATTCAAATATAACTTCAACGGTTTTGAATGTTGCTGAGTTTGCACTTTGTAAGGACATAACAGTCGTTTCAAAGCAAGTTAAACAAGTTAAAAAAATATAAAAAGCTGAGATTTTAAAATTAATAAAAACATTTAAGTGTTTACTCATAGTGTAAAACCACTATGTTAGTTATTATGTATTCAATATTTAAAAACAGTTTTTACTTTATTTATTAATAACTTTTCTTTGTAAAAGTTTCTCTAGTATGTATTGCAATTATTAAATCATAGAATAAAATTTTAAATAAAATGTCTTAAAATTGTACTAAAAAATTGTTTCCGCTAAAATACTATATAATGTCAGAAAAAATGAAAAAATGCCTTTTACTTTTGTCTTTAAAACTTAGTTTTTACTATAGAGAATTTTATTTATGATTTAAAAGTTTTAAGCCAAATTAACTTTTGCTTCTTAATTTACTGGAAAACTTTTGTCACAATCAAGTTTTCAACCAGTTTTTTATGAAATGCCTTACAAAACCTGTTGTCCTTTAAAAGATGAAGTAAAATATTAAATCTATCTTTTTCACAATATTTTTTCTTACTTACAATGAACATTCATTTTTTGATAAAAACCAACAAATTTTAGAAACTCAATTATGTAGAGTTATTGTTCTGAAACCTCGTTGTAAACCTTTGTTTAACATTCCATGGTAGCTTAATCATGATTAAAATTAAGTTTTAAAATGTCCGTTTTCAATTTTCAGCTAATGTAAAGCAAGAAATTATGTTTTTATTTGACTCTGGCTATAACATGTTTATTTGTACTGTTTGTTTATTATGTATATATATTTCCAATGCCAGATTTGACTATGAATTTTCAAAAAGAAAATATAGATTAACTTTTAATAGAATGATAAATTATTAAATAAACCTATCAAAATAACTTGAAATCATATGTTTTGATGTTTTAAAAACAATACACAGAGATCTTTACTTGATGAGAATAGTCAAGATAAGTCATTGTTTCAAAATTTCAATCAGTAAACAAAGTTTTGCTCAATGAGCTCATCAGTACTAACATTAAAATCTAGAAAGATATGTTTAAAAGTCATGGAATATACTAGTGTGCAAACACAAATAAAAAAAAAAACAAATTATAAGATTAAATCTATTTTATCAATTTAAACTCAAAATAATAATTAGATTTGTTTTGTTTTCTAGGAAATATTTGTTCTCATTTACACACTAATATTTTCCATGACTTTTAAACATATTTTTCTAGATTTTAATGTTAGTACTGATGAGCTTATTGAGCGAAACTTTGTTTACTTATTAAAATTTTAAAAGTTTAAGTTGTAACTTAATTATTAAATCATTAAAAAAAATATTAAAAAAAAATAACATGGCAAATGAAGCCTTGTAGTCCGAACTATCACAGCATTTTTTCAAGTTTTCCAAACCTTTCCCCGCGTCGCCATGGAAACCGGTAGTGAAGGACACCAGCTTGTGGTGGTTGCCAGGTGGAAATACAGATGACACCAAGTGGAAGATGCCGATGCCGAAACTCACTGAAGCGTAAAGTTTTTCGACCTCTTTTAAATTAAGATCTTCGTTTGAGCTGTGGTAATTATTATTTGTGATTTAAATAAATATAATGATCAAATGTGATTATATACAAAATACGCCTGACTATAATTTAACAACCACAAGCTTTTTATTAGTATTTAATATTTAGTTGTCAATTTCTTAGTCATTAAAGATTTTTTAACCACAAAAACATTTCTTCAAAAAAACTATATACTTTTTCAAGGCAACTTTTAATGCATACAATATATTTTTCCACTTGTTCAGGAAAATATTTTTTTGTTAAACAGTTAAAAATTTCCTGATTATGTGGCAACCAAGTAAGAATTGTTTCTGTTTATAACATTAAAAAAGGAAAAAAAAAACTTTTTATCATGAAAATTCAGAACCAGAGAAAAGAACTTAATAGTTTATTTTTCGCTTAGGAACAAATATAAACTTGTCGTCTGTAGACTTTAAAAAAATATTATTTTAGTAAACAGTTGCTTTGTAAAAATTTTAAACGAATTTAAAAATTCATCTTTTTTTAAAGAGTTTAAATTGTTTTCTATAACAGGTATTATTTATGTACTTAAAAAAAGTCCAATTGGCTTAATTTAAACTACATGCAAAAAAATAATAAGCTTTTAATAAACACTTACATAACTGGTTCTTTAACTTTGCAATTATGGCTTGTTGTATCACTTTTCTCTATATTATTACTGCTTTCCTGCATTTTTTTATGTTAAAATAAACTGTTTCAAGTATTAAAAAAAATAACTAAGCTATAGAAAGTATACACAAACAGTGTTTAAAAACCTAACACAAATTAAAATATACTAATTCTTTAATTTAAGTTAGTCAAGCTAAATAGTGAGCAACTAAAAGCCATGGAACAATGAAATGATTAATTTAATTAGTAATAGGTGAAAGTTTTAATACTTAAATTATTTTTACTTTTTAAGTTATACTTATGTTTAATTTAGTTAGCTTTAATATAGACAACGTTAAATATAAATCAGAACAAAAAATTAACATTGAAGTTAAAACATATAAAAAAAGTATACATATCAAGTGTTTCAATTTAATGAAAATAATCTTTGCGAATCTAGTTAGTAATTTCATAAAACAAAAACATATTTGACTTTAATGATAAACTACTTGAGAAAAATGAAGATTATTTGTTTTAAAACAACTAAAACAGGAAAAATTAAATACTAATAAGGCTTGTAAAGAATAATCACTAAAGCTAAGCTTATATATATAAACGTATGTATAACAGATAAAAAGTTTAGTTAGATAGTTAAACTTCATGACAAGCTAAACACAGTACCAGTGGATAGTTTAATAAATTTTCAAAAGAAAAAGGTACTTTATGTCAAATTAGCTTCAAAAGTATTAAAGTTATAAAAACATAGTAGATAGCTGTTTTAATGGTAATGAAACGTACTTTGCACTCCAGCAATCTCTTCCTCAACTCGTCTAACTTTTGTGTGCATTTCTCGTAAGATTTTACAGATTTTCTGAAGTACCAGCTACATTTCAGCATTCCTGCAGCATTACACGTTTAATATCATATCAATACAAAAACTTCAATGTTTAGAAAAGTAAATGCAATGTTTATTTGATTGTAACATATATATTTCTTTAATTTATAACAAGTAACATAAGTCTATGTAAACACAGCAAAAACTACAAACACAGTGAAAGTATTTTTAATCATTAGTACCTTAATCTATAAGACCAATAAAGTTAGACAAAACTTACGTAACTCTTTATACTTTACAGAAAATAGTGCAATGTAGTAGTACAATTAGTTGTAATCTCTGCTATTAAAATAAAAATCTCCTGTTTTATTTAATTTACACTTTAAAACTATCAATTTATTCAAATTTTTTTATTTGATACATTTTCTAATAATTCTTTTTGTAAAAAAGTATAGTTTTAAAAATAAATGAAATTTTTATGTTTGTTACACTGTTGTTATTTTTCACCCAACTGAAAAAATAAATTATATAGAGGTATTTCAGTAAACTATATTGGCCACAGGTTGAATAAAATTAATTCAAAAAACTTGTTGAAACTTTAACTTAGATATCTTAATTTAGTTTTTTACTACCCTTTAATTTACATAATTTATGCTATTCGTTGTATTTTCTATGATTTTATAAACCTTTAATTGTTTATAATAAAATCCTTACAACTTAGAGAAAACATGTTTTAACTATGAGTTACTTATGTTAAATTAATTAATTAATCAAGTTTTTGAATCATAAAACAGCAAAATAACTAATATGTTTAAAATAAACAGTACTAGGATGTTTAAAACTTTTATTATTCAAGTAAAAAAGATTAACTAGAAATTATTTTAGCATATATATATAAATAAACATGAATAAAAGAAAATTGTAAAAAGCACTTTTTATTATTTTAAAAATCAAAAAAAAAGATGTTAACTTATAGAATAAAGAACAAACTAAACCATAAAAAAATTTCAAGATTTAAGAAAAACGAAAATCTTAGTAGAATAAAAGTTTAATAGTTTTTAAAAGAATACTATTAGATTAAAACTGATTTAAGTTAGCATTTAAACTAATTAAATTTTTTATTCATTGAACTACTTTACATGTTTTATTGAATAAAAAGAGAAAAGCTTATAAAAACTTTTTTTTTGCAAAATGTATTTTAGTGCATTCAAATTTATGAAAGTTTTTTTTTTTATCAATAACTACTTGGTGTGTTTAATTTTTTATGACACATGGAAGCAAAACTAGATAAAAATTTATTCAAGCATAAAAATAGATAAAAAATATCACTTCTAGTTCATTTAAACTTAAATAAAACTTGACAAAGTATCATGAATAACAATATATCTTTTTTCAAATCAAGAACTCCTTATTACCTAAAGTGAACATTTTAATTATTTTAAGGATGTAAAAAAATCTAAAAAAGTGTTGAAAATAAAGATATTTTCATCACAATACTAAATACTAGTTGATTTTCTTCGAAAAAAATTAACAATACAATTTTTTTTATAAAAAAAATTTAATACTTTCAAACAAAATAAGGTCTTTATCAATAAAAAAATATTAAAAATACTGTACAATAATATGTTTAAATAAAATAAAATACATAGAGACCAATAAAAGTATGATCATTTATTCACCGCAATGTGTTTTAATTTACATGTGAATGCTGATTAAAAAATACATTTTTAGAAATACAAGCATATTTATTTCCAGAACGAGTTTTACTTTTTATAGGTTTGTAACTTTTATATCTAGCACTTAAAATTTTACATAAAAGAGTGAAAATGTATAATAAAAGACAAATTCCTAAAAACCAACACAATTTACACAAAACCTTGACTAGCTTTTTTTTATTTATCAATAAAACATGCTAATAATTTTTTGTTGAAAAAAAGTAGTTATAGTATTTTTAAATAAAGAAAAACATTGTTATGTCAGTTTGCCTTTATATAATAAGTTATAAGTTATTTACATCAACAGTAATACTTTTAGATTTTTAAATATGTCATTAACTTCTCTATTTTTCCATAAATACTGTTTATTGTTTTATTTCTAAATTAAACACGGCTAAACTATTTAAATAATTTATTTAGTCAATTTGTAGTTTTATAATGGGAACATTTTTGTATATAAAAAGAAGTATTTTATACATGGGACTTTTCATTTACAAATTCACTGTAAAAAACAAAATGTAAACTTTCATAGTTAAAAATAGAATTAAAAAATTTAAAAATATATTAAAATTGTTTTAAACTTTAGCTCTGTATAGCTTATTATATTAACAACATAGTAAAAACTAGAAATTATAGATACATTCTAAAGTAGATTAGCTTACCTGATACTTTTTGCTTCATGAGGAACAAAATACCAAGGTACATATAACATTCGGAAATTAGTGTTTTTTTCTTGATCTCTTTTAAGCTTTGTGGTATATCATTCTATAAATGTACAAGTTTTTATAAAACTAGTTTGTTATTTTTCAACTATAATTTTGACAATTGTATACTTTGCTTATTTTTTTAAATTTGTAAAACATTGTTATACTTACAACTAGATCAACTTATTATTGAAACTTGAAAACAGTTTTCAAAATAGTTTTCGAAAGCACAAACACTAATTAACTCTATAAAATACAGTTTTGTAAATCAAAATCTAAGTTTAAAAGTTTGTTCAAAACTTCTTTTCTTTAGATTTTCTTATAGAACCTAAAAATATTAACTTACTTAAGATACTAAAACAAAACTTTAATAAATATGAAAAAATCAAAGCTATTTGTAACAAAAAACACATATATTGGTTTTATATTAAAAATATTGAAAATTCTTAAATTACTTTGAATTTTACAGTATAAAGTGCAACATATTTAAAAGAAAATAACAAGATAGCTAATCTTATTAGTTTTTTTTTTATATGAACAAAATACTGAAAGCTTTCTAGTTATTAACTTGAAAATGTCTACCTTTCCTGATAATAAACTTCTTAGGTTGTTGATACTTGAACTTTCATTTTTAATAAAACTAATAGTCTTTTTCACGCATCCAACTCCATTTGTGATGCAACCTTCCTCGCCTGATATTACTGCTTTCTGTATAAAGTGTATTTTCTTAAAACTTTGTTAAAATGAGATAAAATTATCAATAATTAAAGAACTTTATAACAGCACAGTTATAAAGTAATTACAACAAAATCAATCAAAGCTGTAAAAACTAGATATTTTAGAATTTTAGTTTGTTATACATTTTTTTCAATTCAAAAAAAAAATTAAACATAAATTGAAAGTTTGGCTACTTACCAAAACTTTTACAAAACTCCAACATGTTGAAATGACAAAGCTTGTATTTCTGAAAATATAAATTAAATTTATAACTTATTCCAAAATACTTAAAGATTTAAAAAATTACTAGTTTTTTTTTAGTTTTATTTATAAAAAAGTTTTAAAAAAAGATAGTTCTAATTTAGGTAGTTTCAGATAACAACTTTATTTAATTTATGATAACCTTTTTATAAATTTTTTGAAGGAAATGTATTTACTTTTAAAACAACTTTTTAAACTGAACAACATGAGAACAAAAGTTTTACAATTTAAAAGTTGAAGCACATCTAAAATTAAATTTATTTATCTAGTTTATATTTATTTTGATAGCAAATGTAAAATTCAACTCAAAACAAACTACTAAAAAATATATCAAAAAAGTTCAAGTTTATTTTTGACTGAAGAGCTTTAAATAAATAAAAACCATACTGTTTTAAAACAAATTCTGCTAAATTTTACAATATTTATGGCAAAAAAGTGTTTTTTTTTTGTTTTAAAATGAGAAAAATTAAATTAATAACAAAATTTGTAGTATATAATTGTTAACAAAAATTTTTAGGATTTTTTTAAATAATTTTTTACCAGCATTCAAAATCCACCCTTTCAAATTCGAGAACAGCTTACTGATCTAGGGTAAGGATTAGAAGTAACATAGACAGTGAAAACCAATCAAAATATAGTTTAAAAAAATGCAAAAAGTATATAAGATAATTTAATAAATAAATTTAAATACAAAAATCTGGTGAATTTTGAACGCTGGTGGATTTTGATAGTATACCAAGGATTTTTTCTAACAACTTAGGGAGTCTTTTTTTTTTAATTTTACTAATATCCCTGTGCCATCACACCACACAGATTTCTTTTTTATAAAATGAAATATGAAGGTGTGTGGATCTTTATTATTTTAGTATAAGCTTTTTAAATAACTAGCAAAAACTTTATCTGCATAAAAAATATATAATTTGTATTATTTTTATTTGATTAACTTACAATAATGTAAGAAAAATTAGATTGCAATTGCTAGTGTCATAAAAAACTAAACATACTTTTCTTTTTGAAATAATTTTTGTGCTTTTTCTATACTATTGTTTATTACCATATGCATTCCATCAGATGCAATCAAGATATCTGTTCCATCAAAGTTATTAGACTTAGAAGAAGACATGTGATACTTTAAGTGGTTATAGTAATTATGTTCATCAAAATTACTACAATCCCTTTTTTCCACTTAGGGAATTACCAAGTTTAGAAATTTAAAACACAACTACTCAGTGTCAGTCAGAATAAGATCATTTTATAAAATGCTTAACCGCCATCCATTTTATGCCCACGCTTACTTTTTAAAACAAAGTAATCGTTATTAACAAGGTTTTTAAATTAAGCCGTTCTTAGACATCAATTTTTTTCAATCGACTAGTCATATTAGATGCATGGAAGTAGTGTATATATTTAAAAAATATAAATTTTAACTTTGCAAACACAAACATGTCAAGTCACATGAATTAAATTTTGCTAGTTAATAAATCTCTAAAGTTTTATACAAACAAAACATGTAATATTTTTGACCTGCAAAGTAAAAAAATTAACGAAAAACTGTTTGAAACCGCTTGAAAAGCTTCTTAAGGCAATTGTTTTTTGATAATTCGATTCAGTTTAAGTCTTTTCAAACATTTTGCTATAAAGTGGTAAAACGTAATCGCTCAGGGTAAACTATTTAAATGAACATTAATTTAAAGTCTTTATTTTTTGATAGAAAGTTAATAAAACATAAAACTTTTGCTTGTGTATATTAAAACGCCTTAGACCGCCGCCATAATTTACAATTTATAACAATAAATACTTTATCTTGTATTAATTTTAACAAAAAAAAAATGGTTGTTTGTACAAGTACAAGGATTAATTAATATATATTTATTATACAATTTGTTTTTACTATTTATTCAAACTTTAGTACATACATAAAAAATATGTTTTATTATTTATGATATATTATGAAACTCGTGTAAAACTTATATCATAAACCTAAGTTTTTAATAAAAAATTTGCATCAGCACATAAACTATTAAAACTTATAATGAATAGGCTTAGAATATTTTTAAAATCTGTTAAGACTAGTAATTAGTTTAAGTCTACTTCAAATATTTCCATTAAATAAAAGTTATTACTAAATTATTGAATAAACTCAAAGATAAAATGTGCAAATTGTTTTTAAAGTGCACATTGAAAACAAGTTTTTAGATACTAGATTAGGTATGGTCTCTAATTTTACATTTTAAATAAATAAATAAATAAATAAATAAATAAATAAATATATATATTTAGAACATCAATTTTAATTTACAACTTAGATTTTAAAAGATAAGCTAATAAAAACCACTGATTAAGAAATTAAGTCTGCTTTGGATTAAGCTACAAAAAAAATTTGATAATAAAAATAATAAACTTATTAAAACTTGTCAGAATAATATTTTAAGAGAACACAAATAAAAATTTAGACTTAATGTTTTTTTTTATAATTTTTTTGTAAATAAACTTGTAATTTTTTCTTTGTATACTAGTCGAGAACTTAAAAGTTTTTTTTGCATTAATAGTCGATTTTATTTAAAACAAAAAATTTTTTAAATTTTGTTCAGTGTCTGACTGTGCATTTACGTGTAAGTTATTTTTCTAATGGAAAAATTATCGTACATTTATGTGACTTTGTAAACCATTAAGACACTATTTATTTTTTTAAACAAACCAACTAACTAGATGTACAGTAAATCGTCCATTATTTTCTTCTATAGATTTTATGAAAAAAAGTTTTATAGTATAAACTTATTATGTACAACTTGTAAAATTAAAACATATTGAGCATTTTTTTAGCTTACAAGTTACAACGTTATTTAATTTCATTTAGTTGTTCGGAAACAAGTATGTTATGTTTAAAACCGAAACTTTTTGTTAAAAGAAGTAGTTTTTCAATAATGATGACTAGTTGCTAGTTGTATATAAACATGTATCTTTAAAAGCCAGACATTTTTAATGCAAAGTAATTTGAAAAAACAACCATTGTTTTCAGGCATATTTATTTGTTTGATTTCCAAAAACTATTTGTGACATAGGTTTGCTAATCAAGGCGTTAAATACTGTCATAGATTAGTAAGGTTAAAACTTTTTAGTTGACGCCCGTACTATAAAATAAAAGCGAGACAATTGTTTGGTGATTTACCCTGGTTTTCGTAGCTCTTTCGTATACACCCGTTTTGTTTTGAAACCAAATGCTATTTATTTATTAAAAATTTATAGTAAACAGCTTTTCACCAAAAAACTGATTAACTAACCCACAATAAAAATAAATTTAAATTATTGGAAATTATGTCAGAAACAAAAATTTTCTCCTTTAAGTTATGAGTTCAGATACTGCAGTTCAAAATTCAAGTATCAATGAAAACACTAGTCTTTCGAAAATGACAGGTATTTTTGATATGTAAAATTTTATCTAAAATAAGTTAAATACTGTAAGTTTTAATGTTTAATTAAAAATCAGTTTTTACTTTTGTTTTTATAATATAAACTGACTGGTATATGCTAAAGCAGCACAGTGTGTTTTATGTATTTTTAGGGTTATTGTTGGAGAATGAAGTTTTAAGAGTTGTGGGTAAGGCAAAGGAGGGAAGGCAAAGGTAAGGCCATAGGGATAAAATAGGGAGTTACAAAAATTAACTTTTGCTTTTATATGAAAGCTTTAAATAGAAACTACAAGCATGTTTTATAGAATTTAAAAATATCATTTAACTTTTGAGATATTTCATTTTTTGTAAAAAGTTTCCAATACAAACGAATGGACTGCACATTTTTTGGGGTCAATTTTCTCAGAAATTTCAACATTCACTAAAAATCTATCTCCTCCCTTATTTTTCAAGCAATCTTCTTCAAATTTTCAGGAAATCTTCCTTATATTAAAAGGAAAAAATGTTGCTTCTGAGTTTTAATTATTTTAAAAAAGTAAAAACTTTATCACAAAAAAAAGTTTTTTTTTCAAAAAAAAATATTTATTTGTTAAATTCCAAAGTAACAATTTTGTTATTGTATAAAGACTGTAAAGTTGTTCTGTAAAAGTTTAAAGAAGATTGCTTGAAAAATGTAGGAGGAAATATATTTGAAATAAAGTTGTCTTTTTGCTGTTTTAGTTTTCCCTTCCCATAGGGAACCTATTATGCTGCCTGACTTTGACTGGTCATATCTCAAAAAATTGTTTGAATTTTTTAAAACGATAAAAAGCATCTTGAAGCTTAGAAAAAACTTTATAAAATAAGATCAACATGTAAAAAAACATGGCTTACCCCCCCCTATGGCCTGTATGGATGTATACAGGATGTATAGGATGTATTAATTAGTGCAAAAGAGTCACCACATTAGAATTAGACAACATTTATATAAAAATGCTTAAATCAGTCAGGACACAGTCAATTTTTTGTTTGTAATTTTTCTAAGGTATCAATAATTAGAAAAAATCAAATGATAATTTTGAAAAATCTACAAATTTTTATTTTACATTACATAAGTATAAAACGTTTTCTGATTTACAATCTGTCCTTGATAAACTTTCAATAAACTATCCTAAAGTCTGAAAGCGTTTTAAACTTATTTAATGTGCAATAAAAATTTACAGTTTTTTCAAAACTATCATTTGATTGTTTCTCATTCAATATTAAGATTGTTCATCTTATTGTAATTCAAAGACAGTTGATGATCAAGTTTTCTACCTTGCTACTACTAATACTAACGCACTGCTGTATATTTTTTACAGTTCTTTAAATTAAGTTGTAAATGTTCTGTATTACAAACAGAATTGTTAAAGCTGTTCCCTGTACACTTAACCAATACTGTATATTCGATTATTTTTACTTGAGAAAGTTGTAACACTAATTTTTCTTCTTATATGTCTTTTAAAAGCTAATCTTATCAGGTTATTTTGGTTTCTAACAAAACACTATGATATACTCTAATTGCATTTAAAGTTCATATCTTTCTAATAATGTTTACATAAATAGACATTTTTAGCTTTTTGAAGATATATGAACACGTTTAAGGCTAAGTTCATGAGATTTTCCTATTGTGTTCTGTTGATTTCTGAAATTTAAATTGTCATTAAAATTTTAGGCTAACAATTTATAATTTTTGAATACCCTAACAGTAATAAGACTAAACAATTTATTTATACCATACACTGATTATGTAATTTTGACTAATAATCACGGAGCTTTTTAATTTGAAAAATTTTTGCATTACTATGACTTAAAAGATTTTCAAAAAAAAAAAAAAACTTAGCTTAGTCCTGGACAAGACGTTAAAAGGTATACGTGGTGTGCAACTCGATAACCAAAATGTTTTTTTTTGTGCACCAGGTCCTAGGACCAAATATTTTGAGTGCTTTGTTGTTGTTCCATCTTGATTGTTTATTAATAATGACCATTTAATTATCAAGGCATAGGGGAAGTCAAACATTTTTTACATAAATGAACATTGGCTCTTATTTAAAAGATTAAAGGATATATTATAAAATACTTTTTATAGAATAAAAATTTCAATCAAATTTTGAGATAAAACCAGTTTTGTAAAAAAAAACCTGCTTAACTGAATGAAATAAAAAAATTCATTGTTGATTTCTTTTAAGGATTGAAATTTCACCAAATATATGTTTACTTCTTTGCTTTTAAAGCAATTTAATTGCAATTTTTAGGTAATGCTATTTTTAATATTACAAACAATTTGCACGAAGTAGGTTTAAAAAAAATATATATGACTAAAATTTAAAGGGAGATCATTTTTTGTTTTCTTTTTATAAAAAACGAGGAAAAAAGTTAAAAGTTTGTTTCCTAAAATTTGTTCAAAATTTTTTAAAGATTACACTCGAAAAGTTTTAAAGAGTTACTCCAAAACTGAAGGAGTATATTGATTTTCAGTAAAATAGACTGTTTTCACCTTTTTAGTTTACACCTTGCGTAAATAACCTATCAATTCTCTTTCTTGGCTCGCTTGCATTTAACAGCTTTTTTGAATTTTTAAAAACAAGAAAAGAAAAGGTAAAAAATATATATAACAAAAAGACTAACTTTCAAAAAAAAAAAAATTTACCTATTCTTTCTATGTCCTTAATTATTCAAGTTTTCCCAACTAGTTAACTTCATTTATGTATCCAAAATTAAATTTTGATATTATGAATAATTATACTAAAAAAACAACAAGGATTAATGTTAAAATAATTTACTTTATAAAGTCTGTGTCATTTTATCTTTTTGTGGCTGTGGCTTTGCTTGCTTTAAAACTTATTTGTTCAAATATTTTAAATTTAAATAATATTAATGAAATTTCAAAATTTTATTTTGCAAGCAAAGTTTTGCTTAAAGAGCTTGTCAGTGCTTGAAATAAAAATATCTTATTCATGTAGAATAAAGTTTATAAAATAGTTCTTCCTTCCATTTCATAGCTCAGTTGAAGTGTGTTAATCCGTTAACACACAGAAACATATGTCAGTGTAATAAAAGAAGGATACTGTATAGTTTGTTATTATTAAAATTGTTTTAGTTTTTTTCAATGAAGTTGTCACAATTATAAATGTTTTAATTCATCAAAAATATTATATTGATATGTTGGTGGAAAAAAGCTTTAGTATAACTCAACTTTAATTTATGGTATGTTATTGACTATATCTATGTACATTAAACTAATATTTTTGTAGTAAAACTATCAAACTTATATATTACAACAGTCTTGCAGCCACAAAAAAGTGATTGATAAACATGTTTATTCACGAGCTTTTATATACTTTTATTAGTCTCATTTTTTTGGTTTTCTTAATGTTTTAATTTGAAAAAATAATATATTAAGTTCATGATAGCTCAGTTTAGTTAAAAAAATAAAAACAAATTTTTGTCTTAAATAAATAAGCATTACAATTATTCTAATGACTGATATTTAAGTTGGTTAAATAGAATTTTTTATAAAATTAGTTTGAAAATTTGTTTTACTTTTTACAACTATAAAAACAGTATCTATTTTTTATAAATAATTGGAAGGAATAGATTAAGTTAAATTAAAAAAAAAAAGAAACATTTAATAGTTGAATATGAAAAGTTATTCAAATAAATGTTTAAGAAATATTTTTTTAGATAGTACATTTTAAACAATTACATTATTTAAAAAATTATGAAAAGTATTAATATTCATTTAAATTAACTTAATTTTATAATAAATTACACAAACTTTTTTTATAATTTGTTTGCAAAGCTAGAGTTCATTTATGATCGTGTTATTTACAAAATACTTAATGCAGTTTTAAGTTAATATTATTGCTTTATATATATATATATCACAAAACTAATGCTGACAACTTTTTCTATTTTGTTTAAAAGTTAGTAATTTTACTTTTAAGTGTGTTGTTCAAGTGAATTTATATTTTAGTCCATGTATTAAGCCAAATCAAACATTTTCTTAGGACAAAAAGTAATATGTTAGTGTGGCTTTGGTATTTAGTGGAAATACTTTATAGTAAGATTAAATAAAAAAACTTATAATTTTTGAGAATATATTTTTTGTTGAATGCCAACCCTGTTATTTTCATTGTTAATGATATTTAATAAAAAATCAAGTGCTTTTCTACATTAATATTTACATAATATTAAAATAAAAAATTACTAAATCTATGATTTTGAGTCATAAAATGTAAATCCTTAGTTATTTTTTCATAATTAGCAACCCATTATGTTCATTAATCTACATCTAAAAAGCCATGTTTTTAAAAATTCTAACTTGTATGGTTCAATTTATTAACTTTTATTAAGTTTATTTTTAACTTTGATGATAACTAGTTCAAGAATAATTCCTAGCTATTTCTTTACTTATTTATTAACAATGAAAAATTACTACCAGAAACAAATACAAATGCACTACAATGAGCTATGTGATAAATAACTATGCAATAATGGATACACTTAAAGTTCTAAATGAGTTATTATTTTCTGGTATAAATTTGAAACAATTGTTATAATAAAAAGCTATAATAAATCATACTTTAGGTAATCTAACACTAGAAGAAGATGCCAAAAAACAAGCTAATGAGGAAAGAAAGAAAATCGTGAAAAAATATTATGATGTTAGTTATATTTATTCACACTTTGATATGTATTTGAAGGATAATACAAAACTGTTCAAATAAAAACATATATTTTTTGTTTTAATACACTAATTAAGACCATAGAAAACCAACTAAAGTTGAATTTACTTATAAATAAAAACCAGAAAGCAGTAGTATTTAACTTGATAATGATAATTAGTTTTTTTAATATAACTTTTTACAATGAACAATGTTGGAGTAGTATAAGGGTAAGTAACTTATTATATTTTTAACACTTAACTGTGTGTGAGTTCTAGTAATTGTATTTAGTTTAGTTACAAGTTTTAGTCCATTAGTTATCAATTTATTAACTTAACGAAATATAGTATAATAGTTTTGACCTAGCTTAGTTTGTTTGTACTTTTTATAAAATTTTAATCTTTTTTTGTTAGCTTATCCCAGAAAAAATAAACAGAACTTGTTCATATTATTTTATGACATGAAAAAGGTAAGGTACCAATTTGCACAGATAAGTTTTTAAAAGTTTTAAAAATATTAATAATATTTTTTTTTAGAAATCATACAGAGAAGAAGATGACTGGGTGTTGGATCCGGACTTTAAAATATTTAAGATGACTGACAGATATGGGTTTTTACAGTAAGTTTGTTTTATATTAGTTAATATTTTTCAATCTAAATTAGCTATGCATACATTTTAGATAGCTTTTGTATAGATTTGGAAAACAATGAAAATTGTTTTAAGAAGTTTTAAAAAGTTTTTAAAAATGTAATTAAGTAGTAATATTTTTTAAACTAGTAAAACTCTTAAAAATTAATAAAACTTTTTTTAAGTATTGATTAAATGCAGTTATAAAAAGTATTTCAAAAATGTTACAAACAAACAAACAAACTTTGATTATGTTTTAAAAGAAACTGGGTCTAATGATAATCTTTAGCAATTTCAAATTGATTAATTCAATGTGTTACACAAGTTTAATTCTAAAATATACAAAAATATTAAGTTTTCTTATTCTGTTAATACTTAAAAAACTTTGTTTTCATAGTAAATTCTTGTAAAAACTTGAATAAACTTCTAGCTTAAGAATTATTTTATTTTTTGAAAAGTAATTTTACAATGGAGTTAGTTACAATGACTGCTTAAAAAAACTTTAAATTTAATCAAAAAAATCTAGTAAAATTAAATAATCAAAGAAAAGTTATTCTAAAAAAAAGTAACTGTTCAGTGTTTATAGCAGTATAGAGCAACTTTGATAAAATATATTATATAACACCAATACAATCAATATATGTATCAAACTATTTTTGTTTTAACTGGATAACTTTTTAAATGTTTATAGTAAACATGGTTATGGTTTTTTTAAATATTTAATTATAGTTTACCTATTGCTCTTTTTGTTAACACTAATCTATCAGTTGTTCCTATATGACTACCAATAATAAAAAACTACGTAAGTGATTTTTGAAATTTTTAAGTATTTTTTATTTATATCAGTGAAGAAAACAACAACGAAAAGCTGACGAGTGAGGAGGACAAGAGACGAAGTTCGGAAGTTAAAAGGCAAGACAAGTGGCTCAAGATGATACAGGGCTGGAAAAAATTGTACGGCACAGAAAAGGTAGAATATAAAAGTATTAAAGTTTAGCAGTTTTTTAAGTTTTATAGTTTTTGTATTTGATCTGTTTGTTTTTGAATATCTGACTAGATCTTGATTGAAAGAAAATCTCATGTATTATTCATGCGGAAAATTTCAGTTAACTATAGTCATTCTAATTTTCTCTTTTTGTTTAAAATATAAATAATTGAACACATTTGATTTAATTAAACAGGCTTAAAAACAGTTTTCTAATTAAAAAAAAACAAAAATTTCAAAGTCATATTAGCTTAAGTTTACTTATATAAATTGTTAATAAACTTTTCATGTTGCTCTTTTGTATGTAATATACATGTTTTCTTTTTAACTTATTATAAAGCATTTTAATTTGAAACTATTAATTTAAAGCCATATACTATGCTGTATCGAAATTATTCAAGTTTTAATATTTTTTTGTACTATTGAATAAAATTAAACTAACATTAAATTAAAGTCATATCTATAATCAAATGAAATTTATGCTGTTCATCCATTTAAATTGTTAATGAGAACTACTTACGATGAGCTAAGACTATGTTTATTAAGTAAATACATCAAATATATTTAATTATATATTTTTAGAAACACCAATTTTGCAATCATTATACAAAATATTTTATTTTTTGTTTTATAAAGACACAAAAAGTAATAAAGCTTTTAAAAGTATTAGAACATCTGTTATATTTAAGTTATTTGAAATAAAAATGCAACTAAAACTGTAAGTATCTAAGTTTTGCTATAATTTGTTTAGTATAAAAAGATGTAAATTCAGATAAATTTTACACAATCCACAAAGTTTATTAATTTTTCCAGCTCAAGAAGCGTGTCTACAAAGGAGTTCCGTTGAGATTTCGTGGCGACATTTGGAAACTTTTGTTGAAAGTTCAAAACTACATTGCAAAAAATAAAGATCTTTATGCAGTTAGTTTTGTTTATTAGCTTTACCTTGTCAGTTTTTATTCCAAATAGTTTGATGGGTAAAAAAGGCGACTATTTGGAAATATTGTATGAAAATATTTAGTATAGTTTTTTTATAAATTAAACAACATTTGTAAGAGTTCAAAGTTATTGTTACTTATCGACTTGAACATTGACCGTGTTTTTTAAATAATATTGGAATATAACATTTTAAGCATATTGACTATCAATGTAGTGCATGTAAAGCTTGACGTATAAGATAGACATTTAAAAGTAGTGGCTCTTAAAATTAAAGCTACTACTTTACTATTTTTAACCAGTGTTAAATATTATTTATATTAAAACAAAAATTACTAATAGCATCTATGACTAAAATCTTAGTCTGTTTAACAATATCTGATTGGTTAAACTTTGATATTTGTTTATTTTAAGTTTTAATAAATAAACTTTTTTTTGTTTTATTTGTTATATGTTTGGGTAAGGTGAGGTAACTGTTTAAATATAAGTTTTTTGGTAAAATTGGTTTGGGATAGGGTTTTAAATGTTATGTACTGCTGTATTATTACCTTATCTCATTTGCATAGTATTATCAATGAAAATGCTTCCAAAACCTACAGCCGTCATTACTACAGTCAACCCATATCTTATTACTTATAGTATACTTAATTATCATTTTAAATGCTTGAGTTTTCAAAAACAAAAAATACTATTTCACTGTAATTTTATATTTAGTTTACACCAACAACTATTTCTTAGGTTAAGAATGATAAAGATTTAAAATAACGCAATTATAAAATTAATTGATTTAATCATTCAAAATACTAACACGTGCACAAGATTAAAGAACTCATAAAAAGTATTAGGCTTGAATTTAGTGATTTTTATTTGGAAAAAAAGTAAAAAGTTTACATCTTTTTAGGTGATTGTAAATTAAAATTTATAGATGAATTTATAAAACTTTGCAGTACAACTAATTTGCGTTAAAATAAAGTGTTCGACAAATATTACTTAAAGTATTTAAGAAATACTATTTTCCAAATTTTGAGAATGTCTTGCTAAGTTAATTGTTGTCAAGTGAGAGAAATTTAATTTATAACATAAAATTGCTGATCAAAAAAAAAAACAACTATGGTAAAGTTTTGTCTCAGTTATCAAACGTTTCTAAAATTATTAAGTTAGACAGGTATAATTTCTTTTATAAAATGCTAAATTATTAAAAATCCCTTGAAAAAAAAAATTGTGTGTCAGAACAAAAAACCTTGTTGAACCCTAAACTATTTATCAGTAATGGGAATATTAATAGGATTATTTTTTGTTGTAGTGCTTCTTATTAAAGTTTGTAAGAGTCGTTACTTTTGATAAAATTAATTGAGGTGAAAGTGTTAGATATGATTTCCTTGAGGTGTAGCAAAAGTATGCATTATGCAAAGAAAATAATATTTCCCATAAAACATTCTAGTGTATATTAATTTTGGCTTAAACGTTTGAAAATTTAAGCTTCTTGTTTTTCGGAGAACAAAAATATCTCTTTTTCAATCAATGCTAAGATTGTTTATAACTAAATTTGGTTATAAAATAATTTTCATTTGTGGAAAGTATTGAAAAATATAAAAACTATGAATAAATTGTGGGATTTAGTATTTTTTAGGTGTCAAGTAGTTTCAAATCGTATATCTCAAACTGTGTTTTATGTTTCTTTTAAATGTTTGTATTGACGGTCTTAAAATCTGTCAATCTAATAAAAGCTTAAAAAACAAGTTTAAAGTTAATCTTTGAAAGATGTTATATTTTTTAGTCAAAAAATTGTTGTTGTAGTTAAATCCTAAAGCTTTTTTTTTACATAAAGTATATAATTTTTTTTTGTTTGAAAAAACGTTTGAGAATACTATTATAATAGTTTTTTTTTAATATTAGTTAATATATCTTTATTCATCTTGTTTGTGCTAAGTTATTTGTTTTTTTGTTTTGGTAACATTTTTCATGTGGTTTTGTTTTCAACCTTGTATAACCGTTGTATAATTTTACCTACAGTTTTTTGGTTCATTTAGTTCACATAGAATTATAAAAGTGCATTAATAGATCATCTTATAGTATTATAACAAAATATTATAACGTTTTATCTTATATTAAAGTTTATCAAAGTGTGCTCAAAATTTTGATAAGTAATAAAATACTTAAAAAAGTAGATAATCAAGGTTTACTTTTAGGTTTGTTTTAATAGTTCCTAATAACTTTTAAAATCTTTACAGTATAAAATACAAAACAAAATTAAACACCAGTAGTATTTTTATGAAACGTGTATACTAATTTATCTACTGGGAAAAAATCAATTATGTTCAACCAACTAAAAAACCAACATTTGTGTAGGATGTAAAGAAAGTAGCTTTAGCAAATTCCCCTGATGTGAGACAAGTTGATTTGGACGTCAACCGAACCTACAGGAACCACATAATGTTCCGAGAACGGTACAGGTAACTTGAAATTAATTGTTTAATTTGTTTACATAGTTGTTTTTCACTAGATGATAAATGTCCTTTTGAGAATTATTATCATAAGTAACAGTTTTATGTGTAAGGTGTTAACATTTCAAAAATTTTTCTGAAAAAAACTCTACTTTTCTGTATCAATATGCTTTAATATTATATTTTGCTTGAATTAGGCAAAGTAGAGTTTTTTTTCTATTTATAAAATAAATTTTAGGTAAGAATATTTTAGCATATAACATAAGTATAAAATGCATTATATAGTTACGTCACAATGTATTTTAAGTTAGCTTCACAAAAACTAAACGCAAGTTTTTTAAAATACACACCTTAGTATATAAACAAATATATGTTTGTAATATGCAGTACTTTTAATGAATTAGTATTAAAACAAACAAAAGAAAAATTTAATATTTCCCTGCTTCTTTGTTTAAATGTTTTGCAATGCTATAGTATTTAAAATGTTTTAAGTTTTTATTTTAATAATTAAAAGTTGTAAACTAGATGAAGTAAATCATTTGGTATAGGAATATTTATTTCATTTTGCTTAAGTAGCTAAAAATTATTTAAGCTGTAAGCAAAATTATTTTAGGAGAAAAGAATTATATATTTTATATTTTTTTAAAGATACTAATAACAAAAATATTCTGTAACAAATAAATGTAATTAAACTGTAAAAATTCAAATATAACATCATGTTGTAGATTTAACTTAAATGTAATGAAACACTTTTATTTAAATTAGGAAAAAATGGTATAATATAAACAAATCGTTTTTATTTTTATAATTCTTACGTAATACATATAAAAGTACTTCAACGTTTAAAGTAGGCTATTATTTTGGATAATAGCAATAAATTTGAATGTTGTCAATTTTCAAGCGTTTTTTAAGTGTTATCATTTTGTCTGTAAATCTTTTGTTGTTTTTTCAAAGTTTTATGCTACGTTTTAAAACTAATTAAATTAAAGTTATTAAAAACTAATCTAAAAGACCACTTTTAAAAAGTTATATTTAAAGTAGAAATTAAAAAAGAACTTCAATAAAAAATGTTTATAATGATACTTATTTTTAAAGATCACTAAATAAAATAAAATAACAACAAAGACATAAAGTTTATTTAAACTACTTTTGTTTTTAAGAAACAGTAGTAGTACTTTAGTAGCTATTTTTTATTATTTTGCTTTATCAAGTAGTCCTTTTTAATAGAAAACTAAAATTAAACAATTTTTAGCTGTCAGTTGTTTTCACTGCAGAAACAGTAAAAAACCAAAGTATAATAAATAACAATTATCATTTTTAATTTTATATTACAAGAAATTTAAGTATGCTAACATTAGTAAACAACATTATAAGTGTTAAACAACAAACAGTTTTATTATAATATTAATTAAGTTTTAGGGAAAAGTTGTTTTATCCTTTTCTAGTCGTTCAAAGTAGTTTTATTGGTAACAAACTTATACTAAAAGTTCACTTTTTATATATTAAGGCCATAGGGGGGGGGGTAGAAGCCATTTTTTGACCAAAAATAACATATAGACTTATATTATAGTAAATTTCATAATCTTTCAGATGTTTTTTTTAGATTTTAAAAATATTAAGTAACTTTTTTTTTATGACCGGTTATATAAAGGGTTTTCTTTATGAAGGGTATATAAAGGGTAACTTTAAAGCCGTTTTTCTCGAGTTTTTAAAAACGGGCTTTAAAATCTATCTTCTCCTTCATTTTTCAAGCAATCTTCTTCAAATTTTCAGGAAATGTTCCTTACATTATAAGAAAAAAACGTTATTTGTGAATTTTAATAATTTTAAAAAATAAAAATTTTATGACAAAAAAAAAAAAAAAGTGATTTTTTATAAAAAAAAAATTTTTTTTTTCAAAAAAAAGGTATTTTTACTTGAAATTTTTCAAAGTCACAAATAACGTTTTTTTGTTATTGTATAAAGAATAGACTGTGAAAGTTTGAAGAAGATTGCTTAAAAAATGAAGGAGGAGATAGATTTTGAATGCATTAGTCTTTTTTCGCCGTTTTAGTTTTTCCTTCCCCATAAGGAACCTGTTATGCGGCCCGACTTTGGCCGGTCATATCTCAAAAACTAATTCGAATTTTTAAAAACGGTAAAAAGCAACTTGAAGCTTAGTAAAAACTCTATAAAATAAGATCAACTTGTAAAAAACATGGCCTACCCCCTATGGCCTTAAATGAACAAATATATTTTTTGATATTTATCACAAAAATTAGTTTCAAAAGCTTGTGATTTTTGATGATTATAATTTAATTTTACTAAAGAGAGCAGAAGATCCCCCTACTTATATTCTCTCAATAGTTTTTTTTATAATAGTTAAAAAAAGTATTAATGTTCAGAACATGATTTTTAAATTTATTTTATTTTCTTTTAATGTATCAAAACGCAGTTTTTTTTTTTTAAATTACCACTCAAAATAGCAATTTTTTGAAAAAAAAAACTTTATAAAGCTCACAGCACTTTTTATAAAATTAATCTATATTGTAAAAAAAAAAAAACTTGAAGTAACATTAAAGGATTCATTTACATTAAATTCTCAAATAACAGTATTAACTATACAAACAATTGTATAACAAATAAACAGTGAATCAAAATACTCAAATTTATACATAACAAATCAAGTCAAAAAATATTTTCAAGTTATCAAATCAAAGTTTTTTTTTAAATTTACACTCAAAAGAGCATCAAAAAATAACCTTTATAAAGCACACACAGTGAACAAAAAAACTCAAGTTTATGTTAAACAAATTAAACCAGTTTGAAAAAAAATATTATTTACAATAATTATGATGACTTGATGAAAAAAAAGCTCACAACTGTTCTTCAAAATTAATCCACACAGTGAAAAAAAAACTCAAGTTCATAACAAATTATTTCACAATATATATTCAGTGAGAAACAACAGCAGTTGTTCCACAAAAATTTTTGCACTAAAAGTTTCTATTGTTGTTAAAAAAAAAAATTCAAAGCATAGTTTTTAAACTAAATTATTTTATTTTTAAATGTCAAATTGAAGTTTAATTTATAAATTAACACAGTGAGAAACAGCAGCAGTTGTTCCACGTGCTGGTCGCTTACTCGATGTACAACACTGAGGTGGGTTACTGCCAGGGAATGAGCCAGATTGCCGCCCTGCTGCTCATGTTCATGGGCGAGGAGGTTGGTGTTGTTTGCTTGTATAATAAATTGTTTTATTGTTGATGAGTATCACTACTATTGAAAATGCGGAAAATTGTATATATAAACGTTTCTTTAAAGGTCACCAAGTTTCATTGCTTAACAAGTTATCAAGCTATAAAATTGAAATAAAATCAACAAGAATGACAAATTTAAGAAAATTGAAATACATGCAAAAATGTATGCTTGATAGTTTTTTGTGTGTGAAAAATTGTCTATAAAATATTTCTTGCCTTATCTCATGTATATTTGGCAAAAAGTTAAGCTTTAAGATAATAGTATTTACGGTCTGATTAAATGCAGTAGTGATAATTGTTCAAAAACAATGTAAATTTTGATTAATATCAACTTGTATGAATGAAAATTACTTCTTGTATTTCTTTTTATTAAAAAACACTTTGAAAAGGGTGGAAGTTTATCGAAGAGGTAAATAATTGAATTATATAAAGAAAATAATGAGATAAAAAGGCTGTTAGGTAAGGTACAATCATACCAAACTATAATGTTGTAGTTTTTAAATAGATAAAGTGTTAAAAGTAACATTGAAAAAAAACTTGAGTTAGATAAGTAAAACTGGTAATATACTGTTCAAATCATAACAAAATTTTACTTTCAATAATTATTTTATTAATTATTTAAATGATAATTTAATTAATTATTTAAGTATTAATAGTGTAAATTTGCTCTACTGGAAGTATATTAATCAAGCTGTTTTACTTTATTAATGCATTTAAGAAACCCTACTTTAAGAGGTGTTTAAAAATACTTTAAATTTTATACATATACAGAGTTATTTTTTTTTTTAGTTTTGATTTAATTTTTTATATAAAGGCCATAGAAGGGGTCCACCTTAATTTTATTTTTTAGAGTTTAATCTGAGCTATCAGAAACTTTTAACTGATTAACAAAATCCAAAGTAACTTTCGAGATATAAACGATCAAAGTCGGTGACCTCAATAGTTTCTTTATAGAATGCGCATACAAAAAACGCGAAAAAAACTATTGAACTAAAAGTGTAACTTCTCTTTTATTTCTGACAAATCTTCTTCAAACTTTAATAGTAAGTCTAACTAATATTTAAATCGATTCGATGTTGGAATTTTTTGAATTTTGAAAAAAAAGAAAAATGTTTTTTTTTCAAATGCTTTTGTTTTTAATAGTTTAAAGACCGAACATTCAAAACTATTTAAACTATAAAAGAAATGTTTTCTACAAATTTAAGGCCTCTAGCTCAAAAAAACTTTGACTCGAAATTGACGATGAAAAAATTGCGGTCCATACGTTTGTATTGGAAACTTTTTAAAAAAACTACAATATCTCAAAAAGTAATTAAAATTTTTATATTATATAAAAATTAGCTTGTAGTTTATACTTTAAGCATTTATATAAGAGCCAATGTTAATTTTTGTAATTAAAACAGTGAACACCCCGATGGCCTTAACTTAACTTGTCTTTTAAAACCTTTTTTGCTTAACAATAAATGTATTTGCAGTTTTGTTTATATAAATTTTCTCACAGGAAGCTTTTTGGGCGTTACATTCCCTGCTATACGGCGACAAACACTCAATGCACGGGTTTTTCATTCCGGGATTCCCCAAGCTCATGAGATTCCAGCAGCACCATGACAACCTGATCGGCAAAATGATGCCAAAACTGAAAAAACACCTGGTAAATATACATATCCTTCTATAGTGAACTCTATATTGTTAGGATTCAAAACATCTTATAAAAAACTTTCTAAACTAATTTGTAAAAAAACACGTGCATTTGATTTTTACCATTTTAATAAGAGATTAAAATAATTAGTTTTTATTTTGTATTATGTTTATTTCAGATATTTAATATTGAATAAAGTCAATGAAAAGTTTAATAGTTGAAAAATAAAATAAATTTTTACGCGTACTTTTTTAAGTATGTTTAGTTAATTATAAAGAAAATCTTGTTTATGTAATGTTTTGAAATGTTATGCATATTTAATTACATTTAATTTGTAGCAATTGTTGTGTTTTGTAAACAAATGTTTTACTACTTATAACTATGCATTTACAAAAACTTTCAATATTAAAACTATATTATTTTTTTAAGTATGAATTTTAAATTGACTGTAATGGTTATATTAAATTTAAGTTTTTCAAAAGTATTTTTTCATCTGTATTAGATTGTTTCATTTATCACGTGAATTCGAATTAACAATTTCAAAAACAATTAATTTAAAACAATGGTTTGCTTTTAATTATATTTTAAAAGTGTTTGAAATTAGTTAACAACAAAGCAATTTGTTTTGTTGTTCTGTTTTATTAGTTATATACAATTATAAACTGTTAATCAGCTTTCTATTCAGAGATAATAAATTTTATTAATATAGTTAAACCAATTAATAAAATGCTTAAATTGAAATAATAATAAAAACTTAAATTACTTCTCCCTAATAATAGTTAAAACTATTTTGTAATTCACTAGTCTCAAGTTTTAACTCAATTAAACTTGAAATTAGTTGTCACTTTGTCTACAAAGAAAGAAAAAAGTTCAGTAAAATCACAAAACAGGAAGTATGTCTTAATTTTATTAATACAAATTGTATTTACGAAATCAGGTTAGTAATTACACTCAAGAAAACTTTTTAAGAAAATGTTACTGTCAAGTACGTAACAAGTTTGACACTAACTCTAATACTGTTAACTTTCCATAACTTAGTACTCCAAATATCCAACGACTTGTCAGCCGACATACAAAAAATATTACCCTAGAAAACAACAATTCAATGAAAATAATTTTATAGTATTATGCATGTTTTCACAGGAGAATTTTGTGTCAATAAGATATATTTTCGCAGGACAAACAGGAGATATACTCGTCATTGTACACGATGAAGTGGTTCTTCCAGTGCTTCCTCGACAGAACTCCCTTCCCACTCACGCTCAGGTTGTGGGACATCTACATACTGGAAGGTGAAAGGATACTCACAGCCATGTCCTACACAACGCTCAAGCTGCATAAAGGTGATTGATACTACGTGTTTGTTTGAAGATAACATTTTAATATTACTTTCTATATTTTTACCTAGATGTTTTTTATATTTTTTAAACATGTTTAAACTAAACCTAGGTGATTGATATTTTTTTTTTTTTATTTATTGAAAACTACAGTTAAATTTGGCTTAAATCAGGGTTTGCCAAACTTTTTTTTTTCATAAGGACCCTTTAAAGAAATTTAAAAAATTATGACCCCCTCCGACAACGTTTCTCAAAAAAACTTTCTATAAATATACTTTTTTTGCTCTCACCATCAACTCCAGAATATCCAGTGTAACTTTGAAATTATGGCCTCATGGCCCCTACTTTGGCCTCTTTGCTGCTTATGGACCCCTAAATTTCTGTAATTGCTAACTTTGGGAAACTTTGGTTTAAATAGTTTTTTTCCTACCAATATGTTATCAGAATTTATTCGAAACAAAAGTATTTTAAATTTATATGAATTCACTAAAAAATTTTTTGTTAATGTTTCTTATTTTATGTTTACATTAACTCAGCTAGTATAAGGTTGGTAAAAGTATAAATGCTAACAAATACGCTTATGATTAGTTAAATTAGTTTTTCACACTCGAGCTAACTCTAGGTCAGGGGTCGGCAAACTGCGGCCCGCGAGCCACATTAAAATTTTTATTCAACTATTTAAATATACCAATATTTTTGAAAACACAAAAATAAAATTTTAGTGTTATATTTAAAGGATACTCTATCGCCTAATTTTTTTTGTTCAAAAAAATTGTCTTTAAATATGTTTAAAAGCACATAAAAAACGTTCCTTTTTGACCTGCCGACCCCTGCTCTAGGTGATAAATGATATTTTAGTCTAACCTAACAGTAATAAAAAATGAAACAATTAAGTACAAGTAGTTAAGTTCAATGTCGTACCTAACCATTGAGCAGTAAAGCTATAAAGGTCATAAAAGTAATGTGTTTGTTCAAGAATAAATAAACCTTGTTGTTCTCTACTTCCTATAAACTCAATTAGCTATGTTTTCTGTTTTGTATGTAGTTAAACGGTTTACATTTTTTCTTGTTGATTGTCTACTGTTTTGTTGTGAACTGATTTTTATTTGTTTTTTCTTATTTAGTTTTTTTTTTTTTTTGATTTTTATACTAATTTGTATGCTTTATTAAACTTTATACAGATTTAAAAGTTATTAATAGTTTGTAAAAAATAGTATTTATAAAGTACACATAATAATGAACAATTAATTAATTTTTAATGAGACAATTTTGTCTGGACAATTAAATGACTTGAACAAAAACATATCCTTTCTAGTTTAAAAGTGTTATACAAGTCAATTTATTTTTCTCCTTTTTTTATTCGGTATTTTATAGCATTTGTTGCCTGATGTGCAGTCTTGTGTTGTAGCCAATTTATTAAAAACATAAGTGGTTAGAAAAATTACGCTAAACAAATTAGTAGGTGCTATTTCTCATTAGTTTTTATTGGTAATATTTTTTGTTATCTAGTGTAAATAAAAAATAATTGTAAATACACAACAAGTAAAATAAAAAGTAAAGTTTCGATGTTGCTCGAAATGTATAAGCTTTCTGTATAGTGTTAGTTTTATCACAGCTTATATACATAAAAGGTTGGTGATAAACTTTTGTATCTAAAACATTAAGTCCAAAACTGCTGAACAATAATTCAATGTTTAGTGTAAACATTATGTTGTAAATCGCAAAAAAAAAAAATTTGACTAAGAGTATATAATATCATTTTTAAAGAAAGTTTTATTCATAGTATTTTTTACCAGTAAATTTACCTTTCTAGTTTTAAACATACATGATTAATACATTTTGTTTATGAAAAACTGAATTCTAGTATAATTGTTTTTTATATTCTAAACGCCTAACGTTTTTGCTCATTATAATTTGTGTTAAAATTTCACTTTTTAAGCTTAAATTTATTTATAATTTTTGAATTGTTGCTTAAGTTTTAGATATTATAAATAGAGATTGTGCAACTTAAACTCTAAGATTTTAGTTTGTATCATAAAATCTCTTTTAGCAGTATGATGTAAAATGTTTCAAAATACTGCAATAAAAATATATAATACCATTTATTAAATAAGATGATAATTTTCTTAAAGCTTCTTTATCTACTTTCTTAACAATTTTGTCAATTTGTTATTAATCATTTAGTTTAAACTGATGTATTTTTTTAAGTTTTGCATTTAAAAGGATGCTATGTTTAAAGAGCATTCCTTTATAAACAGTCATAAATTATGTAAATTGTTTTCTTAAGTTGATGAACCGTAAAATTACTACATTAAGGAACTACTTAGTAGCATTTTCAAAACAATCAATTGTAAAAACAATTGCATTGCTTTCTAAAACGTCTCAAAGTTTTTGATTTTTGATACTTATGTAATGTTTTGATGCTCAGTTGTTTTAAATAGTATAAAAAATGTTTTGAAAATTACTTCCTTTGTTATTATTAATCATAAATATGATTAGGCCAACAAACTTTTATTTTTACCTCTTTCAATAATAAGTACTTATATTTTTGTATCTGTGTTAACTATCTCTTGGTTTTTACATTTTTAAAATTTTTCAGCTGTCATCAAAAAAATGGACATGGAAGATATCGTGCATTTTTTACAAGAAAAGTTATCGCAAGATTTCATATATGACCATGACGTCACAATAGAAAACCTTAAAGTGAGTTATACAGTTTTTATTTTTTTACATTAACACCATTGGTTTACCAACTAAGCCCAGTTAGTTTTTTTACATAGTTTAATTAAATGTATTAGTTTTGGCAGTTTCTATTAAAAATGTATAGAAAGTGTATTTGATTAAAAGGAATACTTTAAGCGTTTTTTTTTATCCTCGTATTACTTTGTCTTGTCTTGTTGTGAAATTAATGTGTGCTAGTTAAATATAATAACAAGTCTTAATGTTCTAAAACTTAAAAAAAAAAACTTTTCTTTTTACAAACATACAAACAGTACTAGTAGCCATGTGTGCACAGATATCTATATTTATGACTAAATAGTCTTTTTGAACTTAAAAAAAAACAAAAAAATGATAAAGGGTTGTTTCAGGTTCATATTGACAAGGTCAGGGTCTCTGTCTTCTTTTGCTGTATTTCAGTGAATTCGAACTTAATTGAAAAATAGTATTTATAAAACCTGGTAGTTTTGCTTTTAACTTGATTAAAAAAACCTGGAGTTTGGCAAGTTAAGCAAAAAAAAGTCATGGAAAACCCAGTTATTTGAGAAATTTTGAACAAAAATCAATAAAAAATCTGGAATTTTAAGCAATTTTTACATGTTAAATGAGAAATTTTTAAATGAGAAAGTACAAAAACCCTATCATATTCAGCAACTTTGCTTGTATCATTTAGAGTTTTATTTCTTACAAAACACATTTAAAGTAGCATTACATTACAATATCTTTTCAACATTGTTATTCTAATTCAGACAGATTTAACCTTAAACTTAATTTTATACAAAAAGGTTACAAAAAACTTGTACTTTCAAAACTTGAAAGAAATTTAGAAGGCTTGTAAAAATTTTAAAAACCTTTGGGCGCCTGAAACTAGATTTAACAACCAATATGTAGTTTAAAAATATTAAAAACTTAAAATTGAAATTATTACCAACTGCTAAAAACTAGGCTCATAGTTGTTATAAATGAATTTCTCTCTTAACTAACTTTTGCAAATACCACCGTTTTTACACTTAGATCTCAAAAGTAAATTTTTCACAAATTAAATTCAATAAAGTTTTACAACAGCTAGATTTAGATATGCTTAAATTTAAAAGACTCTGCTTTAAAACAATTTCACAGTTTAATTGGATGCCAAACTGCAACTATACCTAATCTATTATTGTTATTATAAAAGGAACAAATCACTAGATAATTTTTCAATACATTTCTGACACGCATGAGTGATTTACTACTTCAATACGTTTCAGTCATGCATGAGCGAGTTGAGGAGGAACGGCATGGATCGCGCTCCCTCCCCAACCAAAGACGAAAAACCAAAGAAAAAGTTCGGCGAGAGTTTGGACGCTGAACTCAAAAAAATAGCCGAGGAGGAAGCAAAAGAAGCGAAGAATAAACTATCAAGTGATTTACTATTTTTATAAAGAAAAATATTAAATTTTAAGTAGAATTTAATTCTTATGTAAAACTAAAATAGCCAAGTTTTCCTCACAAAGTTTTCCTGAGTTTTATGCTTTAAAAATGTTTTGTTAAAAAATATATATGCACTAATTAGTTTTACTTAAAATTTGTAGGTAAAATGATTGTCTAACTTAATAGCTTTTAATGATATGTATTGCTTAAAATGCTTAACTTTTCAAATTTTAGAATTTTAAGACAAATTTAATTTAAATCACACAATTTTTACAAGGTTAGTAGCTAATCATTAATTTTAATTTTGAGAAATTTGAAAGTAAAAAATTTGTTCAGCTCATATAAGTAGCTCTAAATTAAAAAAAGTTTTTATTAAAATCTCAAACAAAACAAGCAATTTGATCCGAAACACATTTCAGACGGAAACCTGAAAAGCGGCGCCAAACCGGCCGCAGCACCGACGGAAAACCGCGCCAAAAAATCCCCTCCTCCGTCGTCCAGGAGAAGAAGCGACGAGAAGCGCAGAAGGCGGTCGTCACGTGACCACGCTCAGCCGAGCGGAACGGAACAAATGGAGGTCATCCGGTACAAGGACAAAAGTGAACGGCGGAAAAATTCCTCGCAGAGTTCCAACAGGAACTCGGTGATAAAGTGGAAGAAAGTTTCAGAGGAAAAAGTTGGTGGCGACGAAGCGGTGGTTGGTGGTGGCAACGAGGTGAAAATAACTAAAAAAAGCTCGAAAAAATCATTAAAAAATCAGAAGCGCCTCACGCGGCTGTGAACGACTCACACAAGCTTGATTTTTAATATTTTTCCTTTCTTTTTTTTTTGTTGACACTGCGGAATTAGGCTCCATTTTTATCATGCATGTTACGGTAGTTTGTCGTTGGCAATATTTGCTTCATTGCATTCTGCTTGGAATTTAGCTTCTTATTATGGAAATGTTTTGCAGTAAAATAGTTTTTCAATCCTTTTCTTTGCTTTTGGTTGACATGCAATTAACTCAAAAAAAAACCTAAAAATCAACTGTTTAGTAAAGCTGGTTAAATACAAATACCTTACTAAGTTATTTTGTTTTGAAGCTAATTATGTTTATTTTCTTGTTTTACAGCTTTGTAAGGTGACTTAAGCTCTTTTTTTTTGTGCTAAATATTTTTGCGTACTTTTCAGATATATTTTCTACCACGATTTACTTAATTTCAAGCAAATGTATAAAAGTTTCGTTGCAATTCATAATTTATTTAATTTTTTCGAAAGCAATTTAGTTTTTTTTTTCGTTTAACTCACATTTCATCCGTCCAATCCACACGTTTTGAGTTTGCACTTTGCATTGTGACGTCACAACTATGAAATTATGACGTCAGAAAGACACCAAAAAGCATGATTGCCTGTGTGGTCACAAACACTAGGTGCCTGTCTATCATACTAATTTATTTTCTATTTGTGAAGAAACGACCGTCCGATGCCAAAACCGACAAGGTGACGCGCAGAATTTCCTCCGCTAAGGTGCGCTCGAGAGCCAATTCATTGTATGACAACGTGAACGACCACCTCCCCTCCTACCACGTGAGTTTGTGTTTTTGAGAAAAATAAAATTCAATTTTTTAAGTTTGAAAACACTTCCTAGTTATTTGTTCGCCTGCGAATACAGGGAAGGGTATTTTGTTCATTTTTTGAAAATAGTTAAGCTCTTTTACTAAATTGTGGATAAGTTATTTGTGGATAAGTACAGTGCTTATTCACTTAACCGGACGCTCACTTATCCGCACTGTTTCAGTAGAGAAGAAAATTAAAAAAATATTTTTTTAATAAACACTAACGTTTTTGTTAGATACAAATATTTAGCTTTCATACTGTAAGAAAGTTTTATAAGATTTTATAAATTCCGAAACTTAGTTCATTGTTATGACCTTATGGCGTAATAATACGACTAAAGCTTACGTACAAACTAGTTTAGTTATCAAAAACCTTTGTATGTAACATAAGTCAGTTAAAATAACATTTTTTAAACAACGTGATTTAAAATAAGACTGAGAGTTTTTTTATTTAAACTTATAAAGATCTTTTAATAGTTAACTAAATTCTAAGTGCTTTTTTCAGAAAATTAGTGTATAGCAGTTGTTTTATGTTTGATTTTTAATTCAAAGTGTATTATAAAAGTTGTTAATTCAAAAACTCTTTGTTTAAGATGAGGTGCATGAATTTTTATTTATAAGTTATATTTTAAGTTAGACACACTCAACATACCAGGTTTTAGAAATAGACAAGACATCAAAAAAAGAAAACGAGCTTCACTGACATTGAAAATTAGCTAGAATTTTGTAAAGTTAAAAGCAATGTGCCGAATTATTTTATAAAGGAGCAGTTTAGCGTAAGTAGGTCGACTTTGTACGACATTTTGAAAAGTGAAGAAAGTTTTAAAAGTTTAAAGCTGAAAAAGAGGAGCTGATATTTTATTATCATTTATGCATTGCATAATATGCAGCAGTTATATTGTTTTATAAAAAAAATTTTTGTACTAATCCGAAAAAAATGCTTATCCGGACATGTTTACAAAAAAAAACATTGCCCACCATGCCCGTATAAGAGAATAATCGCTGTATAAGAACTTTGATTGATTTCAATTGAAACTGTTTAATTGCTTTTGACTGTCTAATTTCAAATTAATTGACTTATGTAATTAACTTTGTTTTTCTTTTCTTTTTTTTAATTTAGTTACTCATAAACTTAAAAAAAAAGCTCTGGAAATTTTTGAGTTTGGAATAATTTTTAGCTTCTTGATTTGCAATACTTAGAGATATTTTAATCATAAAATATTTTTGTAGTTTAATTCAAGTTTTAATTAAGCATCTTCGGACAATATAGTTTTTATTCTATGGAAAAACCATTTCAACATTACAATAAGCTTTTTATATTATGATCAAAACATTCTGCATTCCTTACAGAATTTAAACATGTTTCATTTAAACTAAAATAACTTCAAATTTTTTTTTTTAATATTCTTAATTAAATTAAGTATAATATGTAAACTATATATATATAATTGAAAATAATTTCAGAATATTTTTTCAGGAGATGCTGAAAGTTCACGACGAATCGGAGGACATCTTCGAGGTGAACTTCCAGAGGGCGGTGGAGCAAGTCGGCATCCAGGTGGTTCCCCCACTGAGCCCCCTAGTCGTCCGCACCCACCACGGCGGCCGCGGGGATTTTCTGAAAAAGTCCAGAAGCGTCGACGACACGCTGGACGGCGGGAGAAAAGTGCTCCCTCCGGTGGAAGACCCGTGGAAGCTGAGTGAGCGGCGGGGCAGCGGTCATCTGAACAAGTTTCCGGTCGCGATTTCCGGGAAGTCCCCGAACAAAAACCACGCGAGGAGGTCCTCCAATGAGCAGAGCTTGACGCGGGTGAAGAGAAAAAGCCTGCAGTCGCAGGAAAAACTGAACTAAAGATTTTGCTGCCTTGAAACATTTATAAAAAGCTTTAAATATTTTGTAATTTAGTTTTTGAAATATCAAAAAAAAAAAACTATTATTTTTTGGCTGATCTCTTTTAAAATAATCTAATTGTAAGGTAGACAAAGAAATATTAAAGTTGCAAGTTTTATTGTCAAAAGTTAGTAATTGCTACACATTCATTCTCATTGTTTAACTTTTTGTTCTAGGAATTTGTTTTAGAACGCCACTTGCGTTTTAGATAAAATAAGCTCTTTTATTTAAATATTAGTCGTTTAAATTTTAAGACTACGAACCAAAAATGAGTTCGCTTTATTTTAATATTTTTCAGCTTGGTGTGAGCCATTTATTTCCATGTTGTTTTTCATTTATTTTTTACACAAAAGCAATCACTTTGTTATTAAAGATACAATATTTCACGTTTGTTTATATGTAAACTAATTATTAAATTATATTTTGTCACAAAACTAGGTTATATTTATATGGTTGATTGTTTATTTTCTTTTCCGCTGTGTAAGTAGTTGTTAAGTTAAAAAAAGATGTGCTTAGTTGGTTGTTAAAGTAAAGTTAAGTGCACATTAAATAATTAAATTTATATTCATCTTATACAATCCTTATGTACTTAATTCATTTTTTGTATACAGGGTTATCACACAACCTGGATTTTGACAATTTAGGTTAAAAAATCAAGAATTTTTTAACAAAAATCAAAAAAACCTGGAGTTTTTACTAGTTTTTTACATGTTTAGTTGTAAAGTTTGATTTGACACGAAAAATCTTTTATAAAGATAAAATTGTTCTGTCATCATCAAAATTTTTTTATGAAAAAACATATTTTGTAGTAGCTTCACAGTATCCTTTCAATGTTGTTATACTATTTAACACTGTTTTTTTTTGTACTTTAAACTATGCTTAAACTAAAAATAGACCCAAAAAAGTGTACTTTCAAAAACCTTTAAGAATTTCAGAAAATCTGGAAGAATATTCTTAAAAACCAGTGGCAACCCGGTATATAGAATTATTACAAAAAAAAAATTAAGAAAAATATTTATACAGAATTAAAAATTAGAGTAATTTAATTACTTTAATTAAAGGTTATAATTTTGACCTGTTTTTTTACCTTTCGGAAAACTGTCCACAGTAAATTACAGGAAATAAATTCAATTTTTTTTAAAGTATTTGCACACTTTAAAAAATATATTAACAAGACTCAATTTATTTTGTTTTTCTAGTCTTTTAATTTATAATTAATGTTTTAGGATCTGTTAACTTATGCTATATTTAGGTTCTTGCAATAGACAAAACAAACGTATTTAAAAATGTCATTACTAAATTCTTTGTGCAAAATATGTTCTATGAAGTTTACTGTGCACATTGTGAGAATAACCGGGTTGAATATTTAGCTTATGCTAGTTTGAATAAAAAGTAAGTTGGTTTCTATTTTTATATAGTAAAGTTATTGCTTTTTTTTGCCACTACAAAATATTAATTGTATATGATTAAGTTAGTTTAGTCAATGAATAAAAACTTTATAATATATTTAGTTTAGATAGACATGGTTTTTTATAGTTTCATGTTCAAAAGTAATGAAAACAAAATTGTGAAAAAAGTAATTTTTTTATCAAAGTAATAGGAGAACTTTGTTTTCATGTTCTTGTACATACAGTGTTATACTTGTGTTATATTCGCAGTATAAACTGGAAGAAAAAGATTAAAAGTCTGTTCATATTTTTTTCTATTCAGATAAAACAAACAAAATAAATCGACACAACAAAAAATGCTAAAACTATTTAGAATACAAGCAATTTCCTATCCATATTCTATTCATAATATATTTTTTTTAGACTTTACATAAACACTTAATAGTAAATAAATAAAAATAAAACAAACTTATTTGAAAAACTAATAAAGCAAACTAAAAACAACTTCGAATTCTGCTAAAAAAAATATTTTAAAAGGTAATGCAAGATATTTTGTTTATCAAAAAATCCATACAATACCTTTTAGAAAAATTTATAAAATATTTCTATAACCTTATATCTATATAAAAGGTCTGACTGTTATTAGCTATAATAAATAAGTAAAAAGTGAGTCTTTATTTCTAACCTTTTCTGAAATTAATTTGTGCTAAAAAAAAACGTCATGTATTGAATAACAAATTTAGAGCAAAAATATTTTCATATTTTTAAAACTGGAAATTTAAATAACTTTATTTTTAAATGGATACAGGAAACTAAAAACAGTATTCATGGTTATGTTG
Organism: Thalia democratica; assembly: GCF_965202585.1. NCBI lineage: Eukaryota > Metazoa > Chordata > Thaliacea > Salpida > Salpidae > Thalia > Thalia democratica. The sequence goes on from NC_139173.1 coordinate 23,605,567, forward strand.
TACTTTACCTTGATACAAACTTGTTACTTAAAAATTTAATGTTATATTTTATTTCATATTTCGGAATATAGTAATTAATATGAAAACTAACGATGAAAAACAATTTGTTAATTAAATACGTTAATTGAACAAAATGAAAAAATCGAGACCAAAAATTTAGTCAAGGCACTTGATGCATATAAAAACCTTTCGGTCATCGAGCTACACACAAATTGATACTTTAACTAGATGAGATAAATAATAATTAGGTACACTTGTATAGTTATGTTATTTAACCATACTTTATTATGTAAATATTTTAGTGCCTTCATACTAAAATTACTTACAGTTTTACCAAGCTAATTTTATCTAAAGTAAATTATTCTGGCTAGCAAATATAATTTATTAGTTTTAATTTTTTAGTTTCAGATTTAACCTGTCAGGGTTGCTATGATATAGAATTGTCACATGTAAAAAATTAAAAAAAGTATTTAATTAGTTTTTTCTTTGAACCAGAGTTGCCAAAATTTAAACACAAAGATTCCGAATATTGATAAATAAAATAATTTTTCTTGCTCGAGTTATTTTACTATGGTCATAAAAATCTGAGATTATGGAAACTAAACTAACTATAAACTTACTATTTTGGCTTTTACCCTTTGAAAATGTTTTAAACTAAAATCTAGAATCTTACTTTAAAATGATAAATTCTGATAAATGGTCATTTAAAACTTATAAATCATGTTAAACCTTTTAAATATTTTTTATTAAATATAATGGTTTTGAATTCTTTTCAATACAAAACTATGTACTACTGATGTTGTTAACAATCTATTTTAATTAGTTTAAATGTTGAACACCTGACATTGCATCTTCATAAGTTTATTTTAAAAACTTTGTACAGTAATTTCTTATACTTTTAGTTTAGCTTTTCTTTTAAATCTTAGAGTTAATAAAGATGGTTAAAGAACTCAGTCTCTTACTTTCTAGTTATATTTAAAATTATTTTCATTAAACACGCTTAGTCTCTTGTTTTTGAGTGTTTAAAGTTGAAAAAGATGATACTATACTATTTTTTAAGGGCATCCCAAGTTAATTTTTATTTAAGAAAGGTTACTTTTATTTTGAAACGTGTTCTGGTCTTAATGTTAACTGAATTTTAATTCTTTCAATACTGTAAAACTCAATTATTTGGTAAGTTTAAAATTCAAGTTAAACCTTTTGCTACCTTTAAAAGAATATACAAGTGAGTGCTTACAAACTAAAATTACTTACAGTTTTACAAAGCTAATTTTATCTAATGTAAATTTATTTAACTATCAAACATACTTTATTATTTTTTTAAAGTAAAATCTTCAAAATAATATATAAGTATCAAATTACTATGTTTTGAACCAGAGTTGCCAGAACTTAATAAAATAAAAATTCTGAATACTGATAAACAGTTGTTTTTTTTCATGCTCCAGTTGTTTTATTATGCTCGAAGAAAATCATGGAAATTATACTATCTACAAACCTACTATTTTGGCTTTTATCCTTTGAAATATTTTACTGTAAAATATAGAATTTGACTTAAAAAAATAAATGCTGACAAAAAATGTTGTTCTAAATCTTTAAACCAGGTTAAAAAGATAATTTAAACTATAAGGTTTTAAGTTCTTTTCAATTCAAAACTATGTACTACTAGAGTCATTTTCAAATAGTTTAAATGCTGAATACCTCGTGTTGCATCATTAAGCATAATTTTATTTCAAAAACTTTGTAAAGAGTAGTTATTTCTTATACTTTCAGTTTAGCTTTAAAGTGTGTGTCAGCTTTTTTTTTAATCTTAGACTTAAGAAAAAATAGTTTTTGTTTTAACTGAGGTTAACTGAGTCCTTACCTATAAGTGAATTTTAAAGTAATTGTGATTTAATACGTGTAGTCACTTATTCTTGAAAGTTTAAATTTTTAAAATAATAGTAGTATACTTTTATTGAAGTACATGCCAAATTTAACTTTTTACGATGAAAAAACATATCTTACATTTTGAAACAATTTCTCAATTTTCATTAAATTTTAATTTATTTAATTTATTCTTTCAATACTGCTAAACAGTTATTTGATAAGTTTTAAATTTTTGCAACCTTTAAAAGAATATGCATGTTTTGACAGTTTTTTTTCTTAATCATCTTTTTTTTTTGTTAAAAGTTACTTAAGAACTTTTTGTACTATGACTTATTTACATGTAAACTAACTCTTTGCTTTTACTTTTTATTAAAACATAGCTAATATTTATTATATACTAAATAATGTATTGTTCACTTTATAACTAGTTACTACTTGTTCACAGTTAAAGAAGCCTGTTTAATATGATTCTTAAAAACTAAGCTGTAAAGTTTATACTAATCTCCTTTACAAAATATAAGTGTCTCTAATAGGGTAATAACTAAAAATATTATTAAACAAAAGTAAAAAATTTAGAAAAGATGCATTTTGGTAAAGTTTTTATACAAGTTTTATACCACACGTAATTTAAAGCTCGAGTTAAGTTAAAAAGTAAAAAATAATAATTTGTGTTTATAGACCTATTTGTTGTTTTCAATTTTTTATTTTTGGTCTTATTAACTTAAAATAACTTTTAAGTCATAATTTATTTTCCTGATTTCAGCAATAATGGCATGGTATAATATTAGTATAATTATGATAAAATCTTAATTAGTAAAAATACAATATTTATGATACTTAACTATTTTTATGATACTTAAGTTAAACATATGGATTATTCACTTTTTTGCATCAATTATAATAGAATTTTTTTGCTTCATTTAACTATTATGTTTTTAAGATAAATTAATTTGATGTAAAAACTTTCCTTTTCAAGAAACTATTTATGATTTTCTACAACATTAAAAAAAAAATTTTCAAGTTTTTTGCCAGTTGTATGGGTTAAAAGTTTTGAAGACTGTTTAGCTTAACTAAGGGAAGTAAAAATAAAAGTTAATCATTTTGTAATTAGTACTCAGGTATTGTAATAAAAAACTACTAACTGAATTTCTTTTTCATAAATAACGTAGTTTCACAAAATGTGTATTCAATATTTTTGTGACATCTATGAGCAGTTTTATTTAATACTTTATTAAAGTTTCATCAATGTCAGGCTACACTTTAATGGCTTTGAGCAATTTAAACAATTTTAAAGCCAAATTTGTAAAATAGTTATTTACAAGTATTGATATGCATGATTTATGTGTTTTGCATCAGTTAGTATGAATAAAAATTAAATTTATACTTAGGTCAGGGGTTGGCAAACTAAAGTGCAAGAAGGGCAAAACTGTGGCCCGCGAGCATATAAACTTTAAAATTTTAGTTAGATTTTCTGGGAATTTAAGTGGAGATTAAAAAAGGGAAGTGATACTTAAAGGGCAGTCTGAGCTGAAAAAAGCTGAGTCAGCATTAAAAAAAAACTTTTTTTGTAGTTAGCTTATACCCCTATCTTTAACCCACCTTACCCGAACATAAAGACCCGCGAAGATTATTACTTATAAAGTTTTACTCACAAACACCAAAGCCTGCCTAACGCTGAACCCTGTCTTAGATATAAAAAGCTTCAATTATATTCCAACTGTAGTTTTTTAACTAATTACAGAGTACTTAAAGCTTCAAAAATGCTTAAAATATTTAAAGACAAATTAAGACTGAGCAACGTCAGTTTAAATAAGCTTCACATTAGTATACTAAATAACCTAATATGTTCAGTTCAGGTTTGATTGTACATTATACTAGTTTAGTTAAAAAGCATATTTTTACTTAAACAGCTTATTCAGAACTGAGTTCTTATTTTATTAAAATAAACGATCAAGCTCAGTTTATTTATTTTTATTTATTGTTGTTTCTCAATTTTTGCAAATTTGCTTTTTCATAAAGTTATACAAATTAATGTTTCGAGTGCATCTTTAGACAACATTTAAGAAATACTTTAATACTATAAAAATTGTAGCTTACTGATATTTAGATTAATAAATGGTTTCTCGCTAGAATTCTATAAACTTGATTTCTTTATTCGCTGTGTACACTGTTTTGTAGTTTTTAGTATTTATTAGCAAAAGTTGAGTTAGTTTAAATTTAATATCTTTTTGTTTGCATTACACAATTATCTATTATTTGGTAAACAGTTAAAGAAATACAAAAGTTCAATTTACATTGAACACATATAATGTTTTTTATTTTTTATTTGATATCTTTAATAATCTACATTGAAAATATTTTGAAATCAGAGTTGTAAAAAATTGTAAAACTTTTTAGAAACACATTATTTTATAAATTATGTCTGCTAACAATATGCTGCTCGACACCAACATCAGGAACTTTATCCTGATACCACTGGTAGCCATAACTGTGATGGTCCAAATACTGAAGCACTACCTCTTGCCGGTCGGTCGCGAGTGCCTCTCAAAAATCTTGACAAAAGGCGAGGACAAACTGACTCTTGAGGACATTCAAAAGGGTCAAGCTGTGATGAGGTCCAGGTTGCTAAGAGAAAAGGGCGGGTACATTCCGCTGGAGGCGTTTTACAAAAGAAAAGCGTTTTTGCTGAACGGAGAGGACTGCGACGGTGTAAACAACAGAGACAGGAGGCGCAACAAAAAAGGTAACAGAAAATATAAAAAGAAACAAGATCCTCCGAAGAAGGACGGAATCATCACGAAAGGCAAAGACACGCCGCCGCCCGTCATGCCACCGAACATGTTCTCGGGCGCGACCTTCAACATGTTCATGAGGTACGCGCACATTTGGTTGGGCCACAAAATCAGCCGGGTCTTCAGCGGGTACCTGATTCTGAAAATCCCCTTCGCCATACCAGCCACCTTCAACAGGCTGTTCCAGAGCGGGGTCGAGCTCGAGCTGCTGGACTCGTCCTGGATGTCCTCGTTGTCCCTGTACATGTTCGTCATGTTCGGGTCGGGGCACTTCATGAAGTACCTCGTGGGAACGAAGACGCAAGCCGACCGATCGAGGGACGCGCAGGACCGGTTTGAAGGGAGCTACAACGCGATCAAGCAGAACGTGCGGGGATGCTTCAACAACGAATGGGAGCAACTTCAGATTGCCGAGCATGTGGACTTGCTGGACGGAGTAGCAAACACCGTGGTGTCTGGATTTCCCTTGCCTGAGAACATATAAGGTGGAATGTACCAATATTAATTAATTTTTTTTTAAACCTTTTTAAATTTCTTTTTTTTACTGCCGACGTTTTAGTAAAGTTTATTAAGTTAGTTTAGATTCAGAGTTGCCACTTTAACTGAAAACCTGGAAAAACCTGAAATTTGAGAAATTTTGAAAAAAAACAGGAAAAATCTGGAAATTTGATCAAAAAACCTGGAAAAACCTGGAATTTTTAATAACATTAACATTTTCAGTTGTAAAATTTTGGTTTGACACAAAAAATCTATCATATAATTAAGATTTTTTGTCATCATCAATAATTATTTTTATTAAAAACACATTTAAAGTAACTTAACACTATCTTTTCAATGCTTTTATTCTATTTTAACACAGTTTCTTTAATTGAAATTAACTTAAAACTAAAAATAGACCCAAAAATGTGTACTTTTAAAAACCTGGAAAAAATTTAAAAATGAGTGGCAACTCTGTTAGATTGCTTAACTAGAAAAAACAGTTTGATAATTACATACTACATTTTAAAGATTCTACTGGAAATTTTTCTATTGAACAAATCTCTTAAAATTAGAAAATATCTTTAAAAAATTAAAGTCTTATAACTTTTTTGCTTATTGGTATTGATAGATTTTTGAAAAAAATTGCGAATAAAAAATAAACTTAGTATTACGATAGTAACTTATGTAAAATGTTTAAGATTTTGCAGAAATACTATAAGAATCTTCCTAGTTAAGTTTTATTTAGTTTAAAATCAAGGTTTTGTTCAACAAAGACTGTAACATAAAATGAATAAACGACTATTGACAAAAAGATACTACTTTATGTACTTTAGTTATATATAAATTTTTCACTTAAAATTATAACAAATTGAAAAAATTAAATTATATTTGTTTTATTTCTTTAAAATATTACCACAACTTATTATTTTTTACTCAGTGAAGTACAAATTTTGTTTCTTATAAGATTTTAACAAAATATTGTTACATTCACACTTAACAAAAACAGTATTATTAAGTATCCCAAGTTTATTTTAATATTGCTAATAACGAATCTAATATTTCTTAGATTTTGACAGATAATTAAAAATAATTTGTAAAAACTCTTAGCTCTACTATTGATTATTTTTGTTTTAGTTTTTGGGTAGATCTAAATTTGTACAAGGCTTTTCAAAAAAAAGTAGTATGTGAATATTAAGTTAAATATAATAAATGATTAACTTTTTATTAGTGAGCAGGTATTTAACTTCAAGTTGCGAACTAGCGATATCGTTTTTTGTTTTCAAATAGGTAAAAATTAAGCAAATGTGAAATAAAAAAGTTTTTGTATATTTATACAATTAACCATTAGTTACTTATAAAATGTAAATATTTAACAGTTTTAACTGACTGAACTATGTTGTTACAGTACAAAAAGTAAAATAACATACTTCTGAATTTACAGCTAAGTTTGTGACTATGCAATCAGTCTAAAACTACTAAAAATTTCAATAAAAGGCTAGTTTTAAGCTTTGTAAATAAATATAAATATATTAAGAATTTTTTCAGTAGGAATATGGAAATAAATTTATCAACTTAAAATACATAGGTATTGTTGTTAAAAAATTGCAATAAGCTTATCCATTGATGTTAGAAAATGCACAATCTTTTCTAAAACATTTAGTTAAGGACATAGTTTTAAATAAAAAGTTAATACTAAATAATTAGTTATTTTAAGATATTTTAAATAAAACAAACTAATAAAAAAGCTTTAGCAACTAAAAATGAAAAGTTTTAAAGCAGCGATAGTTTATAGAAAAACAAAAAATAGTAGTTTTTGTCACAATCACAGGAACTTATATTTTAAAATTTTTTAAAGTTTGAATTTGATTAAATACTTTTGTTTTAAAATTTTTAATTAACTTAATAGCTTAAAAAAGTTAAGAAAATGTAAAGATATTTTTTCTGAGTATGTAGAAATTATTGGCGATGCCGTATGGTTCTATGATTTACGACAGTGGGTTGCAATCTCTAGGTCACGGCCTCACGGGTTTTGAATTCCCGGTCTTGCTGATTGTCTCTGATGTAATATCTCGATGGTAGTTTAAATACGCTTAAATAATATTAAAAATCAAAAGCTTAAATCTAGCCCAATTAGAATTTTTTGCAATATTTAAAAAATGTCAAAACTTTCGATTTAATTATATTCCTTATCTTTAAAGCTAAGTAAAATTTTTTTGTTTTAGAGAACGCTCCTTTGCCTTTAATTAAAAAAATCCATTGAATTGGGTTTTGAATTTTTGAGTGGGGCCCCTTAGAAAAAAATGTTTTTTATTTTTGAAGTTTTTCTCTAAGAATGTTTTAGCTAATAAATATATATCAATTTTATTTTTGTTTTAATATTCTTATTTTGCTGTGTTATCAAGGGTTTTTTAATTTTTATTTTTTATAAATTCTAATACTTTGATAATATATACAAATATGCCCGATTGTAAATTCTAAAAATCTTCAATTTTTTAACGGTCACTGTAGCAGAAAATGTTTTTTCTTTTTTTAAACTTTCTTTGATACACTTAATTATTACTGTTTTAAATAGTTCAAACTTTTTTTTATCTAAACTGCTTTATGTAAGACATGACCAATGCGCGTTTTACTTAAGTTACCATTATTTGAACATGAAACCCCTCATATTTTTTTATGAAATCCCTCATAATAATTGAATCACGATCGAAAGTTTAGACATTTTTTAAAAGTTGCAAAAAATGCTAATCGAGCTAAGTTAACGCTCGTTTCAAAAGCAACTTAAGAAACGTAAGTAAACATTTTAGGTAGTATTTGAAAATATTTTATTATTTTTCTAACAAAAAAAATTCAAAAAGTTTAGTTTTTTACTTAGATTTTTTATGTTAACTGTAGAAACTTCTAATAAAATCAAAAAGTATATAGTAGTTTTTGTTGTCCAAAATATGATGCTGTGATTCCAACAACATGTAGAAGTACATTTTTTTAAAAGTTCATAATAGTTATGAAATGTAAACAACTATAGTTACCAAAATGCTTTTAGAGAAACTTTTACTTATTAGTAAAATTAAAAACTAAATAAACTAAAAAGCATATAAAATGTTTTCTACGAAAAAAAAAGTTTTTAAATTAAGTAGTTTTGATTTTGAATTTGATTTGAAACATAATATTTGTTGTTTTAAGTGCTTTGGTAGCCTGGTGCAACGGTGCCCGTTCCAAGCAACAAGATACATGCAGTAACAAAAAGTAAGAAAAAGTTTTGCATAACTCTACCTGTCCTTTAACAGTTATAAACACTTTGTTATATGAATTAAACAAAGTAAATTTATCTCATAGAAATTCTTTAAGGCTTTAAAGCAGGGTTTCCCAAACTTTTTTTCAAATGGCCCCTTTCAACAAGATTACTAAAAAAAACTACCATTAAAAGCTTATTAATTAAGACCTTTTTTTTTGCTCTTTTTGTCAACAACTCCAGAATATCTAGTGTAAGTTTTAAATTATGACCTCATGGCCCCCCTGTGGCTCCTTTACTGCTCATGGCCCCTAAGGGGCCATTTGGCCCACATTGATAACCGTGCTTTAAAGAAACTAAGTGAAGAAATTACTTACGTGTTTACCAATGCTGCAACAAAAAATACTCAAACAATTTCAAACAAGTGATAACAAATACCAAAGTGAACCCACAATTCACTGATAATAGTTTAATGATTTTAGAACCAAGTCTTTAAGTTTGAATAATAGACTATATCCAAAGTTTTTTCTACACTAGGGTCATAGATTATAATGATAAACATTGATTTTTTATATGTATTTGACAAACTATGTTTTTGTTTGTGTATACTTGATTGCTCAAGTAACATCTTAAAATACATTGTAACAAAAACAGTTTACTAAATCATTAGTAGTAGGTCAACAAAATGACAGTTTAACAGCTTTTTACAACTATCTGAAACAAATAACAAAAAGTAAAGTTAGTGTTATATTTTAATACTAGTAATATCAATTTTCTAATGGCATAGGGACTATAATGACAGCTTTGAAAGCTTATTGAATTGATCCATGCAAGATCGAAACCAATTGGTCAACACATATATAAAATATATAGTAAAATACATAAACAATAAGCCCTGTCCACATAGTCCAAACGCAAAATTTAACATTATCTGGTGAATACAACATGCAGAAAAATTAAATGTATGCATAATACAGAAGCACTCAAAATTTTTCTTTTCTGATGGTATAACAGTTTGAGTTGAAAACCAAAACAATTTGTCTTATAAAGTTACTGTATGTATAGCAATGAAATTTTGTATATTAACTATTAATGACCTAAATGAAACCACTTTTTAGTTTCTAGTAAACTTATTTTGATGGTTTGTTTTGCAAATTTATGCATGTATAGCATTAAAAACTTGTTTTGTTCAACTTTTCATATTGTTTAATTTTTTATTGGCAAATAGTTATAAAGATTTTTACAGTAAAAAAATGGTTTTAGAATTTTTTATGAACACGTTAAATACATGAAAATTTAAACTCATCACTCCAATTAATGTTTAAGAGTACAAAATGAAACAAGTTCTAAATAATGCCCATTTGTTCTACCAACTTGACAAGTTAGTTTGTGAATAATTTCATTAAAAATACATATTTTTTTCATTTTATTTAAAATATATAGGTACAGTGAAGATTTTTTTGTTAATAGAAATTATTAATGCATAAAATCTTTATTTGTTCACTATTTTTTGTTTTTATGTATTTATTTTTTTATAGTATATTATAACTTTCTGTTACAGCTTTTATAAAAAGGTAATTACAAGTAAAAAAAAACTTTGTAATTAAGTATCACTATTTAAAAAATAATAATACTGCTTTGCAGCTAATCTTTATTAAATTAGTTAAAAAAAGCTTTAACCTAGCTTGTCTATGAGTTTTATAACTTGCTTTAAGGGCATAGGGGGGGGGGGGGGTAAACACCCATTTTTGGTTTTTGATCTTATTTTGTATAGTTTTTACTAAGCTACAAGATGCTTTTTACAGATTTTAAAAATTCAAAATAATTTTTGAAATATATCCGGTCAAAGTCGGAGGCAACAATAGGATCCTTATGGGAGGCGCAAACTAAAACTGCAAATAACTAGAAATCACTAAAAATCTATCTCCTCCTACGTTTTTTGAGATAACTACCTCAAATTTTTAGGAAATGTTCCTTGATATATTTAGAAAATTCTGTCGTAACAGAATTTAAAATAATTAAAAAATAAAAATTTTATAATAAAAAAACTAAAAAAAAACTGTTTTTTTTGTTTATTTTTTATATAAAATTTTTATTTTTTAATTTTTTTAAATTCTGTTCCAACAGAATTTTCTAAATATATCAAGGAACATTTCCTGAAAATTTGAGGTAGTTATCTCAAAAAACGTAGGAGAAGATAGATTTTTAGTGAAATAGTCTATTTTTGCCGTTTTAGTTTGCGCCTCCCATAAGGAACCTGTTGTTGCCTCTGACTTTGACTGGCTATATCTCAAAAATTATTTTGAAATTTTTAAATCTGTAAAAAGCATCTTGTAGCTTAGTAAAAACTATATAAAATAAGATCAAAAACCAAAAATGGGTGTTTACCCCCCCCCCCCCCCCCCCCCCCCCTATGCCCTTAAGTTAAATAATCAGTTTTCAGAAATTAAAAGCTTAAAATAGATTACAAGCAAGTAGTGCAATTTTAATAGATGCAAATATTATTAAAATCTTAAAAATTCATAGTTTTTAGAAAAACACTATGACAAGTACATTTATTTCAGTCTTTAGTTACTTTTAGTATACAGCCTTTATAACTTAACTAAATAAAAAAGTTTATTCTAAGCCAAATACAAATTTAAAAAATATTTTGATGACATTTTAATACTTATTTTATTCAGTTGCTTACTTAGTTGTATTTACAAAGAAAAGACATAATAAATTAAATATTACTTAATAGATCAAATCTAAATTCTAATGAGGACTTAGTCAACAGACCCAGATGGAAATATGAAGTAAAGACAGATAATTTAAAACCAACATCTGATCTATATGTTACTCATGTTAATCACACAGCACATTTGAATGTACGTAAAAGTATTTAGATATGATGTAGGTTAACAAAAAATGATTTATAAATAAAAACTCCAGATAGATTGTTAGTGTTCACTGGATTTTTATAACTCAAATACTCTGAAAAGATAGTTTGATAAAAAAAATGTGCCTGTTTTATAAAATACAAGTTTTTGGTTTAAAAAGTCAAAAGTGTTTTGCAAATCAAGAAATCAGTTTAAAAAAGTTACTTTTATAATTTTGTACAGTAATGCTTTAATTTTTGGTTTTATTATTTTCATTAATTCTTGGATTTTCTAAAAAATTAAGATATACTATAAAGTTATTAAGTTTATATCTAATGTTAAGAGTACCATGAAAACCTTACTCCTAAAGATTAATCAACAAAATCGGCGAAAGTCTGCAGAACAAGTCCGGACTTTCGTTTGCCGTGAGACAAGCTCAAATTTAGCAAAAGGGTTGATCATGCCAATTCGATCATCAGACCACAAGTTTCGGTAGACTGAGACCGGTTTCGTCCTTATTAGGACTTATCAGTCAGTCACAACCGAAAAACTTGTAGTCGTCAATCTACAAACGGTTTATCATGCTTTCGCATGAAGCAACCATTTGCTGGCAATGATTAGTGACGTCAGCATTGTCTTTGCCGTGCAACGTTTAAAACATTGTCCACTAGGCAAGACATCTGGTACGCTCGTTTTAGTACAATCAACAAAATCGGCAAAAGTCTGCAGAACAAGTCCGGACTTTTGTTTGCCGTGAGACAAGCTCAAATTTAGCAAAAGGGTTGATCATGCCAATTCGATCATCAGACCACAAGTTTCGGTAGACTGAGACCGGTTTCGTCCTTATTAGGACTTATCAGTCAGTCACAACCGAAAAACTTGTAGTCGTCAATCTACAAACGGTTTATCATGCTTTCGCATGAAGCAACCATTTGCTGGCAATGATTAGTGACGTCAGCATTGTCTTTGCCGTGCAACGTTTAAAACATTGTCCACTAGGCAAGACATCTGGTACGCTCGTTTTAGTACAATCAACAAAATCGGCAAAAGTCTGCAGAACAAGTCCGGACTTTCGTTTGCCGTGAGACAAGCTCAAATTTAACAAAAGGGTTGATCATGCCAATTCGATCATCAGACCACAAGTTTACTCAGTCTACCGAAACGGTCTCAGTCTACCAACACTTGTGGTCTGATGATCGAATTGGCATGATCAACCCTTTTGTTAAATTTGAGCTTGTCTCACGGCAAACGAAAGTCCGGACTTGTTCTGCAGACTTTTGCCGATTTTGTTGATTGTACTAAAACGAGCGTACCAGATGTCTTGCCTAGTGGACAATGTTTTAAACGTTGCACGGCAAAGACAATGCTGACGTCACTAATCATTGCCAGCAAATGTTTGCTTCATGCGAAAGCATGATAAACCGTTTGTAGATTGACGACTACAAGTTTTTCGGTTGTGACTGACTGATGAGAACTAAAAAGGACGAAACCGGTCTCAGTCTACCGAAACTTGTGGTCTGATGATCGAATTGGCATGATCAATCCTAAAGATTAAGACGCATTTTAAAGTACTATCAATTTTTAACAGAGTTTTTGTTATACAAATTTTGTTATCTTAATTTAAATAGTACAAATATTTTTCTATAACTAGTACAAACTTTTGAAACACAAAGTAGTTTACTTATTTAATACAAGTCTTTTTTTTATCTTTTAAATAAGCATAAATTGATATTAATCTTTTCAAACTACAAAGCAGTTATAAATAAAAGTAAAGTTTATGAAAATGAAACTCAAGTTTAGCCAAAAGCAAAACATAAGTTACAACTAAAAGTGTTTAAGGGTATAGGGGAGGGTTATAGCATTTTTTTAAGTTTAATAATGGTTTTTATTTGAAAACTTAAAGTATAAGCTATAATTTAGTTTAAAAAAAAAATAATCAATTCTTAAGGTATAGACATTTTTGTAATAAAATCCATTTCAAAGTTATATACAGCAATTTTTTATATTGTCGGTTTTCTCTTCTATTTATATTTACTTAAAGCTTATCTCCTCTTCTGTTTTTTTACCTCAAATACTTGGGAAACATTCCATTTTAATTTAAATGTTTTGAATATTAAAAAAGTAAATAAATGTGTATTGAAAAAATTTTTGCATTAAAAGGATTTAAATATTAGTAATGGACTAACTGAAAAACCTTCAAGAATATTGGTTAAAGATGCAAAAGAAGATAAATTTGTTGTGTAATAGTTTTTTTGGTTTTTATTTTGCGCCTTTTGTTAGAAACATATCAAACTCATTGAATTTGATGACTTATATTTCGAAAATTACGTTTAGCTTTGTTAAGCAGTTACAAATGTTCAATAACTGAGATAAACTTATACAAATTGAAATCAACCTGTAAAAAAACAAGGTGGACTCCCTTATGCCCTTTAATGTGTTTAGTTATTATAAATTTTGACTTTAAAAGATATTTTAAATTATAAATTATATAAATTTTAATTTGTAGAACAGTGAAAAATTCACAAGCATATTAGCAAGCAACAGACAATCTTCTAAAGAATGGTTAGAAACAAACAGCTTAAACTACATGAAATTGTCATTAAAGGACCTTATAGAAAAAGGAACTAAAAATAAGTTTGTGCTTAAGTTATAGCATTAGTTAAAAAAGTATCCTAAAAGTTTAACTAAGTCTTACTCTCTAACCCTCTCATAGTTAAAAAATTTATATAAAATCTCAGAATCATGATATTTATAATGTTTTAAATTTTATTTGGAACAATGAGTTACTATTTTATAGTCATTATATAATAGTAATGAAGAAGATATTTCATTTAAGAAGCTCATTTCTTTATAGCTTTTATCAAAAAAACTTTTGTTTTCTCAGTGTTTATACTTAAATAAGTAATTACAAGAAAGCACTAATTATAAATTGCAACGTTTCAAATAAAGTTTTTGTATACTTAACAGAGTCAACTGTGGAAAAAATAACCATCTTGTGTTCAATTATGTTGATATTATGGAGTTTGAGTACAAGTTAAATGAGTGAGTATATTACCTTATATAAATTAGTTTGAAATATTTTTAATATGATATGCAGTTTACTTTAGTATGAATTATAAAACATTTTAATTTATAAGCAGCAGTTATAATTTTAGTTACTATTGTTTGAATTTTAAGTACCAGTTTTTAAGCTCAACAAACTATATTTTTAGGGCAATAGAAATGTACCACAAGAGAATAAAATGGCTTTTACAAGGAAGCAAAAAAGTAAATCATTGTATTGTACTCCTATTAAATACATTATCATTTCTTCTTGTGTCATGAGTTAAACAACAATTATTTTTTACTAATTTTGGCTATTGAATTAATTCTGGTAATACTGTTTGGAATTTAAAATATTTTAATTACTTGAATTACTTTTTGATAGTGGTACTTAAAAATAAACGAAATACTGTAATATTTTGACTTAAGAAACACATGTTTTGGTAAGAATGTTTAACTTATAAAGTCAATCAAAATTTAAACCATGTCTTTTTTTTTGATTACTTGCTTCTTTCCTTTTTAGCACACTTTTAAAACTTTGTTTCTATTGCAATCTTATGAATTTTTATTTAGAAATTTGGGCAAATTCAAGGCAAAAGAGTTGCTGTGCTGATGGACTCATCTGATGACAATATTGGATTTGGTAGAGTTGACCGCGTACAGCAAGATCTACTAGTTGGTTATTACTAATAATTACATTATTTTAATTAGATTTCACTATGAATTAAATTTGTTAATTATTTTTTTATTGTTCAGAGTTTAGTAGATGAGCAACTTAAGCACAAAAAAGGCCTTCATTTTATGAGCGTTGGAACTGAACCACTATGCCTTTGGAGTAGGTTGAGGGATGTCAACAAAAGAACGTAAGTTTTTATTAAAACTGTTCTAGTTAAAAAAATTTGAGTTTTAAAATATGTTCTAGCTTTTGTTTTAATACAAAATTAATTCTTTTTAAAAAATTAGGATTAGAATTAATTTTTTAAAGCTGAAAATATTTCAGAAGCATACAAATAAAGTAGTATCTAAAAAAACCATTCAAATAGAGTAAAAATATTAATTGTGTTCTACAAAGCTTATGTATTTAATGTTGTTATTTATTTTTTGTTTCCAATATGTTCATTATAAATTATAAGCGTTTACAATTTCAACCAGGATAGAAGAAGCAAAAGACTTCATCAAAGGTCTCCATCCAGACGGGGGCTGCAACTTGCTTAAATCAATGAGGAAGGCTCTCAAATTGAAGCATGTCGACTGCATTTTAGTTTTATTAGGAAGCTGGTTAGTTCAATTTATTGAATTTATTTTAATTGAACTTTTTTTGCCTTGTACATCTCAATATCAAATTGATCTTGAGGTACTTTTAATTTGTTACAGCTGCGACCAGACTTCATGGCACTTTTTGGACTTTGTCGAGCAAGCACTGTTGGGCAGAAGCACTAAAATTCACACTGTCGCTTATGAAACGACCAACCAACTGACCTGTGATGTGTTGAAGAAGCTGGCCATCATTTCGAAAGGCACCTTCCACTGCTACAGTTCTTCTGATGACAAGCAAGTTTACAAGGTAGTTAAAATGTAGATATGAGTATTTCATATTGCTGTCAGTTTTTAATTAAAAAAGTGAACTACAATATTTAAGAGTTTTTATTTTTAAATTGTATAACGTAATTAGTAAAAAAATTGTGTGGTATAAATTTATATTTAGCGTAGAAAACCTAAATGTAGACATTTAAAATCTTGTTTAATAAAGTTTCGGAAACCACATTTTAATAAGTACTTAAATTCTCAAATTACAGTTACGATATCATAATTAAAAAGTACAACAACTATTGCAGTTTATAAATGCGTATTTTTTATCAGAGTTTCGACGTTCAGTTGTTGTTGAGGCAAGCACAAGTAGCAATTGACGTACTTAACAAAATAACCCAGATGAGGGAGGGTAGACTGGGTGATGCTCTGGTCAGCATT
Organism: Thalia democratica; assembly: GCF_965202585.1. Lineage (NCBI taxonomy): Eukaryota > Metazoa > Chordata > Thaliacea > Salpida > Salpidae > Thalia > Thalia democratica. The sequence goes on from NC_139173.1 coordinate 23,621,802, forward strand.
GAAAACGAGGTTAGTGAAAAAAAAATTATTTACTAATTTATATTACTGTAATGTATTCATACTATTTAATTACTAAGCTTTACAATTTTCTAACTTTGTTTGTATCTTTAAATATTCACAACAATGTAATTTATAAAGTGTTTTGAATTTCAAATTGATTGAAACTTGAGTAATTATGCATTGTAAGAAATTACACTTCAACTTAATTTTACATAGAAAACCTATCATTTTTAATTTTCTTCCTGTAAGGAAAATAACCCCTAAGTTAGTGCAAAAAATTATTTAAGGTTCTACTATAAACTTACATAAATCTCATTAAGATCTCACAAGAAATCGAAGCTCTCCCGGGATTCAGGTTTCTACCGAGACCCGTAAACCACCACCAAAAACTACAAATCAACCATTCCAAAATCAACTATATGAACTCGAAGCATTGGCTCAAAAATAACGGGTTGGCAACAAAAAACCTGGTTGTCTATCAGGTAAAATGTTCAATAAATATTAATGTTTATCCGAATAATCTACGTTGATTATTTATGGTGTCTCTTTAAGGTTTTGGCCCCCAACGCTTTTGATCCGATTAAAGACTTCGTGGCTGTTTTGGGAAAATCTGTTCAATCTTCAATACACGAAGTTAGTTATTTTTTTACAAAGTTGAAAACTTGGCACTAGTCATTAAGTTGCGTAAAACGGTATAAACCTAGTTTAAGATATAAGTTTCTTTTTATATTGTAAAATTACTTTCGAAATTTGAGTTATTTTATAAACAACTTTAGCAAAGTATTTAAGATCTATTTTAATTTAGTTTTTTAAACATATTTTAAGTTTTTTACCTCAAAAGTTTATCTAGCGTATTTATACACCATAATATACCGTTAAAAACACCAATTGGCCTAAAAATATCATAAAAATTGTAGTTTATCTCTTTATTTATTTATTTAAAGTTTTAATCATAATTGTTTCTATTAGAAAGCGATGCAGCAAATAGTGTGGCATGATGGAAAAATAAAAAATGTTCACGTTGATGTGCCTACCCTGCATGAATATCAAGTAATTAATTTCATATTATTTATTAAACTATCATTAAAAAGTTTTATGTCTATCTAACTTTTTTTGATTTAAATAGATGTAATGAAAACTTAAAAACTGTCTAAAGTAAAAAATTATATCTAAAGATAAATTATTAAAAATTCGTATTTTAGAAATTTAAAATAATTTTTTTACTAATTATACTGAAACATGTTTTTAGGTATGCCTGGGTACTGAAGTAAATAAATATGAGAAGAGAATAGATTGGTTGTCGTCAGAAAGTAGAAAAATTTGGGGTAACATATGTGAAAATTCGTGAGTTCTTTTTGTTGTCACTAATTTTTGAGAAATAAAAACTAGGTAGGTATGAAAAAAATATCAGTTTTTTAGTATTTAAAAAACTATTATTGATTTAATTCGTCTTTAATTTGCTATAAATACTTTCTTTATATTTTTTAATTTACCGTGAAAATTAATAACTATATAATCAACTTATCATGAATAAAAGCAAACTTTTTAACCGTAATCTAATAAAATAATGAACAAAAAACTTAACGGCAAATTCAATTACAGGGTGGTTATAATACTAGACACGTCAATCACAAACACTCAGTACATAGTTCACCTTCAACATTCAGTGAGGTTGTGTTTGCAGGAACAAATTTCCAATAAAAAGGCCTTCAACATTATCGCGTTAGTTTGCTTGTATAGTTGTTTATTAATTGAACACTTAATTTACAAATGAACATCAAAAAACTAATATTTTCAGATACGGAAGTTACCCAAAGATGTGGAGATCTCGAATGGTTGAACCAACCAGTGAAAATTTACAGTCTGCCTGGAAGTTTGTTGTTTAATAAATATAATATTTGATTAATTAAAACTGTAGTGTGAACGTAAACTTCAGTTAGACTTGTTTTTACTTATAGACGTTAAACTTTCGTATGCAATACGTAGCGCAAAAAAGTTATTTTGAAAATTTGTATCCACACAACTTTTAATGTTTATGCGATAACTTGTTTATAATTAAAAGTTATATAAGAGACAAAACAAACATAATCACAAATAGTTTAATGTTTTCTCGAAAACAACTAACTTTTGTGTTTAACGTTATTTAATCTTCACGCTATTTAAAAACAACAGATGGGTGTTAGAGTTGAAAGCTGACGGTAGCAGGAACTTTCTATCAGCATTCAAATGCGCTGTAGAGAATGATCTGGAAAATATGGGAAAAGTTGAAGGCGTATACTTGCTCACTAGTGGCGTGCAAGACCAGCAACAGGTTTTAATTAGTTTTATGAATAATATGTTTAAAAATAAAGTAAAAACTTAAAAGTAAGACTAAAACTTTTTTGTACTTGGAGTTTTAATGCTGTTGTATTTTATTTTAGTTTAACTAAACTTACAAATAAAGTTTAAAGTTTTGTTCAGGCATTTTTATCTTCATTTGTGGAGGAAACTAGTATGAAGATGGGAGTCAAATTGAATACGATTTTGTTCAATATAGACGACCGAAATGTTAGTAGACTTTAGTTAATATAAAATGTTTCTGATGCTCAAAAGTTTATTTGTTATTTTATTAGAAGCCAAAACTAATTTGGAGTAAGTAGTTCCAAATCAAGTTTTATCTAAAAAACTAGCTAAAAAAAGTGCTTTTCTGAAATTTAAGGAAATGTGGAGTAGTAAAATAACTCAGTTGCAATTTACAACTACTTTTTTTTTAAACAAAGGTTCACTTAATCATTTTTAATCACTTATAGACATACTCTAAATTGTAATCAATGCTGTAGTAATTTCAACATAACTATCGTTACCAGTTAGTTTGTGTACTTAAGAAAATTAAATATAGTTTTTAAAACAAAAACGACTATTTTTCTTACTATGAAATATATAAGAACTAGTAAACTAGATAAATAACTTACCTATATAAATGATATTTCGCTATTCTATAAAGTTTATTTGTAGTATCCACACTTTGAAATGTAAACTTCTGTTCATATTTATAATGTTTAGTAGGAAATTTGTCTAAATAATATTTTAATAATAAATATATTAAAACTTTTTAATTTTCAGATAGATGAAAACCACCAGCCGGGCAGATACGCCACAGTGACGGAATGTTGCGATTATTTGCGAGATATTGCTCATGCTTCTGACGGAAGATTCCATTGGTTCGACCAAACTGGTATACTACTTTACATTTGTGTATTAACTACTAAATAAAATTCATTTTTACAATAAGTTCACATTAAATAATTTTTCTACTTAAAAAAAATTTTTTCTAATAATATTTACTAAGTGTTGAGTTTTGAACTCTTTATGTTTATTTTGTTTTTTTTAGTGACATAGTCAGTTTGTTTAAGACTGATTTAAAAAAATTTAAGTAATTATGATTTTTTTCTGTTGAAAATTATACTTACTTAATACAGGAATACTAGAGAGTGATGACATATATTTACTCACGAAAGAAATTAAAAAAGCTGTTGAATATTCCAAAATGTGTTCTGATCTGGTGCAAAAAGTTATTGATAAAGACAATGAAAGAAGGATGGTGAAAGAAAATCAACTGGTAAAATGTTTTAATAGTTTTTATTTTACATACTACTGTGTATCACTAGTGAGGTATAGTTTTGTATTTACTAAAATGTCTTAAGGTCATAAATTATGTTTGATTTGATACTGTTTAAACTAAGATATATATTATTACAAAGATGCTTGAAAACGGAGAATGTACAAAGAAAATGAAAACTGAAATAATCAGATCATTAGTGGATATAAGCGAGCCAAAGCACACCCAACTAACTCAAGCTAGATTGGTTAATTATCAGTTTATTTTTATAAATTTCTTTAATTTTCTATAAATTTAATTTTTCTGTACGCAGTTGATTGTAACAGTTTTTATATGACTTTTGAAACCATCTAGTAATTATCGGAGCTGTAAAAGATAAATAAGCAGACAAAGAGTTTTGTTTAAGTTTTATTTTTTTCTAGGACTTGTCGAGAAACTGTAATTCGTCAAAAGAAAATTCCAACTGGAAAGTCAGTCGGCGAAACCCAGGCTTACCACAAAGTAAGCTTATAAGTAATATATATATTAAACTATTAACTAGAAGAGATATTATTTTATTAACTCTATAAAATCGGTACTTATAAGTTGTTTTTATTAATAGTGGTTATCTATTTATTTATTGATCAAAATTTCCATTGTGTTTACAGTTAAAACTAGAAAACAATAGAATTAAATAAAATCTGAAATATGAACCTTTTAAAGAATATTCAAATAATACTATACTTTATTATTATTTACTTTTCAAAGGTCCCTACAAAACTGACCGACCCGGCTCAGCGAAATCGAACAAAAACTCAAACAAAAGAGTTAAGGTGAACACGCAAAAATTTTATATCAACCAGAAAAGCAATGATGTCGGAGCTGTTATCACTGGAAGTTTAAAGCAAAAGAGCGTGAGAAAATCCATTCCCGAAGTTATATTTCCCCAAAGAGAAGAAAGAATCACTTCCAAACAAGTTTGTTAAGTTTAACTGTCAGTAAAAAACTAAAAAACGTTGAAATTATTAAAGTTTTAATGATAAGGCCATAGGAAAGATCCACTTTGTCCACTTTGTTTTTTACAATTTGATCTTATTTTGTAGAGTTTAATCTGAGCTATCAGACACTTTTAACCGCTTAAAAAAACTCAGAGTAACTTTTGAGATATAAGCGATCAAAATAAGGGCGTTCAATAGGTTCCTTATGGAAGGTGAAAACTAAAAATGCGAAAAAAGACTATTTCACTAAAAATCTATCTCCTCCTTCATTTTTTGAGTAATCTTTCTCAAATTTTTACAGAATGTGTATCATTAAACTTTAAAGAGATCTATTGTAGGAATTTTTTTAATTTTTAGTAAAAAAAAAATTATTGTCAAAAAACTACCCTTTTTTTTAGTTTTTTGTAAATAAAATTTTTATTTTTCAAAATTTCAAAAATTCCAACATTCAGATTCTTCAAAATATTAAAAGGAACATTTCCTGAAAATTTGAAGTCTCTAGGTCAAAAAATGAAGGAGAAGATAGGTTTTTAGTGAATTTTTAAATTTCCGAGAAAATTGACCCCGAAAAATTTGCGGTCCATACGTTTGTATCGGAAACTTTTTACAAAAAATGAAATATCTCAAAAGTTAAATTATATTTTTGAATTCTATAAAAACAGTCTTGTAGTTTGTATTTAAAGCTTTCATATAAAAGCCAAAGTTATTTTTTGTAAAAAAAAAAGTCGGACCCCCCCTATGGCCATAACCTTTAATAAACTATAACGTTAAAACTTGTGTATACTTAGTTTTATTAATAATTTAACATTGTTGTTTTTTACTTAATACATATAAATTTATGACTCGAATGTTTTCAGTGGATGCGAAAGTACAGTCTGTGTATAAAATTTGTTTAGTTTAAATGTCAGTGAAAAACACAAAATCGTTTAAACCAATGCAGTTTTAATGATCATTTTTAGTTAGCCTTTTAACTTGTGTATTCTTAGTTTTTTTCAAGTAATTTAATACATATAAATTGATGACTCGAATATTACCTCGTTTTCAGTGGATGCGAAAGTACAGCCTGAACAAGATGAAGATGAATTTGAACAAGTTGCTGAATATGGCGACTTGTAAACACGGCATGGCAAACTCAATAACTTCCAAGTGGTTCTCTGATCTCTTTCCAAGCGCCCAGTTCAGTGTTAGTGCATTTAATTTTATTTGTGTATAAAGTATAAAATATTCTGCTTTGCTTTATGGAAATAGTTTATTAGTAATTCTTTAAAACGTATTCTTTAAAACGTTGGCTTATTGAAAATCGGACTATGTATTCTATATACTGCATTTAGAGTCAACGCTCGTCGTTATGCCTTTTTTAGGGTTCTGAGAAGTTCCTCCGAGTTTGAAATCTCCGATAGAGGATTCCTTTAATTTCTCAAAAAATTGTTTTTCATCTTCTTCCTACTACAAGTTTTAAATTTATTAACTAAAAAATATAACTAATTTAAGAGATGCTCTCTTTTGTTTTATAAAGTACTAAAGCTTTTTGGTTAAAAAGTTTGTTGTGAAATTTTATAATTCAAGACAAAATGCTGTGACACGCAATGTTTCTTATCTTTTGTATGTTTGTTCAAATTTTCTATGTTCTTTTTTAACCTCTGGTGTCTTTGCTGGTATCTCCACTTGTGTTTTCCTGCTAAAAAGTAATTTTTTAACTTCTACACCAAAAATTGTTGCAAGTGAAAGTTTAGGCCTTAAAACTTTAAAATATTTTTTTTTAATATATCATACTTTATATATACCCTCAATGAAATACATGTCAAAGTAAATTTAACCATTTACTTAAATTACTACAACTAAAATTAAATACAAACAACACAGTAAAGCAAGAAAAAAATTGAGAGTGTGCTACACAGCTTATTTTCATACTCTTGAATTAAAATCTTCACTACAATCTTAAAAGCTCATTTAAAACTTTTTGTATTAAGAAATCAAATTTTGAAGCCATAAGTATGTATACAGTATGAGTAAACAAAATAAATGCTAATTTATTTGTATCTATATCAAAGTTTTCTGTTTTTCTTTTTTGAAATGTTTGAAAATTTCTGGCTCTTGTTCATAAAATTTTTTTCTTCATACAATTCAAGCTTGCTTTTAGAAAATCATTCTTAAAGAAAATCGTTTTTATACAGTGTTTCTTTAGGAAACTCGTTATCATAAAAGTTTTCTTTGGGATATTCTAGCTTTTTTTCATCCTGAAAGGTTTGAGAATCTTTTCAATTGTCCTGGACAAGACATTAAAAGGTATCCGTGGTGTGCGACTCGATAACCGAAAGGTTTTTTCGTGCACCAGGTCCTAGGACCAAATATTTTGAGCGCTTATTTTTTTTCGTTCAATAAACAATATCAAAATGTCTTCGAAGTTTTCTGGAAATAGTTCTAATTAGTTTTTCATATGAAGGATTTTTTTACTTCAATTTCTCGGTTTGTATGTTTATAACAGACAAAACTACTTTTAACTTAAAAAGTTTCTTTATTGGTACCAAAGTAAAATTCTTGTCCTTGTGACTAAATTTTTCTTGGTCTTCGTATCGCATATGTGCTTCAAAATTAAGGTCGTTTTCATCAAATTTTAAGTCGTCAAATTTAGAATGATTGGTAGTGAAATACGCATTGTAAGAAGCGTAAGTTATAAGGAAGAGAAAGCGGATCCTGATCATACTGAATTCTTCCTATTCCTCATAGATCACCTCCATATCCCTATTTCGCCTTGGACGGGAGTTGGTTGTTCTCAGTTGGTTTTTGACTCACATGATTGGTTCTTGAACGTGATTGGCTGTTTGTCCTTGAACGCGATTGGTTGTTGGACCTGTTCGATCTCGATCGTGCCGGTTAGCAGCTACTTCTTTAGCTTGCTTGAATGGAATCAGTTTTAGTAAGATGTTTGAAACCTAAGATTCCAAACTTCTGCTGTTTCAGCGAATAGATTTAGGCATTTACTTATTTTTTCACTTAACGGAAACTTTTTTTTAATTTTTAAAGAGTTCTTAGAACTTTCTAGCTCTCTTTTAAGATATTTTATTTTCATTATTAAAAGTTTCCATTAGGAAATACTAGCTTTTTTCATCCTGAAAGTTTTGAGAGTCTTTCAAAATCTCTTCAAAGTTATCCGGGAATAAGTTAAAGTAGTTTTTAACATGAATCTATTTTCGTTCTACTTCAGTTTCTCGGTATGTGTTTTCATGACAGTCAAAATTACTTCTGTCTCGAAAATTTTCCTCATCCGCATCAAAATAAGCTTTTTGTTCTGACTAAACAAAATTTTCTTGGTCTTCGTATAACATAGGCTCTTCAAAACCATTAATATGATCAAATCAATGCTCGTCAAATTTGGAAATATCATTTTCTTTAGTTAGCTTGAATGGAATACCGGTTGGCAGTTACTTCTTTAGCATGCTTAATCAGTTGCCATTCTGGTAAGAAGTTTGAAACGTAAGGTTCCAAACTTCCACTGTTTCAGCAATTAGATTTAAGTATTTACTTATTTTTTTCTCCTAATGAAAGCTTTTTTATCCTAAAGGAGTTTTTAGAACTTTCTAGCTCTTTTTCATAAAAGTTTTCTTTAGGATATTTTAGTTTTCATTCTTAAAAGTTTCTTTAAGATGTTCAATTTCTTCTTCATAAAAGTTTTCTTCAGGAAATACTAGCTTTTTTTCATCCTGAAGTGATTGAGAATCTTTTCAAGTATCTTTAAAGTTATCCGGGAATAAGTCCAAATAGTTTGTCAACATGAAACTTTTTTTTTTACTTTATTTTATTTATTTTTATTTTCATAATAGATAAAACTACTTTTAACCTGAAGTATTTCTTTATTTGTACCAAAATAAGTTTTATGGTCTGGGAGAACAAAATTTACTTGGTCATTGTATATCGTAGGTTCATCAAAACCATTAATGAGATCAAATCAATTTCACATGATTATAGTTATCAATTTCTTTAAATTGCTTAAATGGAATCCGTTCTGGTAAGAAATGTGAAACGTAAAATTGCAAACTTCTTACTGGTTTAGCGAATGACTTAAAAGTATTTTTCAATTAAAAAAAGCTTTTTTTATATTCTTAAAAGAAATCTTCAAAATTTTCATAAAAGTTTTCTTTTGGATATTCTATTTCTTTTTCAAGCATTTTTAGGATGTTATACTTTTTCCTTATAAAAGTTTTCCTTATAGTTTTCTAGTTTGTTTTCTTAAAATATTTTTTTCAACATATCTGACTCTTTTTCATAAAACCTTCCATCAGAAAACTTCTGGCATTTTACTATTCTGAGAGTTTTGAGAATCTTTAAAAGTTTATACACAGTAATCCAGGTCTAAGTCTGAACTATTTTCAATGTCTAGCTCTTTTCGTTCTACTTCGTTTTTTCGTTTTGTATTTTCATAATAGTAAGAACTACTTTCGTCCTGAAAATTTTTCAGGTATGTATCAAAATAAGCTATTTGGTGTTTAAAATTTTCTCGATCTGTGTATTGAACAGGCTTTTTAATATCGTAGTAACATTCACCAATTCGAAAGTTGTCAAACTTAGAATCATCACTTTTTTTATCTTTTTTAATATCATCCATTCTAGTGAAAAGTATGAAACGTAAGATTTCAAACTTTCTGGTTTATCTACTTTGTTCTCGTCGTACAAGGTATTTTGAAAAGCTCAAATGACAAGAAAAATCAACTTTTTCATCTCAAAACCGAGCTCTGACTCTGATTCAGTTGAAAAGTTTTATTTCAAAGTCTACAATAGAACCTGCAAAGTCTATAAACAATTTTAATTAAGATATTAATTTTTTTAATTAAAATAATTGTTTAATTGTTACTACATTAAAAAAAAAGTGATGCAACTCTGCATTGCAGGGTGAAATACGGCATATCGACTTGCGCAAGTTCGAAGTGGAATTGTACGAGCAGCAACTGTCAAGATGCCTGAAGAGATATCTGTCGAGACTGCAGTGGTTGCTGAGCGGAAGCAGAAATTACTTTGGAACAATCGTCGAAAACAATGTCTGTTATTTAAATATTAATGTTTTTTTACTTATGCACGTAGATAAATTTTGAATTGGATTTTTTTTAAATTAGTATTTTTAATTTGTTTTAATTTATTTGCTTAAAATAAAACAATGTTATGTTATTGCTTGTATTTTACATTAAAAATTAAAGAAAAACAAGATATATTGTAAAATTTCAGCACCAAAAAATATAAAGTTCAACATGACAACTTAAAGAACAAATAATTTGGTGATTTTTTCGAACAACTTTGAAAAAATTTGTGAGCTTAGTTTTCAATTATAAAAGTTATGCGGCAATACTTTTGAACACTTAATATTGGTTAAGCTTTGTTTCAAGGAAACAAAACGGCTAAGTATTATTTCAACATTCAGGTAGCAATTTTAGTGGACACTTCGGGAAGTATGGTTGACAACATGGTAGATCTTCAGAAGCAGTTGAGTCTTCTAATCTGGCAGCAGTTACACAAAAATAACATCAAGTTGGTATTCATTCAAACTTCAAATCTGTTTGAGTTATACGAAGTTTAAAATAATTTAATTTTTAATCTGGTCTGTATGTCTTAAAATAAAATATCTATGAATATTTAGCTTATACTTATTTTCATACCTTTTTTAAATTTATACACTGATCAACTAAAAACTTATTTTTCAAGTTAAGAATATACTATAAAGATTGTAACCATAAAAACATACATAAGTTATTTCTCTTTAACTTTCTTCTTATTGTAACTAAATATCAAACTCTAGGTTCAACATGTTGTCATTTTCGAACGTGGTAACATCATGGCAGAACGAATTGGTTGACGGTTCGGATGTTACTGCTTGTAAGGACGCAGTTCATTGGATTGAAAGTTTGAACGCTCATGGTGGCACTAACACCATACAAGCCATTAAAGTTGGTTGATATCTGTCATGATTTTATATAATATTTTAATATTTATATAAATAACTGTACATTAATTAAGTAAGTAATTGTTATTATACTTTACTTACAAAATGTATAAATTAAAAAACACAAACAACTCCTTAAAATAATAAGTTTATATTTGTAAAAACAAATTAATAGTTTATTTAAAATGATAGTTAAGAAGCACGTAAAAAATTTTTAAATTTACAGTATTTTAATAATTTTTTTTTTGTCAGTTCTGATCTTAAAAGATTCTTTAGTAATTCTACCAATTAATCTTAAGTTTTGAATAAGTTTTACTAACATTTATAGCGTTATAATTAATTTTGTGTGTAATAGTAATACTATATATGTATACTATGTAAAGATGATTATACATATGCTTCAACAACCTTTGTTTGTGTTATGATTATTTGTTGATAAGTACCAATTTTATAAAGTTTTTAAAATACTGTAAATTGAGTAAAACTTTAGTAAAATTTTTATTTATCGAGTTTTATAGTTTTTGATGAGAAATTTATTAAAATTAAAGGAAGCGCATAGTATGAAGAACATAGATGCAATTTATTATATAAGCGACGGAAAGCCGGATACCAGCTGTAAACTGACAATTGAAGAGGTTAAAAAATTAAATGAAGACAAAAAGATACCTGTTCACTGCATCTCCTACAAAACTGTGAATGAGTGAGTTTTCATAAAGTATAATATTTTTGTTTAGTCTTAAGTTATTATTGTTTAAAACTAAAACTTTTCATTCTGTAATTTTCTAGAAATTTTATGTAACAAAAGTTTTAATAATAAAATATAGAAACTTTATTTACGCAATATTTTCAAAATTTAGGTCATGTGACAAGTTTCTGATGGACTTGTCCCTAGCAACCGGGGGAAGATACCACTGTTGCCAGGGAGACAGTGACGCGCAGCTGGCTGTTCACAAAATTAATTCCATTATGACATCACAAGATCATGATGAAAATGTTCGTGTTTAAAATAAATTGGAAAATTTACATTTTTGTCCCTAGTTACTTAAATCGTTTTTTTTGTGTTTTTATTATTTATAAAGCATAGACTAAATTGAAACAAACAAATACATATATAATTTTTTTATAGCTTACTTAAAGGTTTTTTTTTTCTAATAAAGAATACTCAAAACATTTCAGGATCCGGTTTTACCTGATTTTTCAGGAGATGACCTTAAACGTGTTGTTAAGGAAATTAACAAGTGCCGTCATTTCTTTACAACTTCGAAAAAAATAAAGTTAGTTTTAGTTTTCGTAAAACTATTCATAGTTCGTTTCTTTTGTCTATTATATATACTTTTAAATTTAATCAAGTTATATATTTTTTTTATTACTTTTATTTGATGTTTTTGAGTTTTATTAAAAATGACTATATTGTTTAATTTTGTTGATGTTTACACAGTAATAATCTACAGGGAAATTATATCAAATTACGAAAAAAGTAAACTGAAGCAAACAGAAGGAGAAGAATCGACAAAAGATCCTAGAAAACCATTTCTACCTTACTAAACTAATTATTTAAAATATACGAACATATTTGTATGATAATACGAGTGTTTTATTGCAATTATTTAAATTCCAATCAATCCCTATTGTTATTAAGATCATATGCAAAATAACGTTTTCAAACTGTTACTATTTTTTTGTTTTCATAATTATGTTAGACTGTTTCTTCAATCTAATACGTCTTTTATATCACTGTAATTCTTTTTACTGTGAATACTGTTTCTAACTGTGACTTTTTATTGAGTGTAATAATGAAATAAACAATGTATATTTTAAGTCTATTAGTTGGTATAAGGTTAACAATTTTTATTCAAAACTTTTTTGTAGTAATATAAATCATTAAAAAATAATTAGTAAAAGTATTTATAGTTTGTGATATTTGCAGTAATTTTTTCTAAATACCACTATTTCAAAAAAATGAAAACAAGTTAGTTTTTCAACAGTTTTTTTATAGTTATTTGTAAAAAAGATTGCTCTATTTACGGAAATGTGAAAAATTTATTTAAATAATGAGGTGCAAACCAAATATTTTATTTACTTCGGTGGAAAAAAATATATATTCAATTACAATAAAATAGTAAGCTGCACAAAACAATGTTGCTTATCTGAAATGTTATTTTAAAATTTATTCATGCATGAAAATCTAAATTAGACATTAGTGTCATATACTAATTACAATTGTTAAACAAATCAAAAGTATTAAAAAAGAAATATTTATTTAAAACAAAAGTTTTGTTTAAACAGTTACAAACAGTTATAAAGTTCTTACAAATATAAACCTTATTGTTTTTTTTGTTTTAAGTTATTACTTGATTAATAAAATATAATTACAGTAATAAATTAAAGACATATAGTTTAGCGACAGTAAATTGTTAAAAGTTCAATTCACACAACAGTCTGATAAACATTTTGCTTAGAAACATCAGTTGGCAACCGAAAGCTTAAGTAGATATTTTCCTGTGTGTTTGGTCTGAACTGATCATCTTGACGAGGCTTTACAAACCGTAAATAAAATACGTAGGAAATTACCACAACAGCTAGAATTGCGCAGATTGCTGTTATGGTAGCCGCAACTATTATACCCATTTGTTATAAGTCTGATGCCATGTTAGGATTTTTCATTTGTTGAAGTTTTTATAAAATCTGTTGTAAAAGTGTTTGCTTAATTTATGTTTTTAAGGTAGTCAAATTTAGTTTATGAAAGACTGTGAACTTTTTAAAAACTTACATATTTTACTGAAAGAAAAAGCTACCTATACTCTCGACATGCAATGTTATACTAGTCGTTTTGTTATTACTACCAACTGAAATCTAGAAAGCTTAACTAAAAATAATAAAGTTTTAATCTTTAGCACAATGTTTATCAAAGGGTTCACTAATTTGAGGATTTTTTTAAGTTAGACAAAATAAAGTTTTTAAACTTATTCAAAACAGTAAAAAAAAACACTTAATTTTTGCATTTAACAAAACGTTTAACGAAAAGTATCACTTTTAAACTTAAAATACTGAGCTAAAGTAGTAAAACTTTGTCCTAAAAAACCTTGAAATAGTTTATTTAGAAAAAAAAAGAAACAGTTTCTAGTTTACTTAAATATAAGTTTTTACGATTTAATAAACCTTAAAGGCATTAATTACAATAAGTATGATTTTTTTTGCATCTTTAAAAAAATATATCAATATATGCGCAAAATAAAAATAAAACTAACTAATATTTTATACTTTTGTTTTTTAAATTAAAAGATTGAAAAGCAAAAAATGTGTGATCTAGTTTTAAAATTATTTAATTATTTTATTTATGTAATTCTGTTTAGTTTATGTTGGCCTATTCAAATTCAATGAACCAAGAGTTAACATTAACCAAAAACAAACTAAAAATTTATTCAATACTCACTTTTTTATAAGAATTTTTAACAAAAAAATGTACTTGAATTGATCAAAAGTCACAACTTTGGTTTTGAATTTTATAATATTTTATAAAAGTTTACTCAAAATATTAATTTAGTACTTATTAGCATTTTTAAAATTAAAAAACAACCTACTTACTAAGAATAAATTTTTTAGCTTAACTATTTAGTAAGATGATAAAATAAATGTTTCTAAAACAATTTAAGTTATTATATATTTTTGGACATAAGTAAGTATTCGTTGTTAAAATGGTAGAAACTTTGTTTAAGATACTTGTTTAGTATTTTAATGACAAAGTTTTACTTTTAAAACTGTTATTAAATTGTCAAACCAAACTTTAATTTGAATTTAACTAAACAAAGTAATTCTTAAAAATATTTGCTAGCCCAAAATGTTGCACTGTCTTCTAATGGCTCAAATTATTATAGTTTATTGAACAACAAAAAAAAAACGTTTAAATTTTTGGTCTTGGGACCTGGTGCACGAAAAAACCTTTCGGTTATCGAGTCGCACACCACGGATACCTTTTAACGTCTTGTCCAAGACAATTCATACTAAAATAAAAGTATTTTAACAAAACAAAATCAGTTACTAAAGCTATAAATTTTTTAGAAAAATTAATTTAAGTATATTAAACTAAATGCTGATAACGATAGTTGTTAAAACGCAAGTTTACCAGATAAAAGTTTTAATCAGCTACTCGTTCTACTTCACTTATTTACATCAAATTAGTCATGTTTGAAATGGTAAAAATAAACTAAACAAAAGACATCGTTATTTTAGTTTTTTACCTCAAAGTATTTTATTTTAACTTCTATAGTCTACTAGTTACATTTGTTAATACAGTAGCTTCATAAAATGTTTGGTATATTTTTTAGATTTTTTAAACTCAGCTATCTTTAGAAACTATTGTATTGGTTTTTTTTTTCTAAAAACCAATCAAAAACAGTTTTAGCACTATCATACTAAACACAGCTTTAAAAATAGCTGTATGTTTTCTATAAGTATTTTGTACATTAAAAAGAAAAATTAGCAGTCTTATGAAATATTATTTAATAAAACAATGCGTTTTTTATTCTGTACTATGTTAAGCAAAAAGTTTTTGTTTTATACTTTTAAAAACGGGAACAATGTTTCTAATTTTAGAAAAGTTTAAACAACATCAGCTGTTAAAACATCATCAATCACTAATAAGTTTTACTAACTGCAGTAAAGAATTTTATTGATGTTGAAAATAATTATAAAGTAGCTACAAAGCAAAAATGTAAATGAATGGCTTTTGTTGCATCATAGTTTTTAATTATGAATAGTAAAACTACAACTTAGTTTAAACTAATCTATCAACTCTTTTACATCAAAATACTTTTCTGATTGTTGTTATAATAAAAAATGTAAAAGCTACAGGTGCATAGTAGATACTTGAGTACGTATTTTTTAATTTAATTATTTTTATACCTATATTTTGCTTGACCTGCATTTTAGCTTGTAATTAACTTGTGCAAACATTTTAGTTTTTAAATATAGATTCTTTAAGTGTGTCATTTTTAAACAGTTAGTTTTTTTTTCACTTGTCTACTATTTTTTTTGACTGTTGTTTTACTTAGTTTGTGTTCAATACAACAGATTGAGTTATTTTTAACTTTTTATTTTAAGCTTTTGAGTGTCTAACAATAAGTTTAAGCTTTTTGAAGCATTCAGATTGCCTATTTTAATTTTTCTTTAGTTTTTTTTAATTTTGGTGAGAACTCTGTGCAAAAAATGGTCATACTTAAAATTATCAGATAATACACTAAAAATATTTTTAACAAACTAATTCATTTTTAATTAGTACTTTATTTATATTATGACAAGATGTACTAACTTTATATTATTGTAATAGGTAGTATAACGTCTTACAAGTCCGTGGTGTGCGACTCGATAACCGAAAGGTTCTTCGTGCACCAGGTCTTAGGACCAAATATTTTGAGCATCTTTTATTTGGTCAATAAACTAAAATAACTAGTATAAAACTAACATTATAGTATTTTATTATAACGTTCTAGTTTAATGTGAAAATATTTAGAGGTTTTGCTAAATTATTACTAATGTATCAACAAGAATATACCAAGTGAAAGCGGAAAATTTGTGTTATCTACTTCTGTATGAAGGTGTGAAAAATTTATCAACATTGTCTGTTAAAAACCAGTTCAAAATGTACGATTCTCTAGAAAAAAAATCGTGAAAGAAAGAATTACCTTAAAGATTATTTCCGCTTTTTGGGAAAATGTTGAAAGTAATTTTTATTTGGAATGTTCGACAATATTAAAAACCTGGAAAAAAAATATTTATTTAAATTCATATTTTCTGTATGAAACCGAAAACAAAAAATACTTAAAAAATACTGAACCGGCAAGGAAAAAGAGATGCATTTTAATAAATTTGCATCTCCATACTTTTATTAAATTTACTAATTTTTTAAAAACATTAAACTAACTTCTATATTTTATAATAGAGTGCGGTTTTTAAAGTTTTATCTACCAAAAAGGGAAATCAAGTAAGTGATTAAAATATATTATGCTTTTTTTTTAAACTTGAAATGATAACTAAAGTTATAAAATTTTAGCTCATAGTCTTAAGTTCATTTTATAAGTCCATAAAAGTTGTTTAACAATAAAACAAATTTTGTATAAATGTAATGCATATTGTGTCAGGTTTTATTAAACTAAAGCTTTATAAATATTAGTTTTATTAAACTACCTTAAACTAAACTTTTTTTTCTGCTATATCAACTACTTTTTATAAACAAATTCGTTGTTTTTTTTTGAACTTTAGATGAAATTTATACAAGAAATTAGCTATAAGCTTTTTAAACTATTTTTTACACCAGGTCCTTGGACCAAACTTTTTGAGCGTATTTTTGTCATTAAATAAACAAAACAGAATTAAGTTTAAGAAAAATTGACAGCTTATAAAAGATATGATGAAAAATATATATTTAATGTTTACCTTTCCATTTTAAGCTTGACAGTGTTTCTGTATGATTTTGCATAACACTTCTTTTTTTCTATTATGTAAAGTATATATAAAGTTATGAAAAAAATTATTAAGATGCACAATGTAAACAATAAAACTATGTAAAAATTATATTTATTATGCTTCAAACATAAATTAAATCTTTCTTAGAAACGAATACTTTTTTAGTGCTTAGTTGAAACATCAGTTTTCAAAACTTTAAAGATTTTTTTAGTAGTATTTGTATTTTAAAGTAGTATTTTCAATTTTTCTAAACGCTTTTACTTATTTATTTGCTTAGTTAAAACTAAAGCGCGGTGAGCGATCTTGCTATTAGCTATTTAATATATACATTTTTTCAAATTAAAATAGTCTTTACTTTTTTTATAGTTATTTGAACAGATATACTTAACCTAAAAAATACTTTAAGTTAGTAATTTATGGTGATCCATATAAAATTGATTTTTTTTTGATAAATTAATTTGTTTTAATGCTCAATTTAAACAACAGTTTTCGGAAAACTTTTCATCTTTTGCTTCTTCATCGTACTTCTAGAACGGGGTTTACCAACTTCTTTAAAAAGGCCCCCTTTAAAGAAATAAAAAAAGCTATGGCCCCTCCAACAAGATTTCTCAAATAACTACCATTAAAACTGCATGAGACCTACTTTTTTTTCTCTTCTTCATCAACTTAAGAATACCTAGTGTAAGTTTTAAATTATAACCTTATGTCCCCCTAATTTTATAAAAGAGCCAACTTTGGGAAGTTGTGGTTTAGTGTAAGTTTCAAGTTTTCCCATAATACCTAGTATAAGTTTCAAGACTGCCCTTAAATACGCTTAAGACTTTTTTTGCTCTTCACCAACAACTCTTTAAAATATAATGTAAGTTTCGAAACTATCCTTAAATACTCTAAGACCTTTCCATTATCAACTCAAAAATATCAATAGTAAGTTTCAAATTATGACCATATGGCCCCTTTACTAGTCACGCCTCCCTTCCCTTAGCAGAGCTTATGGTCCCCTAAGTTCTCAAGGGGACAAATCTGACTAATTTAAGGAAACACTTTTCGAAACTAAATCAAAAAAGGCTATAGTAACGTGAAAAACTATAAATATTTGTATTGCAACTTATTTAACTAACTTATTATAAAAATGAAGCTTAAATGTTGTAGACTTGAAATTTCAGTGCAATTACCATAAAATATACGCTAGTTATCACATTTTATTTTTTAAACTAATTAAAAAGCGAAAAACTTTCACCACTTTTACAAATTTGAGTATTAAATAAAGTTTTGCTTGCAATAATTTTGCTTATTAATTTTTTTTAGTCATGGACAAGACGTTAAAAGGTATTTAAGTGGTGTGCAACTCGATAACCGAAAGGTACTTTCGTGCACTAGGTCTTAGGACCAAATACTTTGAACGCTTTATTTATCGTTCAATAAACATGCAAAAATGTATTTTAGCACACTCAGGTGATACATGTAATTTTCTTTAGCTAAAACAGATTTTTTGTCATTTTAGTGTTTGAATCATTCCGGATAAATTAAAAAATGATCTACAGTTGCCGAAAGACTTTTGATAGGTTTATTGCTTTCATTACATTACATACTACATATTGAGATTACATACTGATCCCTTCTAAAATAGAACTTATAAAAATTTCCAACGTTACATAGATATCTAAATACCTAAACAATAACGTACACTAATCCACTTTAAATAATCCATTTAAAGGTTTATGATTAAAGTGACTGATTCTTAGATTGACTGGTCCAAATGTGCTACTGGTTATATTTTTAACTTTATTTTCAAAAATTTCAGTTTTTTTACATAAATAGAGAATTTTTAAGTATACTGAACACTTTTACTGGCCTTGTGTTGTAGGACTAAAGAGTTTTATATATTTTTTTAACAATATATCTTGGGTAATTTAATGATCTGAAAATACTACTATATATTTTCCATTTAGTTAAACTTTTAAGCAGATTTTGTGCGTTCGAAAAAATAATCATAAAATATAATCAATTTTCTGTGAGGTAGGACAGAAGTAATGGCATGTAATGGCCAAAAAAAGGTAGATTCACAGTCACATGGATGTCATAAAAGAAGTTAATGTTTGTTATAATAAGGCATCTGGAAAAGTTAAACAACCGTCGACTTCGTTTTTACAGATGAATGTAAGTGAGGGATGTAAGTTTTAAATGGTATGAAATAAATATTCTATATTGTAGCTTTCCTTATAATAAATAAAAATAATATTTACATGTCTAATATAGCTTATCTACAGCCTTAAACAAGTGTAGATTCAAAACAACACTTTAGGATGATCGGTGCATTTAGATTTGAGTCGTTTTGCTCTTTGATACAAATACTAATTGTTTCATCGAGTGGGGTTTAATTTACTATTTATTTGTGCAAAATAAAACTTTCTAATCTAAAGTTTCTTACAAAGTTCGTTTTCAATTTGGGTATCAAAAAAAAATTCTAAGTTAAATTTGAAGTAACTAGTTTAGATTTGTTTTTTTATCAAATAGGTAAATAAAAGTCTCCTTTTTAGCTAAGCTGTTAAACTACTTATTATGATAAAATTCAACTTTTAACAGCTTTATTGTTTCTTTAAAAAAAGGATACTTAAAGTTTACATATTTGTAAAAACCGTAAGTTATTGTTTTATGGTGTAACAAATTAATTTGCTTGAATTAATAGTAAAAAAATGTAATTAAAAAAATGTTTATGGTAAACCTCAAAAATCGTTTTTCAAGAAGACACGTTGAAAGATAAATATAATAAAAGTACTTAAAATTGAAAACTTAAATTAACAATTGCAGCCACAACTTTAAATCACATAGCAAGTGTCCATTATACTATGGAGTCAATAACTGTCACATTACATATATCCATAAGATAATTTCAGCATTTACTATGTTTTTTTTTTCCTTTTCTTTAATTTTTTTATCTTTCTTTCACCTTTTTGTTCTACTTTATTTCATTTCTTTTTTTCACATCTTGCAGTATGATTAATGTACTACCACTATTTTATCGTGAGATTTTAATTACCTCTTTAACTTTTTAGTTAATCAGGCAGGAATAGTTACAAACGATTATTGAGAGATAGTTTTTTGTTCTTTAATAGTTACACACTAGATTAAAAAAAAAGAAAGTTAAAAAGTTACTTAAAACCACTAAAAAAATTATGAACTAATGATCTATATACTTTTTTAATTTAGGCTGTAAAAATGTATACTGTATATAATAAAACTAATAAAATATTTTTGCATCAGTCAAAAAACAATTTATTAGTGCAATGTTTATGATTTGTACCCAACAGACAAAAATATTCAATAAATAAAACATCAAGATCACAAATGATGGAACGATTTAGTCGAGATAACAATAATATTTTGCTAAACAATACAATAAAATCAAATTAAACTTTATCCAAAAAGTTTTGTAAAATAAATTAAGCAGTATTTTTTACGGCCATCATCAACAAAATTAGATGCTTCGCGCCATCAATAATATGTAATGAAGTTTAACACATGACCATTAACAACAGCATCTGAGACAACCTACGACCGGTTTCGTCCTCATTAGAATTCATCAGGCAGGCAAAGTCGCGAGAAACCGCTGTTGATGGTCATAGGTTGACTCAGATACTGTTTTTGATGGTCATGTGTTAAAGTTTATTACTTAATAAAATAATTTAAATCATTATACAGCAATCGTGATCCTTTACTAAAACTTTTAATAAAAAACTTTGCAATTTGAGACAACACTTGTAAATGAAATATCATCACAACTCACTATGATTGTTCAATCAACCTGCTGTTATAATGCTAAAAAGCAAAGATCGTCGTTTTCATCATCTGCAAGAAAAATTATAAATTAATTTTTCTTTTTAAAAACAAATTAAATTGTATAAATATTTGGATTTTAAAGCATATCACGAAGTAAAAGTAAAAAAAATTTACTACAAAAATTATTTTATGATTTTAGCTTATATTACAGTGGTAAATTTTGATTATTTTTAAGTTAAAAGTAATGTATAATTATTGTTAAATAACCTTTTGAACTGTTCTTTTGATGAATTTTCATGTGTTCTTTCAACTTATCCTTTCTAGTCGTTGAGTAGTGACAATTTTCAAAATCACACTGTAATAAATAAAACTTTTTAGATGCAAATATAATTTCCTTTTCATTGATGAATATATAAAAATTAAAATAATTATGTTCATCAACATAATATTAGTATCAAGAGGTTTCAAAAATTAAGCAAAATAAAAAGATTAAACTTTTACCACAAAACTTAGGCTTGAATATACAGTTTTTAAAACTTTTTTCATACTCGTAGCGTACAACATTATTTTACAAGTTTTAAAATGTTACTTTTGTTTTTAGTTAGAAATATATTAGGGTAACATAAGGGTAGACTTAACTGCTAAATATTTTTGTCGTATAACATGGTCAACAAGGTAAACATAAACTTAGTAACAGCATATTATTTATTTCATTTTGAGTTTCTTAAACCACAACTAAACTTTTCATAAAACATCTTGGCTCCCTAAATTAAGCTCTATCCTTTTAATCATCAACTAAACTTGAAACTAGTCTTAAAACCCACACTAAATTTTACTAACAAAACAAACAATATTTACATATATTATGAAAAACCTTAATAAGAACACCGTCGTGTGTCAGCATGTGTCTTTTGAGGTAGTCCTTCCTGGCGAACTTGGCTCCGCACTTGCTACATTCGTGTGCTTTTTCGCTGCTGTGCGTTTTCAAGTGCGTCAGATAAGAACTTCTGGTTTTCAACTGCTTCCCGCACACTGTACAACTGAAATTGAGAAAAAAATTGTGAAATTGATTAAAATAAGCTTAACAAAAGATTAAAACAGAAACGAAAATTGAAAATATAAATTTTCTGAATTCATCTATCTTACTTTGTATTTCAAAAATAACGAACATAACATACATTAAGAAACTCAAAATAAATTTTGGTTTAGATCAGTAAAGAAACAATTGTAATGGATAATACTGTTGTAAAAAATCCATGTACTTCAACAACCAAAAAAATAAAATTTAAGATCGCATTCGCAATAGACTCACATATAATTAATTCAAATATAAATTTTATAATGTTTTCATAACCAACAATCAAACCAACTTGAACGTTTGTTCCTGCTGATGCGCTTGCAACAAATGCTTCTTAAGCAATTTCTCGCTTGTGAAGTTGTTGTTGCAATGAGGGCAGTTGTGCACGTGATCAGTACTCGCCTTGTGCTGGTCCACTTCCAACTGTGTGGCGAACTGTTTGTCGCACAAATCGCATTTGAACTTCGCCTTCACGCTTGAATAACGCTTCCTCTTTCTGAAATTAGTAAAAAAAAACATGTATTTAACTTGTTTTAATTTGACTAGAACAGGTTTATCTATTGAGTTTTAAGAAAATACAATACGCAAATGGTCAATATACAAAAAGTAATTTTTGTTTTCAATAATGTTAAAGGAATACTTTTTTTAACGTAAAGTTTTTATAACGAAGATTTTTTTTTCAAAAATATCATTTTTATGTAAATGTTAGTAGTTCAAGATTTTGAAGTGAAATAATAACTTCATAGCCATCTAAACTATTTCTAATCGTAATAATAAAATTATAAATAATTTCTTTTCTGAGTAAGCTTTAACAAAACTTACTTTGTAACAGAACGCACAATTTTAGGTTGTTTCGATTCACCACCACCGTTGTTATTATTAGCTTCAGAACTCTCTTCAACCGAGTGAGCTTCAATGAAGTGCGCTTTTATGTCTTCCAAAGTTTCAAATTTCTTGTCGTTCTTGTCACACCGCCAGCAAGTGTACGGGCCGAAATCGGTGGGTTTGTGAAGCTCGCTCAGGTGTGACATGAATTCGTCTACATTTTTGAAGGTCAGCTCGTTGCATTTGGCCACCAAGCACTTGAATACCTGAGTAAAAATTCAGTGCTTTTTTATTTAATTTTGTTTAAATTTTGAAATTTTAATTTGAATGTTTATTAACTTTTACTGCTTTTTAACGGATATCTAGATAAGTTGGAATAATTAGTTCAAAAATGAAAGTAAAAAACTGAGATTTAAAACTTCAAGACATTCTTGCTCAAATCTTAGTATTACAGCTATTGTTCTACATAAAAAAATTACTACTCATCACTATTTCTCACATACCTGTTTGTCTTTATGCACTGATGCCAAATGGTTTCTCCGCTTGATGTAGCTGTTGAAGGAAGCGTTGCAGTATTGACAATGATATGTGAGCGGGGTTTTCTGCGAACCGTCCGTCGCTGTTGGACATAAACTAGTTGTAATCGTTTTATTTCTAGTAAACAATTTTTTTAAAGTTTTTTAAGTTATTTCTACTTTAATTTTGTCATATATTAGTTCTCAAATTGATATTAAACATTACTTTATTTTTATTATTTATCTATCTTACTGTTATATGGCTCAGCTTTTGATGTCAAGTCTAACTTTGCTCAACTACAGTACTAATCAATATAACCGCAAACCTGTGGAAACAGTTTTTTTTGTTTTGGATTTCAGCCACACTTTGTGGGTTAGCATGTGCCTTTTGAGGTGGGATTTTTGGCTGCTCAGTTTCCCGCATAACAAGCACTGAAAAGGTCTTTCTCCTTTAAAATATACAAAGTTTTACAAAAATGAATCTTAGAAAATTTTGTTTAGAAAACACTGTACATTTTAAGTTGATTTAGTGTATTTGTAATAAACTTTTTATTTTTATGTTTTCTTTCAGATTTGCTACAAAGAGTTTAGGTTAGAGTTTGTTAGGATTTTAAACTTTAAAATAAAGACATAACAAATTTTTAAACTGCTACGTTTTTATTTTATGAAAGAAATAATCGGTACAGATAGTAAATTATTTCAAACTTCATATGAAGTTATAACTTTTTTTAACTATAAATTAAAATATTTTAAAAATCTAAATGACAAAAAAAATAAAATTCTGTAGCATAGTTTCAACTAAACAGAGATTCTTATCAGTCTTAAAGGTGTATATTTTAAAAGTAATAAAAAAGAATAAAATGTTAACCTGTATGACTTCTCATGTGAGTGGTCAAGTTTGACTTCTTTCTAAACACCTTGTTGCAGTGAGGACATGAAAACTGCTTTTTCTTGTTAGGGTAATCCCCATTTTCCTCATTTTCGTCGCTGGTTTCTGGCGGTAAAGCAAAATTTCCCCCATTCAGATACTCACTGCAAGTAACTTTCATTTTATGAATATAGTCAAGTTTATATGGAGTAAAACACCACACGTTGATATAATAAGAAATATATAATTTTTTTGGTAAAACAAAGCAACTGCATATATTAAGTTTTAGTTTATACATGTAAACAACTTGATTACAAATTTATTTTTGACAAATCAATACTATTATATAAAGTTATTTTAATACATCAAATAACTGATAAAAATAATTTTATTCTATAAATTATTGTGAAGAAAAACCAACTATAACAATTTTGCCTCTAAAATTAAGACCTAATAAAAAACCAAAAGGCTGACCTTTCAAAATCAGTGTCGCGATTTTCGAGGAGAGAAAGCAGTGAAAAAGTTTGACCCTCCGGAGCGAAATCGTCAGATAAAATGTTTAAATTGTCAACTGCAGTCTGCTTCGGTGGAACGTTTGAACTGCTTTTCATTGTAACTTTGTTCGCCTGTTACAACAGTTTTGTAAAACATTGAAACAAATTACTGTTTAACTACATACAAACTTGTATAGGTGCTATACTATCTGTCTAATTTTAAAAATAAGAATTACGTACATTTTTTTATCACAAACTATGCTAACATTGAAGTTCTTATGTTGAGAATTTCGCAAAAAACTAACAGTTTTGTCAGCTTTGTTTTGCTCGTAACTGGAATTTGCAGCGAACGAAGTTTCTTCAGTCCAATAGGAAGAAGATAAATGAGTCGAGTTGTTGACGTTTCCGCCTGCTGAGTAGTTGGAGAGAAAAACCGAACCGTTATCGTCTGCAGTGGTGCTGAATAAAAAACAACTCTGCTTAGTGTTTGGTTTAAAAAAAATAATGCATAATACAGTTTTTTGGTTTAATTAAAAGTTTATTTAAATTTCATACAACTACTTTAATGTGTATCTTTAAACAAGAACGCCTGTCTTATAAAAAGCATGCATTTGTAGTTTAGCATAGAAATGTAAAGTGTTTCATTCAGTTTAGTATGTGTACTTATTCACAATCAGTTACAAGCAAACTTACTGGTAATTATTCACAGGGTAGTACACACTTTTTTGTTGAGGATATTCGTTGTATTGTTGATTTTCCTGGTAGTTGTGGTTTTTATTGTGTTCCTGCTGATATGTTGGTTGCTGATATTCTTCATTATAGCTGTACTGGGGTTCTATTCTGTAACAATAATGTTAATTGATTTTTATTTTTATCAAACTGTCACAAACATATGGCTTTTTGATTTTTTTAAAACCATAAAAAAATTAGTTCTTTCTTGCAATTGAAAAAAAAAGTTTTTACAAAATGTTATAACTTTTAATATTTTTATTGATATCGGTTTTTAAATTAAAACTAAATTGTTTTAGAAAACTACAACCCCGAAATTTTTTTTATGTACAAGTGTTTATAGCAAAAAATGTTACAAAAATATAGGCAGCTTACCACAAAACGTGACACTGACGTAAACATTAAAAGTTAACCTCGCGTTATTTTTGTCACAATAGCCGTAGTTTTGCAAATCCGAATGAGTGTTGTTCATCTGTTTGCCTTTGTACTTGCAACCAGCGCTCACGGGCTGATAGTTTTGGTGGTAGTTGTGGTAGCTCGCCATGTGGTTCGGATCCACACTGCCGTTGTTTGGCAGGTTTGCCGCATTTTGAGCGTTTTTGTTCACCACATTGTACTGGTATGAGTTTGGCTGCTGATAGTTGTTCGGGTAATTTGCAGTTGATACTGGTTGAAATCCGTTTGGGTTAGGCTGCTGGTTGTTACTGCCTGTATGTTAACTGTATTTATTTTACTACCTAATAAATACAGCAGGTCATATTAATTCGTTTGATAAGGCACAACATTTAAAGTAGATTCTTTTGGCATTCTGTTTTCGAAGAAACTTTTGAAATAGTTATAAATCAATTTTTACTTTAAAAATAAATTTATACTCATGTTTTATTAACTGGTGTTGGATAAAAACAATTTACATCATTTTAAATGTTGGTTAAAATATTGAATAATTTAGTTTCAATAAAAAATGTTTAACGATCAAGCTTAAACAACCTTAAATAGGTCTAAAAACTACCCAACTAAGGGTAAAGATTTTGATTTAAGTATTTATACCTAAAGTCAAAAAGAGTATTTTAAATGTTGGTTAAAATATTGAATAATTTAGTTTCAATAAAAAATGTTTAACGATCAAGCTTAAACAACCTTAAATAGGTCTAAAAACTACCCAACTAAGGGTAAAGATTTTGATTTAAGTATTTATACCTAAAGTCAAAAAGAGTCTAAAATATAAGTTGATACAAGTACATACTTACTTTTATAAAATATACCCTTAAAAGTGAATGTTACTAAAATCTGAAGTTAAAATAGGACTTTTAAAAGGTAATATTTATTAATAAATAACCCACTTAGCAAACAAAATTAATAGTTTCCGAGAAGATATCGCTTCCTTACTGAGTTAAACTGACCGTAATTACACAGAAAAGAAGTTCCTTTCGGGTCGTGATGGTAGGTTTGATAATCGCCATGCTGCTGGTAGCTGAAACCGTCGTGCATATTATTCACTTGGTTGTAGCTGTAAGCTTGATCGTGGAAGCTGTCAGGGTACTGTTGACTGTCGGGGTACTGCTGCTGTAAGTTGCTCGGTGGTTGCTGGCAGTACTGGTTGTTGCGGCAAGGAGCGTTTCTCTTGTGCTCCAAGTAGTCTTCGAAATTGTAAAACTTCGCGTGACATCTGAAAAATACTTTTATATGTAAAAATAAAATATTGTTTTTTTCTATAACGTTTTTTTTTCCGTAATTTGTGGTTATGCTTAAAAATAAACAGTTGTAAAAACTTTATAACCCTCAGCAAAAACTCAAGAACTAAAATGATAATTTTGTTTTATGAAAATTCCTCAAACTTTAGTAAAAGTTTCTCAAGCAAGATCTTTAAATAATATAATCTTTTTTTTAAATAAGTTTTTATCAAGCAACCTCCCGCACTGGTGTGAGTCCCTCTCAGTGTTTATCGGATTGTAAACTGGATTGCCGCCTGTTCTTATATCGCTGTCAGAACCGTTGTAATGCATCTATCGGCAAACTTTCAGCGTGTCTTTGTTTTCTCAAAAATTTACTAAGCAAACTAAGTTTTGCTCAAAGAGCTTTTCAGTGCGTTAAATAAAAAAAAATCTGAAAAAAACTTGTTATAGTCATGAAAGTAAATTGTTAGCTGAGCAACTAGTCAATTTAAGAGACAAAAGCAAAACTAGACAATGTAGACCAAAACAAATTATCATCTTGAGAAAAAAGATAGTTATTTGGTAAGTTGATTGTTAATTTGTAAACAGGAACTATTTCAACAAAATTGCTAAGTTAGTTCTTGTTCTTTAAACTTTCAGTAAATCAGGTACTAAACTTTAATCTTGCTGATAAAAAGTATATATATATAATATACTTATATGAAATAGACTTATAAAATGTATGATACTGAATTTGCTATAAATTAAACATTTGAAAGTAGCTTTTAGGAGATTGATTAGTTATATTTTATTTTCAGCTTATTTACAAACGAAATAATGTTTACATTAAAATATAAGAAATCATCAACTGTTGAAATAATTATTAAAAAAGTTTTTGAACAAATAAATGAAAAGTATATAAAAACAATAAGTATAACAAAATAAAACAAAGTATTGAAAACTTATGGTTTACTAAACTTTTGCTTAAAACTAAAATTTGTCACTATTACTGCAGTAATTTTTACTATGAAGTATGAAATGTTATTGCTAAAGTAGGTTATATAAAAACAAAACTTTATAATACCAAACTTTAGTGAAAAATTTAAAATGTGTAAAACTAAAAAACTAAAGAAAAAAATAAAAATAAATAAAATAATAAACAGTATGTCTATGTCTTAGATTTTTGTTTTTAGTAGTACTTGTATTATCATTTGAAGATGTTTACACACACTATAGATTAAAAATAATAATTAAAAATAGTAAAAACCGAACTAACATAAAATTTTGCTAAACTGTCTTATTGAAAAAGGTTTATGTAGTCAAAACTTATAAGTTGGGATCGTATCTTAATATAAAACAAGTTTCTAGAGGTGCAGATAACTCTTTACTATATCAAATAAAACTTAATAAAAAGTAGTTTTAAAGCAGAGTTTCTGAAAGTGCTGGCAGATTGCAAACAGTTCGTACCTCTTATTCAAGTTGATCTTTTCGTTAGCATTGGCTATCTCAATTTTTTTCTAAAATACAAGTCTTACAGATTTTGTGTATGCTTTTAAATTTCGCCGATGTGGTGGAGGATGCTACATTTTATGTCGTAATTGATTTTGTTGTTTTCTAAATGCCAAATGCATTTTGCTACTTTGGTTCCGTTATCTTTATAAGTTTTAAAGCTGTTATTGTGGCTTTACAAACTACTTACATTTAAAATCGTTTCCGGTTGAACCTATATAACTTTTTGTTTACTTTGCAGATGATATCGTGGAGTGTTAAGTTACAATTTTTATATAACATTTGTTATCCAGGGGGCATAGATTCTTGGAGCAGTAGTTACAGGATAGAGTATTAGTGGTGTTGTTTTGTTCTTCGGTTTTGTTGGTTTTATTTAAAGTTTTCTTTTTGTGCTCTTGTATTATTACTGTAATATTGTTCATACAACTATAAGACAGTTTACAACTCTTTTGTATAATATTTTACTTAAAATTACGTTTTGTTTGCAGTATTTATTAATAATGTTGGAAAATGCTTTGCCGATATTTGTTTTTACGGATTAGCAGAAGGGGGAATAAAGTAAATGGTTTTCCTTGGTTGGTTTGTTTTCTTTTTAGTTTGAGTCTTTTTATTTTCTGTATATTTTTGTGTATGCTTAAAGTTGGCATTGTCTAAAGCAGTGCTTCTGAAATGGGGTTCCGCGACGCCTCTCAGGGGTTCCGCGAAGCCTTTCGAAATTTAAAAAAGAAATTTGAAAGAAAAAAAAAACATAAATCATAAAACTTCAACTGTCCACTGACGTAAGCGGCAAAGCCTTGTTACTCGTTTTTGTTAGATATTGTTGGCAGGAAGGATTCAACAAAGATATATTATTTTGTGGAGAATTACCCACAAAAACAACTTCTGTTGAAGTAATGAAATGTGTCAAAAATTATTTCATCAGTAAGGGTTTACAGTGGAATAAATGTGTCGGCATTTGTACTGACGGTGCAGCGTCTATGACTGGGTCCAAAAATGGTGTAGTGAGGAAAATGAAGAATAAAGCAATTGAAGCTAAATGACTGCATTGTTTTTTACATAGAGAAAATTTGGCAACAAAACATTTTCCTTCTTGTTTACAAGAAGTTTTCTCAGCGTCGATTAAAACTGTTAATTTTATAAAGAAAAGTGACACAAAGGCAAGATGTTTCAAAGACCTATGTGAAAGTTTAGATGCTGACCATCTGCGACTTCTTTATCACAACGAAGTTTGCTGGCTGTCGAAGGGGCGGACACTGGTTTGTCTCGTTGAATTATAAAAGCTGGTGTTCACCTTTCTTAAAGATGAAGTCTTAGAATTAGGGAAGTTCTTTGAAGATGATGTTTTTTTGGCCAGACTAGCTTATCTCACCGATATTTTCGAAGAATTGAACACTTTGAATTTAATCATGCAAGGGAAGCAAAATTACTTTTTTGTCATGACAGACAAGATTGAGGCGTTTAAAAATAGAACTAACTTTTGGAAGAAAAAGGTTAGCAATGGTAATTTTGCGATGTTTCACCGGTTTGATGAGGCCCATGAAAAATGCATAGAATTCAACTTCTCTGATGAAATATACAACCACCTTGATCTTTTGTCTATAAAGTTTCAACATTATTTTCCTGAAGATGTTCGCATCGAAATTTATGGATTTTGAGTCCTTTTATGTATGATATTGCTTCAGAAGAAGTGAAACTTCCTACAGATACAGAAAACGAATTACTGCAACTATCTGAAGATAGCAATTTAAAATTGAGTTTCAAAGGGAAGGAGCTTTTATATTTTTGGATATGTGCAGTTTCAGAGTAACCCGTCTTAGCAAAGCGTGCAGTAAAATTTCTTTTACCATTCACCACCATTTATCTTTGCAAGTCCGGCTTTTCGAATGTAACAAACATTAAAACGAAGCAAAGGAACTGTATGCTGACTCCAACCTTATCGGCCTGTCTCCGTCTCAGTCTATTCAAAATCCAGCCGCGCATTGACATGCTTGTTGCTAAAAGACAAGTTCAAGTTTCGCACTAAATGTTATTTATCTATTTTTCTTTAGGCATCTTACCCGTTTATTACAGTAATCTGTGAATTTGATTAGGTTCATCTTCATTTCGTTATTGTTTGTAGCTCTCATTTTGTTTTTTTTTATGCAAGGAAAGATTTTTATGATGTTGCGATTAATCATGTTTGTTTTCGTTTATCTATTATAAAATCATAAAATATCTAATGCCTCTGGCGCACTTTGAGTTTGACTCGACTTAATACTATTACAATTGGTATTATTTCTAACAATGATATAGTTTTGTTAAAAATTCGTTTTTCAATGAAATTCTTTTGTTTTTGCTGGTAATATTATATTAAACATTTTATGTAAAATTAAATTAGGGGTTCCACGGAAAAGTTGAACTTTGGAAAAGGGTTCCGCCACTTGAAAAAGGTTCAGAAGCACTGGTCTAAAGCATTTTGGTATGTGGCTATAGCGTTGTTAAATATTTGTTCATTTTTGTAAAGTCTAATAACTCTCTTCTTAATCATTGCTGGGAGGTTCCTTTTTAAAACTTTTGGGTGGTTTGATTTGTTATTTATATATCTTACTTCTGAATATTCTTTACGGTATGGTTTATATATATTGTTAGTCAGGTTTAAAGTTGTGTCTTTAGAAATTGCATACAGTTGTGCCAACGCCAATAGTTATTTTGAAACCAACAGTTTGATTGTTTTCTTTTAAATATTTTCTAGGAAATGATTGCTTTTTTGCTCTATAATTGCGAAGCCGTCATCTCTGTATAAGTCAATCTCGTTGGCGTTATAAACAGAAATAAGGCAGTGTAGGACGTATAGTCCTACAGAGACGCAGTGGTCAGCACCAAAAAATGAGCCCATCGATTAACATATTTTCATCTTTTTTGATCCAAATTTTACTGTTATAGGGTAAAACTGTTTTGCATGTGTGTTCAATTAATTTGATGTCTTTATCTACCATTTCTGTATATGTCCTTGCAAAGTTAATGGATTTTATTGGGTGGTGATGTTTTATGCTTGGATAGAAATTCACAATATCAAATGTTATAAAGTTTTTTTCATTTTTCTGTTGAATTTTTTCAAACCATGTAAGTACATCGTGAGAGTTTTTCCATTGTGTTATGAGTGTTTTTGTTCTTAAATACCTAGCAGATTTTTCTAGGATGATCGTACTGATGCGGCCCAACTCGTTTTTTCCTGGGTTTAAAACTTTTCTTAAAGTTTTAAAGGGGAAGTGTTTTTTGTGGTCCTTAATCGCAATAAAAGCATCTGTTGCTGTAAACTTAGGTATCTTTTTGTTTTTGTATTTTCTTTCACGTATTATAGATTCTGATTCTGAGTTTATTTGACTGATTAGGTTTTTGTCAGATATTTTGTATGTTTTAGTTATATTGTTGGCTATTAGTTTTTAAAGGAGTACAATGATGATAAAAATCACCTAACCAGTATAAATATTTTATGCAAAAAACTTTAACATTAAAATATATGTATTGAAAAACTACACTTATATAAGTTTTATTTAGATACAGCTTAGCACAGAACTTAAAGTGACTGATACAATGATTTAAGCCTTTAAATATTTAAGTTAATAAAAAATAAATACAGTTAAACCAATTAAAAATATTTAACATTATTCTCATTTTCAATAAGTAAAAAATAAGTAAAGAAAACTATATGAATATTTAGAAATAAGAGCTAGATTGTAATTAAAAATATCGCAAAAAAAGTTTAGCTTTATACTTAAGTAATCAATAAAGCAAATAGTCATGTTAATAAGTATGAAACATAAGTAACAAAATACTTTTGTTTGTATTAAAACCTTAACTAAAAGAAGACACAAGCACTAAAGCTCTTGACAAAAAGTCTTAGAAACATTGAATATAAATATCTTCATGAGTAAGCCAACACAAATTTACTTCTTTTTCAAACTCTTCAAGTATTACCAGTTTTAAATTCAATTTTACAACGGCTACCCCCATTCAATGGCACAGCAACTTGCTTGCGGATGAATTTTGTATTTCGTAGGCAGCAAAGAAGGTGGTACGTATGTGAAGTTTGCCAGCTGTGTGGGAATCGCTTCATTGTGACTCGTTACTTTTTCACATTTTTCCTTCTTGTACCTTGTCATCCATTCTGACAATATTTGGTTTGCTGGTCTGTAGTCTGAATGCTCTTTTTCTGTTTAAGTAAAGTGCTGTGATGAAGATGATAAAAAATTCAATATGTTTTTTATTGTATAAATAGTTTAATTTTTTATAGCTTGTATTTTAACTACTTCAATCTTTTATTGTTATAAACTTAAGTTATCTAAAAATGAATAAATAGCAAAACATTTAATAAACGACTGCTTAAGAGAAGTACTAACTAGTAGATTGGACTTTTAATTTTAATAGATAAATAAGTCTGAAAGTTTATTTAAAAAGGAACTTAAAATTAAAAAAATTGTAAAAATAAAAATAACTTATTTAAAGGTTTTGTGAGCTTTCTTATTAAGTTCAGTAATAAGCAAATATTCAAGGCTTTTAGGTACAGTAAAATCTTTAAATTTTATAGGGAACACTAATGCGCATTTAAAAATTTCAAAGTCATTGCTCTTTTTTACTTGTTTTTGAATTAAAAAAAAACAGTAGATGAAAAAATATTTGTAGAAATACATAACATTGGAACAACTTATATTTTTATATACTTTTTCCTACCTAACTTGAAATTTATAAATATAACTAATTAAGAACTTTAAAAAACAACTAAATATTTATCTTTCCTTAGTTTTTAAAAACATGTGAAAGCTAAGTAGAAATTTTTAAAACGCAAAAGATGGATTGAAACTGAATTGAAAATGTGATAGATTTAAATAAGGGTTTACAAAATTTTGACATTTTGTAAATTTTGTTTGTTTATTTACTTTATTAATTTACCTATTTACACAACTCTAAATGGTTGTTCTGCATAAATCATAGGCCTTCTTGATAAAGCTTGTTTAATTTTGCAAACAAAAGTTAAACAAACTAAAACTTAAACCTGTGTAAGCTTATTTAATAGAAATATCTATTAAAAAAAATTTGCCATAATTTATAAAGAGCATTCTCTTTCATTACAAATGAAATTTCATTCAATCAAACTAGATAGTTTTAAGAAAAAAATACTTCATATACAATAGTAAAGCTAAATAAATAGTATTATTGTTTAAACATAATTAATTCGGTTTGTAAAAATAACCTACCATATTTTGTTTAACTGGTACTTGTTTTAATTAGTTTAACTACTTAGGTAAAAAACACTAAATAAATAACAAATTGTTGAGATATCTAGAAATAAACAGTTAGCTTAAAACAAATTATCAAGCACTTCAATAAAAAAGCAACAAAAAAAATCATTAGAAACATTAAACTTTCTAGTAAACACTAATTCTCTAAATTTTAATGTCACTTTAAATTTCTAATTGACCTAATTTTTAGTTTCAAGTAAATAAAAACTCCTTACACAAAAACGAAAAAAATAGAATAGAGAGAAATAAACATCACACCAAAAAAAAAACTTTTGTTTACAACATCAGCATGATACTTTTTGAAGCGTTTTTTAATAAGTTATCATTTTAAAGCAAGTTTTTAAAACATATTCTAAAAATATTTTCTAATTTAAGGTTTTTTGAGCAGGTCAACATACAGAGGCTTTAGTTCATCAACAGTAAACCTTTTCAAGTCAAGTTTCATTTTTCTAAGTTCCAGCTTTGGCTTTTCAGGGAACAAAGCAAAACTCTTGAGTCTTTTGAAAAGCTGCCTGTCAGTGTTGTACAGGCAGGTTTTAGGGTAAATTTCCGGGTATGACAGGCTGTTTGGGCAGAGAGGGTAACACCCGCACATTGCTGCCTCAAGCATGGCCACTCCAAAAAACTCATGCTTGGCAGTTGAAACCACCACATTGCTGTTGCACAACACATTGTAATAAGACTCCTTGCTGTCAAGGTGACCAAAGTGTTCAATGTGCTCACCCCCAAGTTTTTCCTTTGCCTCCTCAAATATGCCTGGCACATCTTGAAATGATTGCCCCAAAACAGACACTTTGAAGTTGATCCCGCTGTCTTTCAGCTCGAACAAAACTTTGAAAAACGTTTCAGGGTCTTTGTCAAACTCCCACCTGTGGGGCCACACTATTCTTAACACTTTTTTCTCACTTTCATCTGCTTTATGCTTTAAGTTGTTGGCAATAGGCATGGCAGAAACTGGAAAATAAAGCACATGTGACTTGGGCTCAATTTTTTCCTTAATGTTTTTTGGTCTGTAATCAGGCATAAGCTTCAAAAAAGAGGATATGTTGTTTAGGAATGATGTTTTGTTGAAATCAGAATTGAAATACACCTTATCAGCAACTAGGCAAGTCAAAATTTGGTTGTACCCATACTGAAAGTCTCTGTCTTTTTTATCCCTCACTGGGTAAACAAGCTGGTTTTCGTGAAAGTAAACAACTTTTACACTTTTGTTGAACTGTGGGCAAAGAGAAACTAGCTCAGACAAGTTGAGTACTGAACTGCACCACAGTGTCTTGTACTCAGTATTTTCTTCAACTTGCGATGAAACGTGGAGAGCAGACGCTCTTGCCCTCCAGTGCCACTTTTTAGCAGACATGCAAATTAGATCAAATGACAACTCTTTCTCATTTGCAATGCTCACAAGCAGATCCACCATCTGCTTGTGAGACCCTCCGTTAAAAGGTTCAATGATAAGTAAGTCTTTAAGTATTTTATTATCAGCCATCCTTACCTGCTGCAAGTCTCAGTTCTTCTAGTTCCCTGTTGCTCAAGTGCCTGTATTTGCAGGAATCTCCAAATGGGCAATGACCGTTTCTTATAAATTTAAAGCAGGGTTGTTTATTTAAATTATCCTTGTAAATCTGTTCTTTGTCTGGAAATAATTTAGATTAAATAAAAATACAGAAAAAATCATAAAGGCTTAAAATCATAAAAGAAATTATAAGTAAAGCGGCATGTTAGCAATTTTATTTTAAAAACTTTAAATTGTAGTCTTTCTAAAATACTATTGAAGTTAAGATTCAATGTTTAGAAATTTTTTGTTAAGATTCATTGTTTTTAAAATCCAAGTAAATAAAACGCTACATTAGGTTTCATTAATAACTTTTAGTTATTTTTTGACATTTTTGACAAATGTTGTAAAAATTTTGGTAAAACCTTTAAATTGTTGATAGTAAGCATCTCTATTTTGTTTATGTACTGTACTAGAAAGATGTTTTTTTCTTTGGACTACATTGTCTTTGAAACTTCTATCACAAAAATCACAATAATACCTGTTTTTACCCATCTTAAATAAAAAAAATAATTGGATTTTAAAACTATAAAACTAGTGGTTTTTTATATTTTACTACATACTATGTAATACATAGCATCAATACTAGCTTATTTTAACTACATACTGAAAAGATATCAGAAAAAATTGTATTAAAAACATTTTGAAAAAATTTAAAACTAAATATTTCAAAATTATTTTTGATTCAAAAAACTTTTCAATAAAATGAAGTTGTATTATTTAAAAATTGAAAAATGTGAATTCTACAAGGGTTGCTACTCTTTGAGGCAAAAAGAAATTTGCCTGAAAACTGTTAAGAAACACTGTTCTAAAATCTAAAGTAGTTTTGTTTTTAGTTTTTATTTAGGTTTTTATTTAAGAAATTGGTTTTTGAAAGTTAAGAATACATTAGATAAATAACTGTTTTTTGAAAATTTCAAAAAGATTACTGATGTACTTTTTTTATATAGTAAACCTGTTATTAAACAAAATAGGAACTACCAGGATTGCCACTCTTTGAGCCAAAAAATCTTCCCTGAGTGACCAAAAATTTCCCTGAGTAACCTTAAATTTCCCTGAGTATTTTTCAAATCTTAAAAAAAAAATTTTCTCTTCTAACACAAATTATTAATACCTCATTCTCATTTTTCATCTTTAATAATAAAAGGAAGGTTGTATGTGTATGCTTCTGCATTAAATTTATGAAAAAAACTGTTTTCAAATACTCAATCTTAAAAGGTTTAAACCAATTAAAAATTAAAAACTAAATTTTTGCACAACTTTGTGTAAACTTGTTAGTTAACTTTCTACATAAAAGAATAAAGTTTAATTTGTTTGAAATTTTAATCGACAAAATTTAATTATTTATAATAATAATTTCACATGAAGAACTCACTTAAATGCATACATAATAACTTCATTATGACTTGTATGTCTTTCCTAGCAACTGTTCTGAATGCAGTAAATAAAACTTAAAAGCTTAACATTATTGTAAAAAAACCTGCAAAAAGAAAGTTTAAAGAAATAGCTAAAGAAATATCTCATATCAAAGTACAAATTAATACCTAACAAGTGATACAAAATAATCTAAAATTAAAACTTTTTTTATGTCTTTTAGATGTTCATACACAATCTATTTTAAATAACTGAAAACATAATTTTTATTTTAAAACAATTTCACATTACCTAATAAAAAAATCTTAATACTGTTTTTTTAAGTATGCAATTTCTAAATCAATAGTTTTAATTTTATTTTCAAGTTTATTTGTGTTGTCCTTAGCAGCTATTCCTCTTGCTAATAATTCTTTCATTGCTTCTAAATCAGACTATTTGTTGGCATCTGCAGTATATTTGTCATAGTCTTCATTCAAACATTTGAGTTGCTTTGTAAGTTTACTTTTTTGTTCTCCTAACTTGCTCAAAGCATCACCTTTATTTGGAACATTTTTAGCAAAGCGCTGTTGCTCAAGATATGCTAAATATTGGGCCCTAGAAGATTTTACAAATTTTAACAATTCAGAACTTAGTTCAACTATGCTTGGTTCTAGACTGTTTGCATATAGATGATCTTTGATCATTCTTCGGGACCTTCTTGTCATCTCTCCCATATTAGTTGATATTACTTCCTTATTTAAGCTAAAGCCCTGTTCAACACTTGCCTGGCCATTGTGAAGCACAAAAATAGCCTCAAGGACTCTTGTTAACCTCTATTTTTTTAACAAAAGTAATACAACACTAATCTGTATTTATTTTAATTTTTTTTACTGAAAACAAGTAGTTGTAAACAAATAACAAACAACTTTATTATTTAAAAAATAAGAACTAATAGTACAACATAGTGTTTTTTAAACTACATAAGTAACTAAAAATAAAAAGTTTATTAGAACTTTTCAATGAATAGTTAACAACAACTTTCATTTCTCTAAACTGTTTGATTTTACTTAAATCTAAAACTTAAAAAAACTACAATGTTAATACTAAGAATATTGAAGAACTAGCCGCAAGGCTAAAAAAATTCTAAATAACCACTTAAATAATAAAAATTACTACTTTTGAACAAAATATTGAAACTGGATTATCTAAACCTCATTCTAGATCTAGAAAAAAATTTCCCTGAGATTTTCAAAAACTTCCCTGAAATTTAGAGAAAAAATCAAAACTTCCCTGAGTTTCCCTGAGTTAAAAGAAAAATGCCAAAATTCCCTGAGTTACCCTGAGATTCCCTGAGTTTCCCTGAGATTTTCTACAGTTTGAAAATTCCCTGAGATTCCCTGAGTTCCCTGAGTGTGTGGCAACCCTGAACTACAAAAAAATAGGAAACTTAGGGCATGAGGCGTAAATAACATTTTTCACAATTTGATCTTATTTTATAGAGTTTTAACTAAGGTTCAAGATATTTTTTACAGAATTTAAAAGTTCAAAACAATTTTTGAGATATAGCAAGTCAAAATCGAAGACTACAATATGAGGAATGGGAAAACTTATGGGAGGTGCAAACTAAAACGGCAAAAAAAGACTATTTCACTAAAAATATATTTTCTCCTAGGTTTTTTGATATAACTACCTCAAACTTTCAGGAAGCGTTCCTTGCATTATTTAAAAAAATCTGTTAGAAAGAATTTAAAAAAAATTAAAAAACACTAACATTATAACAAAAAACCAAAAAAATGTTTTTTTCTTTATTTTTACTATAAAACTTTTATTTCTAAGTTTTCAAATATTCTTTCTGACAGAATTTTCTAAATAATGCAAGGAACATTTCCTGTAAGTTTGAGGTAGTTATCTCAAAATATGTAGGAGAAATAGATTTTTATAAAATTTCTAGTTATTTGCCATTTTAGTTTGCATCTCCCATAAGGAACCTATTGTAGTCTTCAACTTTGACCGGCTATATCTCAAAAATTATTTTGAGTCCTAAAACTCTGTAAAAAGTAACTTGTTGCTTAGACAAAACTCAAGATAAGACAAAATTGTCAAAAAGGTGATTTACCCCCCTCCCTATGCCCTTAATGGTTAAATACTCAAAGAACTAGCATACTACACAGTTTTTACATATTTTACTGTATACTATAGAGTTTATTAAACACTGATGTTCCTAAATACTTAGTGTTCCTAAATACCTAAATAAGTAGTGTTGCCACTGGTTTTTAACAATTTTTTTCCAAGTCTTTTAAATTTTGTCCAGGTTTTTGGGTCATTTTTAGTTTGAATTTAAGTTTAAGGTTAAAAACTAAAACAATATAGTATGACACCATTGAAAAGATACTGCTAAGCTTCTTTAAATGCAATTTATGATGAAAAAAAAAATTATATGATAGGTTTTTTGTGTCAAATCAAAGTTTTACTACTAAACATGTAAAAAATGTTTATAAACAATTCATGGAATTAGAGTGATTTGAGTTCAAAACTCTAGATTTTTCTATTTTTTTTTAGCCTTAATTGTCAAACTCCAGTTTTTTCAGGATTCAGGTTTTGTAGCAACCCTGTAAATATGGCCTATCTAGGGCCTAGTGTAAAAAAAGAGCTCTCAGTAAATGTAAAAAAAATGACCATAAAATTGTATATAATATAATAATTTAAGGGCATAGGGGGGGGGGTAAACACCTGTTTTTGGTTTTTGATCTTATTTTATATAGTTTTTACTAAGCTACAAGATGCTTTTTACAGATTTAAAAAATTAAAAATATTTGAGATATAGCCCGTCAAAGTCTGAGGCAACAATAGGATCCTTATGGGAGGCGCAAACTAAAACGGCAAATAACTAGAAATCACTAAAAATCTATCTTCTCCTACGTTTTTTGAGATAAGTACCTCAAACTTTCAGGAAATGTTCCTTGCAGTATTTAGAAAATTCTGTCGGAGAAGAATTTTGAAAAATTAAAAAATAAAAATTTCATAACAAAAAAACAAAAAAAAACTGTTTTTTTTGTTTATTTTTTATATAAAATTTTTATTTTTATTTTTTCAAAATTCTGTTCGTTCTCTAAAATAAAAAATTTTAGATAGCTTTTAAGATAAGGAAAATAATTGACATTAAAGTTTTATGTTTTTTGAAAAATTTATAAATTTGCCTATAAAATTAACTTTATGCTCGTAAAGTTAAGTTGACCGCTTTTAGTAACATAGTAAAAAAAAACAGATTTTTAACACCTAAAACTTTGAAAGTTAAATTTCATATCAGAGTTATGTACCTTATTTCACATCCAACTCTTTCAACTCAAACTAGCTTTTTTTTACAGAAAATTCTCAGCTTTAGATTGATATTTAGAATTAAGATCAGAATAAAACATAAAAAAACTCCTTAAATCAAAGGAAAATTAATGAAGTTCTATAAACGATTAAATTATATTAAAAAAATCATCGTAAAAACTATCCACTATTGTTAAGACTATATTGAAAGCTACATGACAGTAAAAGTGCTTATGAAGGTCTAAATAACAAGACTATGATGGTAAAATATTTATGTTGTTTTTTATTTATTAACAGAGAAACAACTAAGAGTTATTTAAACTTGAATTGTCGCAATTTAATTTCTCATAATTTGAATAT
This sequence comes from Thalia democratica, assembly GCF_965202585.1. Lineage (NCBI taxonomy): Eukaryota > Metazoa > Chordata > Thaliacea > Salpida > Salpidae > Thalia > Thalia democratica. The sequence continues at coordinate 23,662,074 of NC_139173.1, forward strand.
TCGTGCGCCTAATTAAACGTTTGTTTGTTTTAAACTAAAGTTTCATGATTGAAAAGTTGTTTGGCGATTTTTTTATTGAAATCTGGCAACTATGCTAAGTAAAGAGTGATATTTAAACAAAAATAAATGTACCAAATTTTTTAGTGTGCTTGTTTAAAATTTTATATCGAAACAAATACTTTCAATAGTATACCCCAGAGACGGTTTTAGGACACTGCTTCCTGTGCTACATATGAAAAAAATTGATAACAAAGGTAAAAATCAAAGCTTAAATCTTTTACTAGTAATGATAATAAATTAAAAACTTTACATATCTTAATAGAAACTTTTGTTATTTAAAAAACTTTTTTGAATAAAAATTTCATTTTTAAACAATAAACCTTAAAAAGTGCTAATGTTCTTTGGTAACAGTGTGGTAAACACTTTTTTCTAACATATCTAGATTTAAAACTCATTCTAACGTGATAATAAATTTATAATTTATGATGTTCTTCTTGTAATAAGAAACCCTTCACTATTTTGCATAAATTTTTTATTCAAAAAGCTAGTAAAAGTGGATAAATACTGTTTGTTTGTTTAAAAATTAAAAACTGCCATTTTGCTTTAAAGGTTTAAAAGAAATTTGTTAAGTTTAACTATACTTAAATACTTATATAAAATAATTTATTCTAAACTATTTTTTTGCTACAGTGATCGTTGGAAAATTCATGGTCTTTGAGGTTTACGATCGGGAATATTTGTATAAATTATTTGAAATTTAAAAACTTAGAAAAAAGATCACCAACCCTTGAAAACACAGCAAAGTAAGAATTAAAAAAAAATAATAACATTATTTCCGGCTAAAACATCGGTTGGAGTAAAAATATCCAAAAAAAAGATTTATTTCTAAGGGCCCAAACTCAAAAATTCAAACCCCAATCCAATGGATTTTTTTAAATTGAAAGCAAAGGAGCGTTCTTTAGAAAAAAATCTTAGTTAGCTTTAAATATAAGGAAAATGATTGGATCTAAAGTTTGGAAATTTTTTGAACAATTGCAAATAAATGTTAATCGAGCTAAATTAACGCTTGTTATTATAAAAGGTCAAATATTTTTGGATAATAAAGCAAATTCTTTCAAGTTTTTAACTATGATAACATTATAATGGCACTTTAATTTTTAAATTTTTCAAGCTTTGTTTATCAAAATTGACAAGAAATTGATCAAGTCATTTTAAATTCTTGACCACAACATTAACACATTTAGCTTTTAAAATCTTCTTTTAGCCGAAAAAATTTGTTGCACTGTTTTATAATTATAGGATACTTTTGTCTTATCACTTTAGTTTAATGATGATACATTAATGTTTTTATACTTGCGTTAAAATTTTTTCTAATAACATGAAATTAAGTATTTTTTATAACTAAATATGTTTATTTGTAAAGGAAGACGAAAAACAAGTTTTAAATAAAATTTAAAAGGATAACATAGTGATATCTATAAACTGTTATGGTTATCAGTCAGTTTATAAACACTTATTTTAGTTCAAGTTTTTTTTTTTAACTTAAAGGCAAAATTTTCACAAAGTAAGAAGGTTTTTGTGGTTTCTGTAACTTTAGGAGATGTTAAAAACATTTCATTAGAAAAACAACTTCATTTAAAACAAAGAGGTAGAGCAGTGCCTAAAAAAGTCATAGAAAATAGGCTATTCATACTTTTAAAATACTTGTCAGTATAACTAAATATATTAAAAAAATAATCTATTAAAGTCAATTTTTTAAGTTTATATAAACAACAAAGTTTGTTTAAATTTATTAAATTTAAAATCAGTGTCTAATTTTTTTTATAGCTAGTAATAAAAATGTTTGCAAGGAGTTTTTAGTCTATGGCTCAACTAAATGGCTTACACCTTTTTGAAAGGATGTACAGCTTGTTTTTAAATAAAACAATTAGCTTAACAGAAGATAGACCTATTTCTTTACTTAACGACTAGTTTTAAAACAGTTTTTTTGTATTTATTTTCATAAAATAACAAAATAGAAGTTTGTATAAACTGATCGGAGTAATTACATTTGGTTGTTTTGAGTAAAGATTAAGTAAAAAAAAATCTTTTTATCTATACGTAAATAATTTTAAAGAATTTAAGCAGCGTAAAAAAAAATCATTTGATATAATGTATTGATAGACTCCTGACTTATTGTTGCCACTTTTTAAGTACATAAGCATGAAAAACCAAGATATTGTACTGCTAGTTTTGTTTATACGATAGTAATTTACAGCTTCTTTCTTAAACTTCCAATATTAATCATATGTTAAGTTAACAAAAATATTCAAATTGATTTCATCACGTTTTTTTAGTAAAGTTCAGTGAAAGCTTAAAAAATAGTTAACATAAACTATAAAAAAAAAAATTATCAAGTGATATACTTATTGATACAAAGTCTAGGGAAAAAATACATGATTTAGTTAAGTAAAGGCATTAGTAAAACTTTATGCTTAATTAGTTTTGTATAAATTCAAGAAATAAAATATGATCAGCATCAAATAAGCTGTACAAAAAAAAGAAAATTTGTTTCTTAAAAACTCAAAACTATAAAAAAAACATTTTATCTCAACAGTACATTTTAGAACAAAAAAGATAAAAATTAAAGAAATGTGTTCGTCTAAAAGTACTTTAGATGTTCTATACGTTATTTTACAATTCTTCTGAAAAAAAAAACTATTTTAAATACTACATCCGCTTATTTACAAAAAAAAAAACATTACTTAAAATATGAATATTCAATGCTTCATAAAAAAAAAAGCAATCTAATAAATTTTATCCGTTAGAGGGCGGTGGAGTCGTTTTGGTAGGCGACGTTCTCTTTACCTCCCTTTACTTCCTCCTCTTTTCCCAGTGCCCTCCTGAGCGCAATCGCCTCCCTCGGTTCGGCCATGTTCTTGTACCTCTCGCCCCGATGCTCCTTCAAGTACGGACCCCAGTCTGCCGCGGGACGCAGAGCCTTGAATAAAATAAATTGAGTAAAAATTCTTTCAGTAAACAAAGGAAAAAAATGTCTTTAGAAAATATATTAGGATGGATGGTATGTAGATTTCGAAAAAAGTTTTAATAGTTTTTCAACCATTTTTTTTAGCTTAGATGCAAATAATTGTATTAAATCTTTAGGTAAAGTAAACAACTATTTAGTCTTTGTTTTTATAAGTAAATTGAAAAAAATGCTGGTTTATAACAAAAAACTGGTTAGTTACATTTAAGGTATCAAGTACAAAAACAGGTCATAAAACTTAACAACTAGCACAAAAACTATTTAGTCAGTTTTATTTTTCTAGATACTTGGTATAACAAACCCCGTAAAAGCTGCCACTCTCCCACACAGAGTACGCAGCGAACGCGGGTACGAAGAGAAGGCTGAACGCGATGGTTAGCCACCCGATAGTTATGGCCCACCCCGGATATCCAACCCCTGCGTATTTGGGAGGCTCCAATGTCACCAGCGACCATATCAGCACCATCTTCAAAAAAAAATTAAACGTTACTAATGTTTTTGATATGCTTTTTCCTTGTACTAAGTTGAAAATTTTTGCAATATTTGTTAATTTTTATACTGAAAAAAAAAAACAATGTTAAAGTTATTAAACAAAGTAAAGCTAACTTTATATAAAATTAAAGTAACTTAAAGAATATTATTTTAAAGACATTTTAAGGTAAATCAAATATATTTATTTAAATTTATACAAATAAAAGTTTACATTAATACATTATTTAAGATTAAAAAATCTAACCACTAGTAGGACAGGAGTGATGACGAACCAGCACGCTCTCCAGTACAACCAGAACCACCAGCTCTTCTTACCTATCATCATCTCGATGTCCTCGATGAACCGGTTGACCCCGTATATCCACGCGATGCCCACCACCTCCAATATGGCCATTATCAGCAGTCCCCACGTCGCCGCGTACGAATCCAGCAGGTTCAGCCAGTAAATTCCTGCCTGTTTAAAAAGGGATTTTGTTTGTTTGTGTTTTGTACAAGTTTCGCTTTACATAAAAGTTTTGATTTATTGTGTTTATGTGTTAATGACTCTGAAAATAAATCTAATTTTGGAGAAACTTGTGAATTAAAAAAAAATCAAGTTTGAAATCATAACCTGGGAGCTGTAGGTTTTTGTTGATAATTAAAACAAATTTTAGCATAAATTTTATCTAGTATATTAACAATAAATTGAAATAAACTTCACACCTAAAGTGTTTATACTTTAACAATTAAAAAAATAAGTTGCCGTAGTCAGTTTAACTAAATAAATAAGTTTTTCGTTCTTTTAGACTCATTTAAAGTCCTATCTCAATGCTGTTATTGAAAAAAAGTAGTTATTGATTTTATAACAGAATTTACAATATACCCACCTCAGTAGTGCACGGAATGCCGAGCAAGAAGAGAGCCGCCGACGACAGAAAAGTGATGAGGCCTCTCTTCGACCGCAGCTTGCCCGGGTACAAGTCGATCAGTGACGTCATAATGGCCTCTATCGTCGTGAACTGCGAGTCGAGGCCGAGGGTGAAGAGCATCATGAAGAAAAGGAGCGCCCACAAGGGGGAGACGGGCAGCTTGGTGATGGCTTCCGGGTACGCGACGAACGCAAGACCGAATCCTGATGAAAACAGTTTTTTTGTGGTTATTAATTTAAGTTTATTTTAGTTATAGCGCTTAGCCAAGCTAAAAATAATTAGGCAATATCTGTTGAAAGCTATTTTGTTTTATAGCGAACATAAACAATTTTCTGTTTTAAATTTCAACGAAGAAAGTATTAACTTTTATGTTTGTATAAATTATTTTTAAAAAATCTGACCATCGGAGACGACTTCGGTGACGTTCTTTCCGAGCTCGAGGGCCATGTGGCCGACGACGGTGAAGATGGCGAAACCGGCGAAGAGAGAAGTGAGGGAGTTGACGCCGACTACAATGAGGGCATCGGTGAAAACGTCGTTGTTGAACTTGTTGTACGAAGACAGGGCTATCAGCCCGCCCCATGCGGCTGATAATGAGAAGAATATCTGCGTTGCTGCTTGCTTCCACACCTTTGATTGTAAGTTTATGAAAGTTCTTTGAAATTTTTAAATGTTGAAATGAATACTAATCTTTTTACCAAAAACTTGTTATTATATTTTAATTTAACTTATTTTATATATAAAAAAAGTTATATCTTTTTAATCACAATAATACATACTGACAGTTAACTATTATAAATATTATATTTTTTAGTAGCTGTGTTTGCTTTTTTACAGGTATTTGTTTCAATTGGTTATTTAAAAAACTTTAAGAGTTTAAAAGATGTATGTAATTTTTTATAAAAAAAATTATTTAGAATTTATTCAGAACGTAAATGAGGTTAAAGGTTTATAACCTTAAGAGTACAGTTTTGAGAAACGAAGTATTTCAAATGACCATAAAAACGTAGACTTAAGAAAAATCATTAAAATTACCAACAATGATATACAAACGAGAAAGTAGAAATATTTAGAAATATCGTAATCAATCATGTTTACATAAAAGTAATAAAACCGCAAGTATGCTGCTAGTAATAACAATTAAATTGAAATACCGCAAACTACGTGTACATCATTCAGAGGCAACTCTCAGTGACCAAGTATATGTAGAAAAGCTTTTGTTAGTAAAACACAATAAGAGTTGTCTGTATAAACATTCTCGAGCTATACTTAAAATTAAGTAAAATAAGCACTCAAGTTATTTTATTCATAGTTTTAAACCTAAATGTCTACTTTAAAACTTTAATATTTACCTGTATAAACTACAGTTTATAGTTGCTTGTTCTTCTTGTTCTACTAATTTTGTAGAAAAAATAGTTTTTAAGGGTTTAAGTATGACTTTTTTAGTATTTATTGCAAATAATATTCAATAAACTTCATGATTCTAAATTTTTTATGATAGTGTTTTAAGTTAACAAAAGTGTGTACACTTTACAGTTAGTTGAGTAAAAAACTGTAAAAAAATTGCTCTTATGATATAATTTTATCAAAAAAAAAAGTTATGAACTCCTAAAAAAAGGTACTCAAAAGCAATTTTAGTTGTAGAATAACAAACAGTTAAGCATCTGGTTTAAAAAATCATTAGGTTAAGACTTATTAATTGCGAAAACTTGTTAGTCTATAATAATTAAATTACCTCAGCTTCCTGAATTTTTGTCCAGTTTGTTTCGGATCCAATGTAGAAAGCGACCCCGTCTCCGGCTCCCTCTAGTGTTGCGCCCCTGACCATAAACACTAGAAGGACCGCGTACGGAAAGATTGCGGTGAAGTAAACCACCTAAAATTTAAAAATTTAAAATTGAAGGTTTACTTTGTTTCACTTTGTGAATTTTTAAAAGAGGTATATATTTGTACTTTAAAAATATTAATTTATATTAATTAGCTTTATAAATGATTACATCCACAAAAACTTTATTAAACATTATTGTAATCTTATTTATTTTTACTTCTTCAAAGTCATACTTAACAGCCCTCGTTTTATTCTCACACACATTTAATTTAATCTTAATGTAAAATATTTCAAACATATTAAACTTATCTTATAAACTATATTTTTATTTGAACAATCAACAAACTTTTCCTGAAGATTTGACGCCCCTAATCATGCTGAAGTAGCAGACGACCCAGGCGACAAGAAGAGAAAGACACAATCCGATGTTGACGTTTCCTGTCTCATCTATGCTGCTTGATCTCGTCAGTATGTATCGCCTGTTTGGAGTAGTATAAACAAAAATAGTGTAAATAAATAATAAGTCTTTTCTTAGGTTTTGCGTTTTGCATTTTTTACTTTAAAAGTATTTAATACAAAGTTTTATTTTAAGAGCTTATTAAAATAACTATTTGTACATTAACATCATTCAAATTAACATTTACTTCAAAAACTATTGACCCGAAAGTTTTTTAATTTAACTCATAACTTTAAAAAAAAAATCAATAAAAAAATACAAACTCCCAAAAATCTTCAGGTGGGCTGACACCTCTTATTTTGTCAAACTCAGGACACCCAAGAAGTTCAAGGTCTGACAAGGACAAATTAGTCTGTATCTGTTCCGCTATGTTTTTTGGAACTGTTTAAAGTAACAAACAATTATTTATGTATTGTTTAACTTAAAATTTTCTTTCTTTTAAACCTTTCTTAAAACGTCTAATGTATGAAAATTTTTTACAGCTTTCTTAAATATCAGAGTACTTTATCTTTAGTCAGTTGTTTATTATTAATATGTTTAATTAAAAATGTCAACTTTTTGCAAATTTTAATAGTAAACAAGGAACTACCATTAATAATATTTGTGATATTTGTTGTGGTTGGAAGGGAATTTACGTAACCACTTATCTCAGCACGATCGTCATAATCAGTCAGATTTAAGGATTTGCACACTTCACCTGTTTATAATAAGTTATTATCAATGCAATGTTCAAAAAATAGCAAAGACTTTGTGATAAAGAAATATAAACAGTGTTAGATACAAATTTAAGTTTAACCATAACATATATAGATATATTTAAGCAAAAGTAGTTATAAAAACATATACTGTTTGTTTTTTATGCTCGTTATCAAAGTTTTGCAGGAAGTTTTATCCTATTTTGTTCATAAAAACATAAAAGAAAAATACCTTTTTTAATAAATTAAATTAGTCAACTTTATGTACAAAAAATAGTATTTAATTGATTTTTTGTTGTCATACTTTTTGTAACTCCTAGTCAAAACAGTAAATGTTAAAAAAAAGTATATAACATAAAGTAAAAAAATAAAACTCTAATCGTAGATGAATAAAAATCTGTACTTAAAGTTTGTCGGAATTAGTTCCAAACTTGTTTATTGTGGATTTTAAGATTTTAGTTTGTAAAACAATATATATATATATATATAGCAAACAACAGCTTTCTTTTTAAACTTTTAGAAGTTTTTAAAATGTACTCACTAAAAGTTTCACTGCAGTCTTTTGTATTCCACCAGTTAGAACAGTTTTCCCAAGGTAATTCTGATGTCATAGAGGCAAAGAAAAACATGATGGTATAAGCTATTATGACGCAATAGTAAATGCTGACGAATACGTTCAAAATAACCATACAGGCACCGATTCCTGTAAAAATAAATAAAAACTTAAGTTTGCTACTACATACAAAAAAGTATTGTAAGAAACCTTATGTTATATTTATTTCTACAATTGAAAAAATCTAAAATACTTAGAAAAAAAATAAAAATAAAAAAGAGGTTATTATTAACAAGAAGGCAAAATTTTTAATTAAAAATTTTATGTTCTTAACATACTTATACTGGTGTTATCAATTAATATTATTTCAATTTTTTTTTAATTCAAGAGGTTGATTATTTTGTTTTTAATATTTAATATGTATTAGTACACAATAAGTTGTATCTATTTTTTTTTTGAAAACAGTAAGCAGACAAAGTAAACGGTCGTAAATTTGTTGTGACAATTTGTATACACACAAAAATACTTAAGAAATACTTAGAAGGCTTATAACAAACTAATCCTTTGTAACTTGAAATTTCTTTTTTTTAATTGAGTTAAACTAAAAGTTTTTGAAACTTTATAATTTTTTTGAATTAAAATATAGGTTTCTGAAAACTTCATGAATGATTTTTTATCAAAGATTGAACAAGTATGTATTGTGTACATATTAAATATTTTATTACTTTTACGACAAACTTAAACTAAATTATAACAAAGTTGTACGTAACACCTTTACTTTCAACTCTTTTTTAATAATACAAATGCAATTGAATTGATTAAAGTTGTATGTAGTTTATTTACACTACTTTGAAATAAGTTAGCTAAAAAAGAGTTTTTTTTTGTAAATAACGAAAGTTAAGTAAAAACTGTTTTTTAAAGATGTGTTGTACGTTCAATGATATCTCCACTAAACAAACATTTAAATACAGCTGGTTTACATTTAAAGTATTTATTGTGTTTAAAATAATTTGTTTTAAACAAAAAGTTGTAAAGTAAAAGTACTACGTGTAGTTCAATCAATTACTGTTTTTTGTATTGAACATATATATATATATAAACTTTTACTTGTTTTCAAGAAGCTTGTAAGCTAAAATAAATTCAGACTTTGATCGCTTATTGTGAAAACACTTTTTTAGTGGTGAAAATTTTGAATTGATGGAAGCTTTTACTAAAAACTAGTTCTATGTTCAGTTTGTAAATACATAGTTGAAAAGCATCAACAAAACAACAACCTCTTAGTATTGGGCTGAATTTGAAGGCAGATATTGGGCCCATGCTAGTGAATTGACCCAGCGAGGTTTCCATAAAGAATACAGGTAAGCCAGCAAGGATCAACATAATAAAGTATGGTACGAGAAATGCAGCTAAAATTAATTAATTTTGAATATAAATAAGCACAATTTTTTTTTTTAACTTTATGTTTATGTTTTCTTTGTTTATTATTCTAAAAATTATCTGAAGTTTTTTAAAGCTACTTACCGCTTTTTTTCGTAGTTCATAAAACTCTAAAACCTTTTAGGTTATTATTTTAACTAATTCTATGTTCGTTAGTAAGCATAAACGTTATTAGACTTATTTTGCATTTAATTTATTGGAAGGTTCTCTTTATAAAAAAGTAAAGAAACAAGTCTGTGTTCGTTATTTTATGTTTATTACTATTTTTTGTTTCTTTTAAATGTAAAAACTGCTACAATTAAGTTAAAACCAATTTTTAAAGTTTTCATTTTTTATTTCTTTTATACAGCCCATTTTTGTAAAAGTGTCAAAAGAAACAACATAAAAAATTTAATACCTTTAATATATTTAAAAAAATTGTTTTGTTTTTCAGTAACCAATTATTCTACACAACCCTTTTGTAGATTGGTCAAACTCAGTCTAAGTACTTGTATAATGCAGTTACATATTAACAAAATACTTTTTATGATGTAAACATCAAAAAATCAATAAGTAGTGTTTTTACAAATTAGAATTAGCAAACATGATTTTAATCATTAATAAAGTTTTTAACAGGTAAAGTTTATTTAAAAAACGTATCAATAATTTATATCAAAATCGTTTCAAACCTCCTCCGTTGTCGAATGCGAGGTACGGAAACCTCCACACATTGCCCAGTCCCACTGCGTACCCTATGCAGGACAGCAGGTAGTCCGCCTTCCTGTCCCAATTGCCACGGTCCTGATTCTCATCGTGAGACGACACCGCCACCCCATCGTTCTGAGAGGGTAAAGATTGATGTAAAAACTATACAAGTTAAATAGGAGAAAAGAGGGATGTATTTTTTTATATTAATAAAATATATACTTGGGTAATTGTGTATCTTTAAGAATACACTACTGCTAATTAACGATTTATACCTCGTTAGTTAAACAATAAATAGTTGTTTAAGAAGTCTGTTACGCTAAAGGTAGTACAAGAATTGAATGTATAAAGCTTTAAAGCAAGCAAGTTTTAGCTTTTCCAAATACTGTTAAAAAATTAAAACATACTGTAAGTTTTTATTTACTAAAAATTTAAGTTTGAACTTTTAGAAAAAAGTAATCGAGTTTAACTAACATACAATGCGTAAATAAAAAAGTAAATAGGCTAAAACTTTTAATAAAAAATTAGACAAAGTTCTTTTTATGAAATATGAAATTTTTAATACTAAGAGTTTAAAGCTAAAAAGTGAGTGTCTATATTGAAAAATATTGATTAAAATTACTTAGACTGTAATTAAAAAAATACAAGTTACAAAACAAGTTTAAGTTCAAATAGTGGTTACAATGCCATTTTTAAGCGAAACTTATAAAAACGAGCTTATTAATTTGTGGGTAGGTTATTTTTGTCAAATGTATTAAATCTTTTTTTTCTCCAATTAAAAAAAAATCAATTCTTAAAAATAACTTACCAACGAAGAATAAATCTTCAGTTAAAAGAATTGAAAAAACTTAAAAAGTGATTAAAAGTTTAATTTTAAAGTAAAAAAAATACAACTACAAGTAATGTAGAAAATTAAAATTATTAATTTATTAATTTTTTAGTTGTTTTGATGTAGTTTTTTGGTAGAAAAAAAAATCATATTACTTTTATACAATTAACAGATGCTAATTAACGAATTTAATCTTATAAAGTTATATTTGATATTAATTCTAAATTAATTCTATTGATTACTACAAAAATATTAATTCTGTTCTAATATTTTTGTAGTAATGTACAAAAACTAGGTTATTTTTTTTTCATCGGATTTCTCTTATAAATAACGCACTTGAGGATGTGATCAGTCAAAATTAGCTCAACCAAAACCTTCTATTTAACGCATCGTGTTTTTGAACATAAACTTCAAAACAAAAACAACAAGTTCAAAATATTTCGGATACACGAAATCATTCATGCGTTAAATTCGTTGTTTACAGTACAAAGTCGCTCGAGCGTGTGAGTATTGTTGTCTAAGTTCTTTTAAGGGCATGCAAGTTTCTATAACTTAAACAAATTCTCACTTTGCTTTTGTTTCCCATCCTAACTCTAGTAGGTGTGCAATTCTAGATGATTTTTTTAGATAAAAACCTAAAAAGTTATGGTAACTGTAAAAATTTAAAGTTGTAAATGCATTTAAATAACTTTACCATGTATTAATGTTAATTTCAAGAATTATCAAAAACTAGTTTTAAGACTAGAGAGTTGTTTGAAAACATTTAATAAAAAAACATCATTTTTTTTATTATAGGTTAATTAAGTAATTTTCTTTAGTCTGGTATACTAAAAACGACTTTATGATACTAAATACATTTCGAAAAGTAGAATTTTTTGTTCCATAAATTTTAATGATAATACATCATTCGTATATAAAAGTTATTTTTACTTGTAATCAATTAGCTATTAATAAAAGTTAAAAGGCCGATATTTATAGCTGTATAGTCTTTTTATAAGACTTTATGACAAACTAAACTCATTAAACCTCTAAATAAATAAAAACGGTGTTAAAACTTAGCTTTACGTTTTACAGAAGCTTTAATTTTATTATATTTTTTGCGTGTACTATTAGTTGTAGTAATTAGAGTAATTTAAACAATACATATTTGAAAACTATTAAAAAATGTAAAACTAATTTTACACCTTTTTAACAAATTAACGTGTAAAGAGTTAAATACTAAAAAATAATTAGTCGAACTAAGCAGTCTAATAGGAACTATAAGACTTCTTTGCAAAAGTTTTACATCTGTCTATTCAAATTACAATGTTTTTTTTTCTACTTCTCTTTTTCTAACAGTGTCTTAGACGAAAAAAACAGTTGAAGAATTTAGTCACAGCTTAAAAAAAACTCATGTAAACTTTAGTGATCATATGATTTGCGCCGTAGGCTAAATCATCACCTGCTGACTAATAAAGGTGTGGAAAAGAAAACCTTAAAATTTTAGATCAACTTGTTGAATCTCTAAACAAAGAATGAATCAATGACAAGTAAAACTTTACACACCTGTAGATTACAGCAAAAACATTCATACAACACTAAAAATTTTACATAATAAACTTATTGCCAATCTTAAGGCATACCGAGAAAAGTTTACATAATCAAAATTATTTTTTTAAATACATTCCGTACGTATGTTGAAAACAAAAATTATTGGAATTGAATAAAGTTAAGTGAACTTTTATTACAGGTTTTATTTGTAAATTTCGCTAAAAAGTAGTACTTGAGTATTTCAATGACTTTTCTAAGATCGGCAGAAAAAACTTCGAGCTGACTATCTTTTATATAAACATAATGCTAAGCTAAAATCCTGAAATAAAATTAACTACTTTCTTTTAACTTAGTTTATTTTCGTATACTGGTCTATTTGTCAAGTATACTGAAGTTGTTATTATAACAACAGCTGATACAGCTTATAAAGTTTATTTATAAACAAAGGTTTTAAATGTTAAGTTAAATACTACCCATTATATTATTGAAATTACATGGCTAAACGTTAACTTGAAAAAAAAGATTTAAGCAAGCAGTTATTTGAACCTATTTATTTTAATTAATAATTAGTTATTTAACGTTATTTATCCCCATTTCATAAGTTTGAGCTCCTAAAATCTTTTAAAGAAATCTAAAGTGACTAAAACTTTATGTAGGTACAAAATTGTACCAGTTTTAATTTTGTATCATATACTTTTTTTGTTTTAAATTGCTAAAGTTTTTTTGTAAAGCACTTTCAACGCAAAGTTTAAACATAAAATAAAAAGTTTGCGTGCATAAATTTAAACAAACCATAGAAAAATTCAAAAATATCTAGTGAATGAGAAAAGTTGTAAGTTTACTTTTACTAACTTTTTCTTAGTTTTTGAAAACAAGTAACTTTACCAATAATTGAGAAAACCTAACATAAATTCAACTCTAAATACTAATTTTTAAATTACAGAGAGCATGTTGGTTTTGATTTTGCACTTATAATTTTTATAATTCCGCTCAAGTAGTTTTTAGTGTGTCAAAATAAATAAAATAAGCGAAACTAATCTAAAAAAATTCTTATTGCAATTAGTTATATACACTACTAAATATATTTGAAACTTATGTTAAGCATATTAAAAAACAGCTAAACTGTATTAAATTAAAAAGACAAAACTTTTACCTTTAAAAAGTATCTAAAAATTAACACAAAGCTCGGTCGAGTGCAGTTACTCCGAGCAGTGCGCTTTTTCAAAATTTCAAAAATCTTAACAATAACATCACAATAAACTTTTTTCTTCGTTTTCCAAAAACAACAACTCACTTCGAGATACAGCCTCCAGCGAGCAAGTTAAGTCAATTTGAGAAAATAAGTCGACCTAATTTTTCTAAATTCGGTAATTCTAGAACATAAACAAAAGTTAAACCGGTTCAAGTTTGTGTAAAACTTTAAACATAAGTTGTGCATAAAACAAATGTTGTGTTTTAAAATTCTTTATATGATTTATATTGAATCCTTTAAATGATAAACTGGTTTAAATATAACATATATACTTTTAATGCTGCATTATAATAAAGTGTGTCTACAAAAAGGCCCATCATAAATTAAGAATATTAAATTTTACAAAATTAAGCTTGAATATACAACGTTTTAAAATTGTATTAAAATAGAAAAAGTAGTGCAAATTTATTATTAGTTTTTGCCCATTTAAGTTTTATGACTAAGTTTGTGCTAATAAGCATTGCTTTTCATGTTATTTATTTACATAATAGTGTTGTGTGATTACATGCTACTTTTTTGATAATTCCGAACCTACTAACCGACTGTTTTACGAACAACAAAAACAAGATCAGTATTACTTGTTTATATCATATTATGAAACAACTAGTTGACCGAAACGTTGATCTTAAGGAACTAAAGTACTGAAGCTTACCATATGAAATAATCCGAGCAAAATAAGTTGTTTTATATTCACGAAAATTGTGAGATTTTTTTTTTAGTTTTACATAAAAGTCATTAAACTTAAAACATTCTTAACAAAATTAGATACATCATTTAAAACCGTGCTTTTTTTTTTCTAATTTCAAGCACTTTGACATACTTAACTTTACCCTACCGAGTCTCTTTAAACTGCTAAACTAAAACTAAGCATTACAAATGCGTTTTAGTCTACTTGTTTTTTATTTTTTGAACTTCATTTTTTATTAAAAGTTTTTATTAGAATTATCATTAAAAAAAGAAAGAAACTGTAAAATGCTTATTTTCTGTTAATATATTTTGATAGGTTGTATCAGATACGTACAAAAAAAAAACGAATATAGAATTAAAGTTTTATCAAAACAACAAATGTTAGAAAAATTAAATAAGCAATAAGAGGTAGAAAAAGTATAAATTAAACGATGTTATAATCAACAAACTGTATTCTTGTTTAAATAAAATTAGATTGTGTAAAGGGATTCTTAATAATTAAAGCTAATTACAATCATATTTCGTTTGTTTACCTAAATCAGGTTTCTACCTCAGGTATAAAACTAATTCAGGTTTAGGTATTAAAATGCTTTAATTTCACTGGATACCTCATACTATTGCAAAGATGTAACAATTCGAATCTAGTCATTTTAAATCTTCAAAACAATCTAAGTAAGTTTGCAAAATTATTCTTTATTAGAAGATTTTTTCTACGAACACCAACGTTTTTTGATCTAAAATCTGTTTTTCCTTCAATTAAGTTAAATTAATATGTAACTAAATGCTATGTAATTTTATTTTGGAATTTCAAGATGCCTAACCGACAATACCTCGGCAGCAAAATTATGTACGTAAAAGCATGTAAATTTGATCAAAGTTGGAAATTTGATTTTACATTTCCAATTTATTGCGACGTAAAGTTCACTGTGTATAATTACAGCAACAGATTGTATATATTTTAACTGCTGTACAAATATTTTGTTTTAATTAATCAACAAATCTAAAAATTTTACTCGTCATAAAATCAGACTATACGCATAAAAGATTCAACAGAATTAAATTATAACTTCAAGTTCTTTTATGCCACACCTTTCATAACCAAGCAGGTTTAGAGCCTACGGCGCAGATCATATCATGATAATCGTAGTTCACATGAGGTTTAAACGCGGTACATATGGTTATTAAGCATTTACTTAAACTTAATTCCTCTTAAAACGCATTTTTTTTGTTTTAGATACTGTTAAAAAGAAAAGTAGAAAAAGAAAGTTTTTATTTAAATTGAGAAGTGCAAAACTTTTGACAAGAGTTCTTATAGTTTATATTAGATTGCTTGTAGTATGTTTGACTTATTAAAGACAGATTAAATTAATACAAATGTAGTTTATTAAAAATGAAGTTTTATAGAGTTTGTTTGGTGTAATAAGATCTATTTCCTTAATATACCACTTAAATAAAAAACGTTTGTTAAGTACTATACATATACATCACAATCCTATAACTAAAAATTGATAGAAAAAGAAAGCATTGGAATTTGTAGTAATAACTAAAGTTTTGCAAAATCTAGGTCTAAAGTTTATTGCAGTTTTTCTTCTTTGTGAGATTTTATGACTTTAGTTTATCAAAATGTCAGTTACAAAAGTTACAAAGTTACAAAAGTTTACAGTTATAAAACTGCGATTAACTTAACTTATATTATATTTTTCACGCTACTGTTTAAATTTTATTATGAACTTAATAATTTTTATAAATTAGTATAAAAAAACACTTAAAACATAATTAAAGAAAAAAGCACTTAATAAATTTATTTAAAAATAAGGCAATAAATTTGTTGGTATAAAACATAAGTATTTTTCATTACAATCAACAAAAATTAGTAAGAATAATTTAATATATTCATAACTATAAGTTTTTTACAAAGCCCATAGCTTTTTAGGTTTTTTTCTAGAAATTTCACTTGACAGTCGCTTATCTAGTAAATAGAGGATGGGGAACAAAAGCAAAGTAAAAAATGTTTATTTTTAAAATTTGCACGCTATTAATAGAACTTAAACAATAAGTTTTATACGCTCGAGCGACTTTACACTGTAAACAACGAATTATACGCTTGGCTGATTATGTGTATCGGAGTGATTTTGAACTTGTTGTTTTTATTTTGAAGATATTAAATACAAGCTTTTCGGTTTAGTTAACTTTTACTTCAGCGCGTTCTTTGAAAAGTAAATCCGAAGTTGAAAATTGCTTATCTTAACTGTCTTGTTTTTACATCAATATAATTCTAGTAAAAAGCAATGCAAAAGAAAACTTTTACAAGATTTACTTGAAAAAATAACTTACTAAAAAAAACATCTCACAACAGAATTATCAATTTGTTTTCACTAGTCAACTGTTTTAAAACTACTGAAAGGAATAACTTTAGGTCAATTATATTTTAAACAAATATTGTAAATAGCATTTTAGTTACTACAAATTTTTTTAATGTAAAGTATTTCTAAACTTCCCATTATCAGTATGCGTTATTTAAATTTTCTTTAGTTTTTTTTAATGAAATGTTTTTATTTAAACATTTCAGCCAAAGTATAATTCTCCACCTACTCAAATAAGCTCTTTAATAAACATTTCTCTTGTAATTTACATTTGACCACACTTTTAAATTGTTCTGTATTTTTGGTTTAAGTAAATTTATTATATTTTATATCACAATAATTTTTGTAGGTAAAAAATTACTTTGTAGTTTGAGGCTTTTATATTTAAGTTTTTCACATAGAAAACACACAATTTATTCCATTATGCTGATGTATTATACTCAAGCTGCTTAACTTTTTCATTAAAATTTTTATTAATCATTTAAGTATCCACTATTTTAAGTAACATTTCAAGCTTCTTAATGTAAAACTATTACAATATGTTAAAATATTTTAATAGGGCTTATATAAAAATAAACTAAAACTTGCTTATTTCAAACATTTAACTTATCTACTTTTTTATAACAATAATTTTATAATTTTAAAAAGTCTTTGCAACGTTGAGTTTTTTTTCCATATTTTAGACAAATATCAAAATCATTTCTTATAAGTTTAACACCTCAGTATTAAATCTTGTTAGTTTATAAAAAAATTTAGCATTCTTTCTTTTTCTTTTCTTTTTAGTTTAAATAATTATTATATCAATTTTAACCCACTTAGTACGTTGGGGCAACATGATGTTTTTATTTGAGTTTATAGTTCTAAAACAGTTGCATTAATTATTAAATACATCTCTACGTTTTATTCCTTTAAAAAAGGAGTAGGATTATTCTTTTTTGTTTATTTAAACCATTCTATTTATTAAAATTTCAACCAACACAGAACGACGGAGCAGCAGTGTCGGCGCACGATGAGAACCAGGACCGTGGCAATTGGGACAGGAAGGCGGACTACCTGCTGTCCTGCATAGGGTACGCAGTGGGACTGGGTAATGTGTGGAGGTTTCCGTACCTCGCATTCGACAACGGGGGAGGTTTGAAATGATTTTGATAAAAAAGAAAATTTTTATAACTTATTTAACCAGTATTTATTTCGGTTTGTCATCAACAAAGTTGAGATGTTTCTCGCTATTAATAATATATAACGAGCTTCACCACACAACGTATCGCTTTTTCTCTGTAGTAAAAAAAAACTAAATAGCGTTTCAAGTATAAATTACTAACTTATTTGATCTTTTTTCAGTCTGTAAATACTAACTTAACGTTTTCCAATCTTTTTTAAGTAAAACTAAAACTGACAATTTTCAGCCGCGTTTCTTGTTCCATACTTTGTGATGCTGATTCTTGCAGGCTTACCTGTGTTTTTTCTGGAAACTTCTCTGGGTCAATTCACTAGCATGGGTCCAATATCTGCCTTCAAATTCAGCCCAATACTAAGAGGTTGTTTTGTAAATAATGTTTTTAGAATAAACGCAAAACTAAGTTTTGTATAGATTGTAGAGATTAAAAATAAATTTTTTAAACACAAAAATAGTAGTTCTGAGTATATTTAAAAGCTTTACAACAAAGTGAATTGCAATAAAACCTTTATTATAATTACTTATTTAACCTAATTTTAAAAGTATTTTGTAAACTATCTTGATAGTTTTAAATTTAAGGCACCTACTTTTGAAAAATTCTATAACGAAGAAGTTTTAAGATATAAAACTAAGGCTTAAAAAGCATATCTCTTATTTAACTTAATTAAATTTTTTATAATTTAATTTATCTAATATCGTCCTAGACAAGATACTAAACTGTATCCGTGGTATATGACTTGATAACCGAAAGGTTTTTTCGTACACCAGATGCTTGGACAAAACTTTTTTTGTCGTTCAATAACCAAAATATAAAACTCTTATATATAAATATTCATTTTTTATAAAGGAATTGGGGCATGTATGGTAGTTTTGAACGTATTCGTCAGTATTTACTATTGCGTCATAATAGCTTATACCATCATGTTTTTCTTTGCCTCTATGACGTCAGAATTACCTTGGGAAAACTGTTCTAACTGGTGGAATACAAAAGATTGCAGTGAAACTTTTAGTGAGTACTTTTAAAAAACTGTGAAAATTATTTTAAGTATGTACTTTGTTTTAGAATTAATATGTATTTAATAAACTATTTTTTAGACTTACAACTTTTAATTTTGTATGATTAACTATTATTTTGAAATAAATTACTAAAAGCCACAATATATATTTGAACTTAATCTATAAGTTACTACCTATCAGTTAGTTTAATTTGATAGAGTTTTTGAGAAATAAATCTTTAAAAGTTCAAATCTTGTTTAAAACTTAATCATGTTTAAGTAAATATTTCTTTGTTAATTTAATGTTTTATGTAGAAGTCTTCACAAACAGGTGAGATATGTAAAACTTTAAACCTGACTGACTATAAGGATATATCTGGAATAAGTGGATACATAAATTCCCTTCCTGATACAACAGATATCTCAAACATTGTTAATGGTAATCTTCTTGCTTGGTTTAATAATTCTAAAAGAAATAATATAGAAAAAGTTGAATTTGTTTAAACTTATCATATTTTACAAAAATAGAAGACAGTTTGATATATTTAAAACATTTTGTAGCTTGTACTGAACATAAATAATATACATAATTTTTTTTAAACAGTCCCAAAAGAAATTGCTGAACAGATACAAACAAATTTGTCATTATCTGATCTCGGACAAATCGGGTGTTTTGAGTTTGAAAAAACCAGAGGTGTCAGCCCACCTGAAGATTTTTGGGAGTTAGTAATTACTTTGTTAAGTTTTAAAGTTTCTAAAATTTTATTCAAGTTTTTCTTAGCTTTTTAAGAATGATCTTAGTGTAAAAATAATTAGTTTGATTAGTACTATAAATAAAACATTTTACTAAACGAATTTAAATAGAATAAAATATGAAAAAAATATAAGAAACAACTATTTTCATTTACACCACTTTATACAGGCGATACATACTGACGAGATCAAGCAGCATAGATGAGACAGGAAACGTCAACATCGGATTGTGTCTTTCTCTTCTTGTCGCCTGGGTCGTTTGCTACTTCAGCATGATTAGGGGTGTCAAATCTTCAGGAAAAGTTTGTTTATAAGCTGTATAAAAATGTTTAAAATACATTTTTAAGCATACTAATGAGATCTATTGTGTTTGAATTATTTTACAAACAAAATAAATTGAAAGTGTTTAAGAATAAATAAGAAGTATTTGAGTATAACTCTGTACTAGTTGAAAAAAGGTCATATTAAAACACAAAAACTCTTACAATTTTTTTAAACTTTTAACATAAAGTAATTACTTTTAGTAAACAAACATAATTCTATTAAAATCTCACCTTTAATTGAAATAACAAAAAGTTTCTAATAATGATATATTTAAGGTTGTCTACTTCACCGCCATCTTTCCATACGCGGTTCTTCTCGTGTTTATGATAAGGGGTGCAACACTAGAGGGAGCCGGAGACGGGGTTGCTTTCTACATTGGATCCGAATCAGATTGGTCTAAAATTAAAGAGGCTGAAGTAAAACAGTTTTTATATAAATAAATGGATAAAAATTTAAATTTTAGAAACTCTCATGTGTTCTTCCCGGCTAATAAGTATATAATTTTTTTTTAAGACTTGCCTTAGAATTGGACCTATTTAAAAATATCATAAAAAAACTTTTTTTTTTGTTCTATAATTTTATTACATAATTTTTAAGGCTTTTTACGAAAACTGTTTAGTGTTTATTGATTAGCAAATATCTGAAAATCTTTATATCTAGACTTATTTTGTTTGAATTTGTTTTTCTTGAAAACGGATCATAAGCAGATAAGTGTATTTAACCAATTATAAACTTAAGTTTTTACAAAATAATTATTAACGTTTTTTAGAAGAAATTTGAGTTTTAAAATAAGAACAAAAAAATACGATTGTTTAATTAGTTCTAAAGGAAGTTTTTACGTGTATATGAATAGCAAACAATTTATAACAAGCACTATTTTTTTATCAAACAAAAGCTTTACTACATATATTTGGTCGCCGGATGACCTCTGAAAATTGTGCACGTAATTTGCTGCGGCAAGTGTTGATTTAGTTGTTATGACCAACTACATATTTGTGGTTTTATCGGTATTTAAGTATGTATGGTTTTTTGTAATAAAAAGTCTTGTGCAAAATACTTTGCTATGTCGTTTTTTATCATTGTTTGTAAATTCTACTGTTTTACTAACAAATACGTCATTTAAATATCTTAGTTTATTAAAGTTTGAAGTTTAATATTTTTTCTTAATATTTATTCTATTTAGTTTTTAATTAAATATGTATGTTAAAGTTATACTTTTTACATAAAAAAGTCAAAAACATTAAAAATTGCTTTTCAACTTTAAAAACCTAATTGTAAAATAAAACATTAATAACTTTTTAAAAAAACCTTAAGCAAACTTAAAGTGTGCTTGTGGATGATTTAAATAAAAACATAAAATTAGAAGTTAGATAAATACAGTATCACTTAAGACTGGCTTCCTACTTGATAAAAAATACTAAAAACGGTGGTCAGTTGTTGAACATATCTATTTAAAGTAAAAAAACAATCTTTTTCGATTCCGATTTGCCACTTCAACTTTAATTGAGTAAAATATACTTTATTTAAAACCTCTAACTTTAAGCTTTTAAAAGTAAAATCTGTAGTCTAAAAGCTTGCGAGTTTATGTTTATTCAGTTCCTTATGCTGTGAAAAATGGCTAAAAAAACAGGTTTTTTTAAACAAAAAAATACTCAATATTAAACACAACATTTTTAAACAGGTGAAAGTTAAAGTTCTAAGTAGGACATAATTTAACTAGCATCAGAATAAAAAAAATATGTTTATACAGTTTATACTTTTTCTATAAATTGCAAAAAAGCATACTATTCCGAACAAAAAACATTTAATACAATTTTTTTTTAAACAGATCGAAGTTAAGATTTTATGCAAGTTATTACACTTTTTTCAAAGAACTTTGATAAACTTACAATCAAAGGTGTGGAAGCAAGCAGCAACGCAGATATTCTTCTCATTATCGGCCGCATGGGGCGGGCTGATAGCACTGTCTTCGTACAACAAGTTCAACAACGACGTTTTCACCGATGCCCTCATTGTAGTCGGCGTCAACTCCCTCACTTCTCTCTTCGCCGGTTTCGCCATCTTCACCGTCGTCGGCCACATGGCCCTCGAGCTCGGAAAGAACGTCACAGAAGTCGTTTCCAGCGGTTTGATGATTTTAAAGCGTGTTTATTCTGCTTTTTTTATACTGACGTCATAAGAAGCTGTTATATATCTTGAATGTTTTTAGTATTACTGATTTTGTTGTAGAAAAAATTAACTTTAGAGAGCATAAAGTTTACTAAAAATGTGCAGCAGTTACAAGCAAATGAATTTTACGAGAGAAAAAATATTTTAAAAGCTCTGATGTCAGCGAGCAAAAAAATTAAAAAAACTGTTTTCATCAGGTTTCGGTCTTGCGTTCGTCGCGTACCCGGAAGCCATCACCAAGCTGCCCGTCTCCCCCTTGTGGGCGCTCCTTTTCTTCATGATGCTCTTCACCCTCGGCCTCGACTCGCAGTTCACGACGATAGAGGCCATTATGACGTCATTGATCGACTTGTACCCGGGCAAGCTGCGGTCGAAGAGAGGCCTCATCACTTTTCTGTCGTCGGCGGCACTCTTCTTGCTCGGTATTCCGTGCACTACTGAGGTGGGTATTACGGTTTAAAAATATAAATAATTAGATACAGTATTAAGATAAGACGCATTTTCTGTTTACAAGCGACTTAAAACTCAAGTTTTCGCTAGTTGTATTGATTACTTAAGTGTTTTTTATTTTAAAAACTTTGGTTAAGTAAAAACACTTTAAATATAACTATTTATTTGTTCAAATTGTTTTTTTACTTGATGATTTCTATGCTAAAAATTATTTTTATCTGAAAAAAAGAATGACTCTCAGATTAAAACAAAAAGGTTTTTTTAAGTTCACAAAATTAAACTGCAAAGATTTTAACTTGTATATAAAAACGCAGAACTTTGATAACAGAAGTTCATAAAAGCATAATCAAAACGAAACCCCTAAAATTTAAACCCCAAACTTTTAGGCGGGAATTTACTGGCTGAACCTGCTGGATTCGTATGCGGCGACATGGGGACTGCTGATAATGGCCATCTTGGAGGTTGTGGGCATCGCGTGGATATACGGGGTCAACCGGTTCATCGAGGACATCGAGATGATGATCGGTAAGAAGAGCTGGTGGTTCTGGTTGTACTGGAGAGCGTGCTGGTTCGTCATCACTCCCGTCCTACTAGTGGTCAGTTTTTAACAATAGTAAATAATGTGTAAATGTTAGCTTTTGTTTGTATAAAACTAGGTTTATATTTTAAGTAGCTTTAGAGTTGTTTAAACTAAGCTTTATTTTTTTTTACTTAACATTTTTATTTAACGATTTTAACTTTATTTAGAACTAATTTTGAATCAGTGGAAAAAATTACTTACGTGTAATAATCTTAAAAAATTATAACCCAGAAAAGTAATAAATTATAAAATACGTTAATTCATTTTGCAGATGGTATTGGTATGGTCGCTGGTGACATTGGAAAACCCAACTTACGCTGGGGTCGAATACCCGGCATGGGCCATAACTGTCGGATGGTTGACCATCGCTTTCAGCCTGCTCTTTGTGCCTGGATTTGCCATTTACTCCGGTTGGGAGAGGGGAAGCTTTTATGAGGTAAATTAAATTAGTTCTAAAAAGTAAAGATTTAAAAATGTTGTTGTTAAAATTCTAACGTTTTTTTTTTGTTCCTTTTAAATGTCATTTTAAAACATTAGTTTTTTATTTATCAAAAAGCACGAAAAAAAAACAGAGACTATGTAATTCCTAACCTAAAAATAAATTCATCGTTTACTCTAACTTGTAAATCAAATTCACAATTTTTTCTATCCAGTCTTTCCTGCCCGCGGCAGACTGGGGTCCGTACTTGAAGGAGCATCGGGGCGAGAGGTACAAGAACATGGCCGAACCGAGGGAGGCGATTGCGTTGAGGAGGGCACTCGGAAAAGAGGAGGTGGAGGAAATGGAAGGAGGTAAGGAGAATGCCGCCTACCAACATGACTCTACTGTCCTCTAACGGCTAAAATATTTTGGATAGATTTAGTTTTTTTTACAACAAGCATTGTAAATAAGCAAATAGGATATCAAAATAAATTTAGACGGGAACTTTTATCTTTTTGCAAAAAGACCTATAACTTACTGTTTAGAGCAAATGCTTTGTTTTCAGTTTTATGTTCAAAAAAACTGTCTTTCTTACTTTATAGCTATGTACTATTTTCGTTGATCATATTCTACTGCTTGAGTTTGTACAAAAACATTCTTACCTTATGCAGCATTAAATTCTTTTTTAAATCAAGTATTTATTTTCTTCTATATCGTAAAATTAATAATTAAAGCAACTTTAATTCTTTAAACATTTTTAAGGAGAAAAAAGACATTATAAAAAAATAAGTTAAGCAAGTTAAAAATAACCGAGAGCTTTGTTTTATATTCTTAACATTAAGTTTTTAGACATTTTATTTAATATAAGTCAAAATAGTTCCAATGCAATAATTCCGATAAAATTTTTAAACTTTATTCATAAAAACGCAATTAAACTTAAAATTTTTCAAAAAATTATATTGAAATAGTTACATATAAGTTATTCACAATTTTGTTAATTAAGAAATACTATATAAATTGATTTTTGTTAAAATAATTTTAATAACTAACACAAACAATTTAAAAAACAACATATTTTATTAAAACTAAAGTATTATACAAAAAATTGGTTCTTGTTTTACAAAATTTAAAATTGTTTACGATAGTTTAAAAATTTTCTGAATTTTTACATTTATGTAAAAGTTAAAATTAAGTTTCAATGCCTGAAATTTTAAAGTAAGATTCAGCGTTTTCTTCTTTGTAGAAGTAAAATAAGATATCTCTAAAACAATTATAGTATATCTTCTACTTAAGGTTTCGCTATATATTGACAAAGAGTATAACTTCAGTAATTATTAGGTAAAAATAATTTTAATGTTTGGTGTAAATAAGATATTCTAAAGAAGGAACAAAATATAAATTTAATTCTGTGTAGTCTGGATTTATTTTGTTTAACACCTTGTCTATTTAAATTCTGATATTTACATGATGTCTTATTAATCTTTTTCGTTTTTAACAAATTTTTAAAGACAACACTTTGTTATCACTAACACAATACAATACAAGTCAATTAAGAATTTAATGAAGTTATATCTAAAAAATTTTTTACATTCCCTAGCTTATTATCAAAACACTTTGCAAAGATATTTAGTAATAAACTGTTAACAGTAACTTGCTGTTCTCAGCTTTAAAACTTTTTGATAAAATATTTTTTAACGGCATGTTATCACGTGATGGTTTCGAATTGCAAAATCTATAACACGTGTTTATTAGGACGCAAAAGTTCTGTTTATTCAGCATCCTGAAATATGTAAACAAGCATACCAAATTTAGTTTTTTGTTGACAATATTCTTGATACTTATAGCAAATTATAGTCGAATAAACATATCAAAACACAGCATGTAGTTTGAATTGGATTACTTAGACTAGCTGTTTAAACAATAAAAAATCACTTTAGGAATATTGTTTAAAACTAGAAATTAGTTTAAATAAAAACAAAGTAAAAAAAGTAAAGACTGCAACTTTTTAAATGATCTGTATATTGTCATGTAAGAAATTTCTACAATTAAACATGTTTTTTAAAAATGTTTAAAGGGCCACAAATATAAAATTAAGATATATACGAAAAATAAAAGGTTGGTCTAACTGATAACTACAAACACTTTTTTATTTTTAAATAAAAAATATTTTTTCAAGGAAACTTAGAAAAACTATCATAAAATACTATTTAAAAAAACTTATTTAAACAATACCTCAATAAATATATAAATTTTTAAAAAATATAAAAATTGTTTGTAGGTGTTAATTAGACCTACATATGTTTTTTTTCATATATATTATATTTTCTGAGCTGTGGCTTTTTTAATTTTTAAGAATTTGCATAATCAGAATTTGAGTTTTTCGAATTTGAATAGTCGTGCACCCAAAAAATAAATCTACTTAAAAGTAAATTAAAAGAAAGACTAGTTTTGTGTGTTTATCAATTATAATAAGTCTATTTTAAAATTAGAATTTATATTCTGAATATAAGCTAAGTGTTTTCAACTTTTTTAGTCTGCAGGCCAAATTTATCAACAAAACATTAGCGGAAATTTGCAACAAAAAGTTTTTAGTTGGCCCGGCAATTTTATTAAAATCGTACTGTAAAAGTAACAAACACTCTTTTATAGTAAAGTTATAAGAAAGTAGCAATTTTGTGAGCACTACAGTGGTAGTGTCAAAAATATTTTAAAAACATTTTTCAGAATATTCGGTATTAGAAAACACTTTTTTTTATTTATAAAAGATAAATACGAGCTAGAATTACTTTGCAGGCCAAAATATTTGCTAAAGGGCTTTAAATTTTTAATAGAGTATTAGAGAAAATAAACGTTAAAAATCTAAATTTATGTTTAATTAAATTCGTTTTATTCACTAAAGTTAAGTCTAAATCTAAATTAGTAGTTTTAAAGATTTTTTTTTTGCTTCACACATACAAGTTAGTTTAAAGTAAAAATATTTCTTTTGTTTTATTTGAGCGCTTTAGAATCTGTAGTGTAAGTGAGAACAAGTAGTATTTTAATTCTAAACACTTTTTTTATACATATACACAAGTATTAAATTACCAAGTAATCAATAAAATTTAATCCATAAAAAAGACCAATAATACTGCATTAGCAGTAACAATTTAAAATAGTAATAATCATCTAAAATCTTAAAGTATTATATCACTTAAAAAATACAATTATAATTTTAACTTATAAGTCTTTTTTGATTTACTATGTTAAATGTTTTTTTTTTTCTAGAACTTGAAGTATAATATTGATTTTATTTTTCTTTAAATACCCATGGTGATATAACTTAATTTTACATTTTTTTTCAAGATGATTTACTAGAAAAAGTATGAGACGTTTCTTAGTTTGTTATTTAATATCTAATATTAAGGATTTGGTTGGTTATTGGTACTAGAATTGGTAGTGTTGTTCAGTGATCAATTTTAAATAAGGAAAACGATTAAAGTATATTAAAGTATTTAAATGTTAAAACATCTAAACTTTTAATTAGTTTTCAAAATTACGTTTCACAGTTTTTTTAAATGCTTCTAAGAAAGATATCAAATGTTGTAGAACTGAATTTATTTTACTGAAACTTGATTTTTCACGATTTTAGTTGAAAACAAAATTAATTGATAAAAAATCACCGTAGTTGAAACAGCTAGTTTTAGCCATACATAATATGCACATTTTCTTAAAATTATTATAATTTGCTTTTTAATTTATTCACCAAGTTTTAGTATGAAAAATATAAAAATTTGAAAAGAATATAAAATAAATTTAAAGAAAGTCGAAATTCACAACAAAAACTTCATATGAAATTTAATATACTATGTCAAGTAGTATAATAAGACATTCTGAATTAAAGTCTAGTGGGTTAGTTTGTGACTTAATAAACATTTTTTGCAACTATTTAGACTATAACAAATGAAAGAATTAATTATCAAATGTTTTAAAGGCTATTGTATTGATTTATAATTATATGCTAAGGATAACTAGCAAAGAATTATTTAAAAATAAGTTATAAAATTTATACTAAGCAATTTTATAATTGTGTTTTTTGTATTTTTTTATTTTAGTAATTTATCAAACTTATCCTGCAGTTTTATATTTGAGTTTTCTGTATTTTTATTTTAGTTGTTTATAAACTCATGTACAATAATAACATCTTAAAAATCTTAGAACCTTAATTTTATACTTATTTATAGATCAATAAAAGTAGTTTGTTTTTTGTTGTAAACAGCCTGTTAAATATCTGTTGATTTCAAAACAGGTCTTTAGAAAAATAATCAACTTCGATTATATCTAAATTTTTTCTGTCCTCTAAAAACTTTATTAATAAAAATTTTTGTAAACCTAGATTATTTTAGCTGTATTAAGCAATATAACACACTCAGGCAGTTCAAGACAACTCTTAATTTTTTTTTGAAAAGCTTAGGCTAGTTAGGACATTTTTCCTTAGACTAGTGTTTAACTGTAATTTTTATTCAAAGGTTGTGTTTTTTTTTTTGGGATATTTTAGCTTTATTACACAATGTTTAAATTTTTTGATTGAAGTAGAAACATTTATTAAAATGTATTTGTTAATTTTTTTTATGAATTTTACTCTCTTAAGTATTTTAAGCTAAAATATAAAACTTTTAGACAATAATCTTTACATTTGTTATAAAAAGTTTTCAAAATTCAATACATAAGCTTTATTTACAAAAAAAAATTAAAGTTAGAAACTCCCTTAAATTCCAATAAGAAGAAAAAAATAGTTGTAGAACTTAAAAACTATTGCTAGATCTGTAGAAGAAAATATTTTTTAGTTATTTGACTATTAAGTATTCACCTTTCATCTCTTAAACACAAAGCTCAATTTTTATATCTTAAAGTTGTTTAAAATATCATTAGTTCGTAAAGTTATCTTATAACTAAATTAATTTCTACAAAATATAAAAACTTGAAAAATGTATGCTGACCCTCTGTGGCCTTGAATAGTTTTAATCACTTACTTTTATAGTGTTTTTCAAAATAAGATACTACTTTTATAAATATACAAAAGCCTTATTTGTCTTGATAGACTAAAATGGTACATAGTAGATAAAATATACATATATATATATATATAATTCGTTATATATAAAACGTTGTTCAACATTAATAACTTACTTCAATGTTTTGTATCCTGATTATTTATTTTTATTGGGATTATTTTTATACTTTTTGTTTCTATTTCTTTTTAAATAATCGCATATGTATTTAAAAAACAGAATATGTATAATTCCATGTATGAATAGTAAATTCTATAAAATGATTATTTGTAAATGCTTGTTTAATATAGTTTAATGATTGTTTAAACTTCTTACCCTAATCAAAAATATAGTTTTAATTGCTAATTTTTTTTTTTTTTTTTCAGAGTTCCAAAATTAGACTTTTCACAACTTGAAGGCAGTGCGAACAGGAACAGTGTAAAAAGATCAACAGCTGTTGAAAAGGTACAA
The DNA here is from genome assembly GCF_965202585.1 of Thalia democratica. Lineage (NCBI taxonomy): Eukaryota > Metazoa > Chordata > Thaliacea > Salpida > Salpidae > Thalia > Thalia democratica. The sequence continues at coordinate 23,691,181 of NC_139173.1, forward strand.
AAAGTTTGAAATTAATTATTCATAGTTATTGGAAAATGTTGTTTCACTATAAGTGTTAACATAAAATTTAGTTTTTTATATTATATTTAGAATAATTTGACTGTTTTAACCGGATTTGAAAAGCATTTATGTGCTTATAGTTGGTATAAACCTGTTTTATATTTTGTATGTGCTTAAAATTTTTAAAGTATAATGTAAGTTAAAACTATTTTTTATTAAAGAAAAAACTGACAAAACAAAATACTAGAGGTCTGTACTGCATAAGTTCTTTACACAAAAACTGAAGTTTTTAATTATAAAATTAGTATACTATTTTTTTGTTCAAAGTTTTAAATTTTTTTACAGGATCATCTTATAACATTAAGTTTTTAACTTATTTTGTAGTGTTAAAATAAAACAAAATTTTTCTTTGTTGTCTAAAAAAATTCAAAGTATTTCACAAAGAAGTTATAGTTATGTTTTACTTTGAAAATATATGTTTTATCTTTTTTATTGGTATTTTGGTAATTTTGTTACAAATCTTGAGTTAATTAACATTTTGTTTGATTTCTTACGAAAAATGTATAAATGCTATAAACACTAGAAAATAAAAACTTAAGAAATAAAGTTGCAGTTATATAATTTATTTATTAGTATTTCTGAAGAAATTATTTTATTTAGTAAATATTTTTTTTTTTTTTGAGATAACTATTTTGTTTTCTATTTTGTATTGAGTAACTTTAAGCTTGTAAAGATGTAAAATTTAATCTGTAATGTTTTAAACTGTATGTAGTTTTTTTATTTTTTTCACAGACTTTTAATACTTCAAAGCATTAGTTAAATATCAAATATATTAAACTACTAAACCTGATGCTGTTTGTTTGGTTATAAAGAAAATTGTAATGGTATCAATAAAAATACTTTATATATATCAACTTATTCAGGAAGATAATAATGTAGGAGCAGCACAGGTATCTGAGGTCCGATCTACACACTCAACACCAAACAAAAAAGAAGCCAATGTTCAAAAAAAGCAGTTAGTGTACAGAAACAAACAGGTTGATTATATTTTAAGGACATAAAGTTATCTAAATAAACAGAAATTAAAAATATATATATATAACAAAAGTTTTTCTACAGGTTTTTTACACTGATGTAGTAGAAGAAGAAGAAAATAAATCATCTCGAAAAGGTTGCTTGTTGTTAACGTTGCATAGAGTTGAAATTTTAAATTAGGTTCCAATACTTTTTTTTTGTCAATGTGCTGTAAACATTTTTTCAGGTCAAAAAGACAAGTATTGGTACTTAGATGAAGACAAGCCTGTTAAAGTTTCAACACCAAAGGTCTGTGTAGTAACAAGTAACTAAGTATTTGTTAGTTAAAGTGTAAATGAAACTTATTAGCTTGTTTGCAGAAAGTATCAAAGGAAGAGGCCATAGACGACTCTGCCACTCTTCAAGCACAACTTGTTGCTCCATCGTATGGTGGGGTTCACCAAGCAAGAAAAAACGCTGCTGTAAGTTTTTTTGTTGTGAAAGTTTTCATGTAGTTTGTGTTTTTTCTGAGGCTTTGTATTCTTCTACTAGATAATTTTTGAAATACTATCTTAACTTTATTGCTTACTGCATGATTAGTAAATGGTGCAAATTAATTTATTTAAAATTTTTGATTAATTTGTTCATTACTTGAACTGTTATAAACAGTTTTTGAGTATTTTATAAATAAAGTATTTTGCACATGTTGATAAAATTATACTTTTAATAAAAGTTAACATAATTTTTTTAGACGTTTAAGAAAGTTAACGTTGTTATCATTTAAAAAAAGTCAAAACTTACAATCACTCTTAAAAAAATAGTTTAGCCTATTTAAAAGACATTTCTACATAAAAATATAAACTTCATTATCAGTTAGTAGAAATTTTTATTGATCATTTACAAACTATACTGAAAAATAGTTATTTTAAAACATTAACATTTTTTATAGTTTTCAAGCACTAAAAACAACTAACTTGATTATTGATTACATTACAAAAAAAAGTTACTTTATTTAAAGATAAACTTTACAAGCTCTTAAAAAACAAACTCTCATTATATAACAATTCATGAATCCCTAAATTTGCTCCCACACAGAAAGATGAAATTAACATCTCATTAATGATTAACTCTAAAGATAAATTATGCATCCCAACAATAAAAACAGTCTCTATAAAGATATATAGATTTTATTATAGTTATCGTTTAAAAAAGCCTAAAATGACAACAAGTTATGAAAACTCAACAGGAAGATGAAGTGTACATGAGGCAGCAGGAAGAGGTGATGGAGCAAGTCCTCATCGATCTTCTTTCCCGCCACGTGATCAGCGATGCGGAACAGGACCGGGATCCCAACAGGCATCATCCTTCCGATCCTACCAACAACTTCAACATGGCCCCGTTGAGAAACAAGTCCCGGAGGCTTCACGACACCAAGTTGGTGTTTTTATAATTTAAATTGGTTTGTTTTCGCATTAAAAAAAGTCAAACTATATAAACTCGAGTAAAAGTATAAAATACGGAGTTTTGAAACTCAAAATATCTTCTCAAAAAGTTTTAGCAAAAGTTTTTTTCTTGTTAATTTTGTGCTTCATGACACTTAGTTTGTAGTAGACGTTGTAATTGTCTATGCTTTATTACATTTTTATTAACTAATTTAACACTTATTAGTTGGAATTTTAAAGAAAAAAAAGTTTTTGAGACTTTGAACAAGAAAAAACTTTGATGCTTATTTTGTATAAGTTATATTTTTATAAAATTATGAGTTTCTTTTTAAGTCTGTATTCTATGATGACTAATTTCAAATTGGTTTGTTTTCACATGGGAAAATAATAAACTGTTTAAATAAAGTAAAACAGAGTAAAAAAAAAGCAAAATTCATAAAACCAAACTGTTTTATGCTACAGGTTTTAAACAAAAAATATGTATTCAACATATATCTTATGCTATTTTATTGAATTTACACTATATAAATTTGTGTTACTTCGAAAAAGTATTTTTGTTTGGTAAAAACTGGTTTTAAATTTGTTTTTTAAGGTTAGATTTTTTTTTCTAATAGTATTTTGAAATTCTTGATAAACGTTAAGGTAATCTGAATTTCTGCTATCAAAATTAGTTTCACTTTAAACTTTTCCTAAAAAGGACTAAACTTGATTGTAAAATTAGATATATAAATATAAAAAAGCTCTAATATTTCAAACATGTTTTATACTTTTTACTTTTTTTCAGTACTCAAAAGTTAAAAAACAAAGCTGTATAATTTGAAGCTCCTTACAGTATATGTCATTTAGTTAAGTTTTTATTGTCAAGTAAAAATTTATATGCATAGCAGAGTCCGATATAAATAAAATATCCCTTATATCTAGCAGTTCTAAAACTTATAACTTTTGCACATACATTTTCAAAACTAAACGCACGACAGTCTTAATGTAAACTTGATAAGATTAAGTACTAATGTGGTTTGTTTTCTTTCACAACAAAATATGTATGGTATTTATAATGACCATACATGAAAACTAAAATGTACATGAAAACTCAAATCAAGGCAGCAATGCTTTTTGGTCGTTTAAAATAGCGTTTTAATGCTACAAACTGAAAAATTTATTCATTAATGAGTTTCTTAAACCACTAGAGTGAGCACCATTGGGGCAATCACAGAATCCAAGTTGAAGGATCGAGTCTCCTTCCAAGCAAGGATCATCACGAAGAACGGAAAAGACGCGTTGAAGGATCTCTTCGGCTTCTTCTTTCACCACGACAATACGCTAACCCTGTACGAATTTCGGCTGTTTGGTAAAAAGTGAGTGTTTTGTTGGTAAATGTGGAAGTTTTTTGAAAAAAAAAACATTTAAGTACTAGTTAGTTCAAAAAGCAATGTCTTTTAAATGAAAAGTTACACCTAGTTTAAGAAAAATTAATTTAAACTCTTAGTTAAAGAAAAATTATAGTTAGTAAGTATTGAGAAAAGTTTGCTGTAGTTCATATTGTGCTTAGTCTATTAGTTATATACAATAATAATAAATTTAAAATAGCCTTTTAATCCATATCTCGTGAATTATGTATAACAAGTTTTCTTTCAAGGTTTAACTTATAAGAAAAACACGTGTTTTGTTTGCAGGAAGTTGAAAGCATTGCCACTTATAGAACGGGGAAGGTACAAGCATGTGAACGGTAGAAGGAAGGGTAAATATTATAATGAGGATGACTTCCAACTTGGCAGAAATTTAACGTTCAAAACGAAAAACCAACCCCGGCTGCCTGACACTATCAAGCGAAAGTGAGTTTTGATTGACTATTTGTTGTTTATAATATTCCAAAATTGTTTGCAATTGTGAACAGTAATATTCATTTGAATTAAAAGTAATACTTTTTATTCAAATTATACTTTTTTTCCGGGCTTTAAAAAGTCTATGAGAATTAGTTCATACATTGGTTCAAAGTAGTGTTTCTAAAAATCTGCACAGCAGTGTTCATAGAGAGTTAATTTTATGTTATAAAAAAGTTAAGTTAAGATTTGAAAGATTTTAAACAAAAGACATACTCTATTACATTTTTCAAATTATTATCATTTGTAAATTTTTACCTAACTTTAGCTTATTCAATACTGAAGAAAACTGTCAACAAAATAAAATACGTTTTTAACAATCCACAAGTTTTTCAATACATATACTCAATATAGATGTCGTTAGTGAAAACTGTGAGCAGCATTTGACAAATTATAAAACACTTAACACAATAATTTCCAGTGAAGTGCTCATGCTTCGTGTCTGCAGCGGTGAATCCCCTAACGAGCAACTTTCAAGCATGCGGAGTTGCGCCACGGAAGACGGTAGGTTGGAAATTGAAGACAGGAAGGTCACCATGAAAGTTCAAAGTTCGTATAAATATCAGCTAGAAATTTAGTACAAACTTCGGTTACAAAATTTAGTGTATATAAAAAAGCTATTTGTACAAATAAAACACTACTTCTTTATGTTCAATATAGTTACCGCATAAATACACATTACTATTGTTTACACTTAAGAAAGTTTTCCTGTTCACTTTAAATAACATGACCAACCTAATTTCTATATTTTACAGATTTTTTCCACAAAACTTTCTTGTAGTGTATCTCTATAGAGAACTAAGGATGATTTATACACAAGCAAATAACCAATTTAATTTTTCACAGGTGCCGTTCGTGAATTCTTAGCAGGGAGGAGTGTGAGTGTCGTGATCGGGTTGGGAAAGCTGTTCAGGAGGCTGGACAAATCAGGAGACGGAAAACTGAGCAAGGAGGAACTCCTGGAAGCACTAAAGAGTTTCAACATTGCTCTCAACCACAAGGTGGTGTTTGTTGAAAACATTATTTTAAAATAGAACATTTTATTTCTAAATTGTTTTATGTTGTAATGACATGTGTAACTAGACTTTTTTACTTTTAAGCTAGAGCTGTTGTTGGTTTTTGTAGATCTGCAAACATTCATGACAATTTTTATTGTAAAAAAATCTGTTCAAGCTTTGTTTAAAATTTACTCATGATAAAGTTTTATTAATATTGATTATTTGGCATAATTTTTTATATTATAACTAAATTGTTTTATATTTAAAAATTTTTGTATAAAGTTTATATGCTAAATATTCGAGTACTAATCATATAAGTCAAATTTTCAATACAAAGTCAAATATATAAAAAAAAATCGAGTTTTCTTTGAAATTAATAAAGAGCATTCCAACTAACAACTTTTATTTTTCCAATAGAAATAGTTTTAGATCTAAATAGACCTTTTTTGTTGTTGTGAGAGTTTCGAGTCACTATAGGTATAGAGAGTTGTTACAAACAGAATTTTTTTCATTTTTTTTTTATTAAAACTGTTTTTAAAACTTTTTAAAAAGATTACATTTTACTTAGGATTTCGATTCAGTATGGAGAGTTATCGATGAAAATGGGGATGGTTCAATAAACTATGGAGAATTCATCAGGGCTTTTATTGGTTTGATTTGATATATTTATTATATTTTCTTTTAAAAAAAAACAACAACAAAACTTTATTTTTTACTATTAGTTTTATGTCTTTAAATGTTATAAAATATGTTCAAAAAATTAGTTTTGTTAATTATTTTAAAGTTCTAACTTAGACATCTTAAACATTACAATGATTTAATCTAAAAGTTTAAACAAGTATTAAGCGTTTTTTTTATAAATTATTGTATTATTGTTTTCTACATATAGTCAGAAGTATAGTAATTATTTCTTTATGTTATAAAAACTAAACAACTCCCTATAATTATCTATCATACATTTACACTTGTAGGAGAAATGAATGAGTTTAGAAAGTCGTTGGTGCGAAAAGTCTTCAAGAAATTGGATCCTCAAAAAACGGGGTCAGCGGATCTGATGGACCTGAAGAAACTTTATTCGGCCCGAAATCATCCGCTTGTGGTGCAAGGTATAATATTTAATAAATACTAGATTGGTGTACTTAACTCAAAAGTTAATATAAGTGATTTGTTAATAGTACTAAAATATAATGCAAGGTATTTTTCGGAAGTATATTGAATGAAATACTAGATTGGCTTAGTTAACTTTAAAGTTAAACAGAGTTGGTTTGTTAACTTTTGTAATTAGGTAAATTTATTTTTTTTATTTCAGTTGCAAAAAAATTGCATAAAAAGCCATTTTGCTTTGACCATTAAAGTTTGGTAACAAAAAATTAGTATATATATTTATTCATACTAAAAGCTTATATATTATCTATATCTTACTTACAAAAACATTTTATTGATATTTAAATAAAAGTTCTATTTAAACGTTTCGACTGCTAAAAAAAATCGGTTGGGTTTTTAATTATAAAAAACTACGAACATAAAGTATTTATTTAGTTTGTAATAGAAAAAAAAGTTAATATACAACTTTACAGGTAAAATTAGTCGAAATGAGATTGAAGAAGGTTTCATAAAAGCGCTGAAGGAGATAACCGGATCGCGAAACAGCCAGATATCGTTCGTTGAATTCGAGGAGTATTACGAGGGATTGAGTCTCTCCGTACTGGATGACGAACAGTTCTTCAACATATTAAGAAACTGCTGGGGTATTTGATTGTTTTTTAGTTTTATTGTTGAAAATTTATTCTTTGCTTTAAGAGCTCTAAGCTTTATGCAAAAACGGTTTAGAAAATGCATGTTCAAGTTGATTTCTTACCATTAACATAAATATTTTGCAAGACAAAATTATTGTTTTGATATTGTAACAGCTTAGTTTTATTTGATCAAGTTCTTAAATGAAGCTTAAAAGTTTTCATATAATTGTATCACTGTTTTATTTTATGAGCTACTTTGTGTTCATGTTTTTATCTTTTGCTAACTAGATTTATTACGTAATCAACACTTTATTTATTAAATAACCTGTTCAATAAAATGTGAATCAGTTTAATTTATAAAATAAATCGTTATTGTTTTATTTTAAGTATTAATGCTAAATTTCACGTAATATAACTTAACTTTTTTTGTTAACTCAAAGTTTTTTGAAATGTTTTTATTTTCGCTTAATCAATTTGCTTTTTACGAGTATAAACATTTTAATAAACACTTGTAAAGTATTTTGTGCATTTATTGTTTGAATTACAAAAAAAAATGTTTTGAATATGATTTACTTAGAAAGCTTATCTAAAGTTTTTTCTACTTAAACAGTTTATCACTTAAGAAAATTTCTATGAGTTCTGAACTAATAAGTATTTATTTTTTCAACCGTTTTAACTTTGTTCTAAGTATTAAATTAAAATTTTTTGTGTTAGTACTACTTAAATTCAAACCATGTAGAAACTACAACAAAGTCGAATTGAAGCAAAAATAATGTCAAATATATAAAAAAACTTTTATTACTCAATTAAACTTATGAACACAATAAGCTTAATTCTATATTAAAATAACCAAAAATATCATGATCTAAAGTTATGAAAACTTTAGCTATGTTTTATATAACTAAAGTAAAAATACTTACTAAAATAAAAACAATTGTGCATAAAGAATTTAGACAAACAGAATTTTTTATTAAATAGTTTATTACAAAAATCAAGAAAAAAACAAAAAAGTTCATTCAATAAAACTTCAATACTGTTATCAAGACCAAACATTTCTTTATAAAACTTGGATAACTTGTTTTATCATTGCGTATCCAACTTTAAAACGCATTAAAATAAATACTTGAGGCTACTATGAATAATTTATAATCTGCATGACACTTTTATAAACAATATTTATTTACAGGAAAAAAAATTAAATACCAAAAATAATAAAAGATCTAAACTAAGTATTAGTTTAAAATGTTTTCTTTTTTTTTTGCAAAAAATAATATTGCTACGAGTAATATTGCAAAAATAAGTACGAAGTGCAAACTAAATTAATTATACATTAAACAAAAATTATGACTAAATTTTAAAATAAGTTTTTATTAACATGTGATTTTTGTTCAACATGAAAAATAAAACTTATATGATTCTATGTACATATTATTTCTAAGGAATTAGTATTTCACGGTTAAGTAAAAAAGGTGATTTAAGTTTTATAGAATATAAGATAAATTGTTGAAAAACGTTAAAAGTATAAATAATATTTTCATCAGATGAGGTTTTTTTGTGTACGTAATATTTGTTTTGTTGAGTAATTTTTAAAAATCAGTAACTTTTCAACTTTTATTTTTTTGTTGATTTTTGAATTATTCTTTCATCGTGTGTTTACAAAGTCTAATCATTATAAAAACTTCTACATACATTACAATTAACTTTAAACGCTACACACACAAAAAACTCAAGTTCAAAGCTTAAACAAAAAAACTGTACAGTAAGGTATGAAGGTACTAATTCGAGGGTTAAACTGGTAAAAATTAACACTCTTCATCTATTTTTAGTTCCATTGAAGTACGCATTCCAAACACAAAAAACAATTAATAATTTACTAAGATAGTTCTAAAATCAAGCTAAATTTTGGCAATATATACATAGCTTTATAAATTGATTTTTGCAAAATGTAGTGTATATAGAATTTAGTACAAAATCTTTGAAAATACTTATGTTTTTTAACTGAAAGTCTTAACTTCTACGTATAATAATTAAAAACTATTTAATAGTAATTTAGATTTTTGATTCATTTCATTTCGAATGATAGCTTTCTAGCTAAAAATCATTTGAAAAAACATTTTATCAACAAAATATTTAATAAATAAAGTTTTACAAGTTAGTAACTTGTCTAGGTTCGTTTTCTGCTTGTTCATTATTTTCTCCTTCAGTTTTCTGGAAAAGCAAAGATTGTTGTAAGTCAGTTATTTAAAAGAAATAGTTCTTGATAAAACGTTTATCAGAAATTCTAGTTTAAATTTTACTTTAAATGCAGACAAAGTGTCCTTAGATAAGCTATATTGGTTAACATATTATTAGTTTATAAATGTAGCAAACAAATATATAGTTTTTAAAAAACAGCAATAGATGGGGAAACTTTGTAGTTGAAAGTAAAGTATTCTTTAAAATTCATGTACATTTTGTTTTTAAGTATAAAGATTACGATTATTTACTACTAAAAGTTTAGTTTTTGGTAGATTGTTCGTTTTATAACATATAGTTACCATATTTAAAATGTACCTGTAATTGTTCCTTGCACCACAAAACAGCGTCGTGAATCGACAGAAATTCACCATTTTCTCCACATTGGTCGTAATAATCGTTTCTCATCAGTATCTCACGTACACCGTCTAGTGTTTAAATTATATTTAAGAAGTAAATTATTTATATAAAATCATATTCGTTTCGCTTTTAATAATTTTAGAGTACAGTAGTCTGATTTCTAAGGTATATTTTGGTCAAAATTTGTGCATTAAAAACTAAGTTTAAAAAAAATATACTAGAAACAAGCCAAGCTAAAGTATTCTAACTTATATTGTAACTATATAACATCCAAGTATGTAAAATATAAAACTATTCAAAGTACAAACTAGAAATAAGTTTTGAAAAAACTTATTTAAGCACTTTAAAAAAAAACATATTAACTATAGAAGAAACATTATGTAGATTTTTCAAACTACTTACTTTGCTTATATAATTATCATTTAGAACGTACTAAAACTTACCAATAACATTTACAAGGATAAGCTTCACATCTTGAGATTCGTATTTCTTAAGTAACTGTTTAAAAAGATTAAAACTTATTGAATTTGGTCTGGTCAAGAATTTTTGGTTAAATTTTTTACTCTCTTTTTAAGCGTTTTTTTAAGTTGACTAAGATAATTTTAATTTATTTTTTAAAATTTTGATCTTATATATTATTCAACTAAATTTAAAACTAGATAAAATTTATAACTTTTTTTTATTAGAAATGAGATATAGTCAAAAAATTGTGGTGGTAACAGACAAACGTTAAATATATCAAAAATTTAATGCAGTCAGTGTCTTAAATTCTGTTTTACAAAGTTGAAATATTTTTAAATATAATAGCAAAAAAAAAAAAACTAATTTCAATGATTTTTATAGTAAAAAAGTTTTGCACTAGAATATTTAAATTCTTTTATGGAACCTGCTTTAGTAAACTATCGGTAAATACTTTAGAAAATATAGTTTGTAGCCAATTTTTTAAATGAACTAAAAAAATTGAATAAAACTTATTTAAGCTTTCTTATAGTTAGTCCTGTTAAAAAATTCTAAGTTCACGGTTTAACACAGTTAAGCTTTTTATTAATTGTCTAAACAAACTCCCTGATAACAGTGTTTCATGCGTAATGCAATGATCACGATTACAAACTCTATACAAATTATCTATTTTATATATGTATTGATATTAATTATCTATACAAACTAACTGATTTGAACATATCCACGGAGGGCAAATCCATGAAAGAGAAGTTGGAACAATCCACGATGACGTACTTTGTTGGTGTGTTTCCTTTGGAATTAAACTTGTCCTTTGAGTTACATTCAGCATCACACATCTTACTGAATATAAAATTTAAAATAAGTACTAAAGACTAAATTTTTAAAAATTGCATATCTGTTCAACTAGTGTAAAAACTGAAAGACATTAAAACAAAAGTATGTATTAGATTTGACTAAAATAACACTTAAAAAGTCGTACTTAAATCGAAAATAAATATGTTTTGCATCTGTTGTTGTTGTAACAAATATACAAGCCATTTCAATTCAAATTAAAGATAGGTTATATAAAAGAACGATTTACATATTTTTAGTTTAAATCAATAGAATATAAATAAAGAAGCTTTAAAGCTTAAGTCTCGTAAATGAGTGATTAAGTCAAAAAGTAAAAAATGATACCAATGTTATTTTGTTTTGAAACTATAAAAAGATAAGTTTTTCAACTTTTTATTTGTGTTAAAATTTACTCTGGTAATTCAAAGATATTTTAAGTAGAAACTAGTTTTTAAATTCACATTGAAAAAATACAAAAAATGCATATAGCACACAAAAAAAAACTAACATATCAGACTTAGAACAAGACACTTTTGCAGAACCATTTGCTTGTTTGTCTTTGGCATCTGTTTTTCAAATTTATATTTTTACTTAGTTATTTCAAAAGTTTACAAGCTAGTAAACTATACCTGGATTTATTTTGGTTGCTTTTTGAAGACAAGTTAGAAAATAGTCATTGTTTGCAAAAAATAGCAAGGAATTAAATTTGAAGATTACAACTCCTGGAGTAGGGTTAGCCTGCAAAAACATTATACAACATTAATTGAAATCACCTTAAAAAAAGTCTACTTGGGTTATTTTGTTAACATACTTTAATATAAGTTATTTTGTTGTATTACATTTTAATAAAAAATACTTCCTTAATTTTGAACAAATAAAGTTGAAAAATGTACGTTTATTTGCTTTAATAAAATAGTAGGTAAATAATCAACCACATAATAAACAATATTTACTTAATGGGTTTACAAAAGTTGCTTAAAAATAAATAACATGTTATTTATAGTTCAACTGTTAAAACAATAATTAAAAAAAATAGCATAGCTGTTAAAATACTATGAACTTAATTTTTGTGATTGATAAAGAAAGCATCTTACTTTAATTTCTGTAAAAGCGTTCTTAAGTTCGATATAAAATATATCTTCAACATTTTATTTTAGTATTTAATTTAAGTCACTGGAAATACTTGTTTAAGCATTGAAACGTTTTGAAATATTTAAGATAATCATCTCTTAAGTTAATTAAAACTCGTTGTAAAGTTTATAAAACAAAATTAAGTAACATGTAGAAACTTTTTTTCTAAATTTATTTTAAACTTTATTGATTTTTGTTAAAAATATAAAACAAAATTCATGTTGTTTGTATACATATACAAAAACTGTTAATAATTAATATTTTAGTTTACTTTTTCTAGGTTAAACCACGGTGAAGTTTAATGCCACAAACGAATTTATGCTAACAAATTTTTTTTTTTTAAGAACTGATTAAAAATAAGTAAACCAAAAATCTTTCAAAACCAAGCTTGAGTATTTCAATTCAGCATTAGTTTCAACAAAATCAAATTGCTTTGTTATTTAAACATAATTGAAAATAAAAAGTTTTCGTTTACTCTGTTCACTTACAGATGGGTAGTGCTTGATATTCTTGTAGATGTCTGAGTTGTCGATATTTCCGAGTTGATCCCACGGAGGTCTCTGTGTGCGGGCCACGACTACCAGGATGGAGAAGACCACCCCGATGAGGAGACCCAAGCCAACTCCGAGAAGCAGGATGCTCGCAAATGTCACCAACCACACAGCCTGCAAAAAGAAGTAATAAGGTAGGTTGCAACATTGCTAATAGAAACTGTTTCTACTTTATACTAAGTCAAACGAAAAGTTATCTAGCAAGATTTAGTTATTGTTGTTTTACAGCCTGAAAAAGAAATAATTACACAGATTATAAAATAACCGATTTTATTTTTACTGGAGCAAAAGAAAAATCATCAAGCAATACTCTAAATTAAAACTCTTTTAGGTATTAAGACTTAATTATTGTTTTAATTCTAATTTAACTGCATAATTTATTTTTAAGCTATACACTGATACACTTAACCGTACAAATGTGTCTAACTACTGCAAAATTTTGTAGTTTTCTCACCAAATAATAAAGTATATATTTTATACTGTTGTGCAACTAACATAAGAGAAAGCTAACACTTGAAAACATCAAAAGCTTCTTTAATGCTATTATAAATACTACTTAGTAATGCTACTTCAAATCAAAACTGCTTTGTAAAAATGTTATTGTTAAACTTACAAAATCGTGTTTTGATTTTTTGAAAAAATGCGCCGCCATTTGGATCTGAGCAATGATTCCAATCAGACCAACAATGATGATGGAACCCAAAACTGCTCGAGGTAGCGTTTCAAAAACGGGTGCAACAACCAGTATCGTCAGAAGTAGAACAACTACGGTTATGACTCCTACCATCTGAAAAATATTTTTTCTGCTAAAATTTTTGATTAGTTGTAAAAGTTTCCATTACAAAATAAAGTAATTAGATATTATCAAAGAAATCGCTATCCTTAGGCTGTGTTTAATTTGCAAAATTTTTACTTTATCGAACAAGCTTTATCAACAGCCATAAAATCTTGGTTTTTAATCATAGTAAAAAATGGTTAATTTTAGAAAATTAGGAAACATAAATTGTTTAAATAATTATTTTTAAATTTTAAAAGACAAAAGGAAAAAAACTATTCTTTTAAGAAATTTAAGTTTAATTAAAGTTTAAAGTGGTTATAAATAGCTTTACTTACTATCTTAAATTCATGAAATAAAAAAAATAATTATTGAACTAATTAATTATTTACACAAATATAAAACAATAAATAAAAAACTAAAGCAATCCAAAAATTATGATATTCAAAGTAGATACCTTAGAAATATAAAAAAGCTGAACTTACTAAAAAAATTTAAACTTTATTTATGTACTTGAAAATTTAACTATTAAGAGCAAAAATAGTACAGACAACTTTTTACTAAAAAATCATACAGACACTTCAACTATCTTTCAATCTTAAAAAATAATAGTTTAAAATATTTTCTTATGTTTAAATTTTTAGAACTGTTTATCTAGCAAAACTAAAAAGAGAGCAAATGTAAGAAAAATAGTCATGGTGTTAACAGTTTTCTTAAATATATAGACCAAAAATCATATTATTAAAAAAATTACCTGTGTTTTTCCTCCACTATTGACTTGTATTTCACACCTTGCCAGAGCAGCTGCAGAGGGAAAGCAGAGAAAGAAAGAAGGAACAAAATTTGCCACTCCGTAAGAAAGAAGTTCCTAATTATTTAGGTTATTATTCAGAACTATTTGACTATAAACTAGTTAAAAATAGAAAAAATTGATTATACTTTTATAGAACTTTTTGTGTTTTAAAAACATTTTGCATAGATAATCTTTTTTTACTGTTCATTCAATTTATAAAAACATTTCAGAATTTACGTTAAAAAAGCTAACAAAATAAAAAAAACATATTTTATAAAACCTCCTAATTTAAGCTGTTAAGGAACATAAGAAATAAAAAGTAAAAGTTCTCAATTTTTATAATTAAATGAACTTAAAACGGTTAGTTGACAAAGTTTTCAGCTAGATAGAAATTTTGAGACATAGAATACATAAAAGCTTTAAAAAAACAAAAAAATTTTTTAGTTAATTCAATTTTAATGTATTTTTATATAGAAGAAATAGGTCTTTGAGTTCATAGTGTATACTTTACAAAACAATAAGTTTAAAAAAGATATTTCATTTAGTTCTACAATTTCATAAAGCTTAATATTATTGATAAAGAAAGCATTACAATTAAAAAAAGTTAACATTGTAACTAAAAAGTTATAGATTGTTAATATCGACAACCTTTTAGTATCATCTTTTTCAGCGCAAACGCTTAGATCCTTACTAAATTTTATTGTTAATTCAATTAAAAAACTAAAATTTAACCTGGTTAGGGTCAATATCATACCCAAAACGCGCGCCATACATTTTCGCTAACGACATATTTATAGCAAGTGCCACTATGGCGATTGAAATGGCATCACCAATCAAGTCTTGCAGCAAACTGAGGGGCGGGACCCTTGGTGCTGGAAACCTGAAATAAATTTTTGTTTTGTTTCAAATAAGAAAAAAAAGAACCTTAACTATTAAAAAACAAGTTGTATAACCGTTTACCCAGTTTCAATTGCTCCAACGATTGGAACTCCGAAGTTCGCGTTGAACCTTCCGAAATTTGATGCGATGATGGCAATTATCACGACAAACACTTCCGTCGGTATCGGCAATGGAAGCCTTTCTCTGCAAAACAATGAGCAAGTTTGTTTTACGTGACACACTCAACTACACGTTTTAATAAATTTAGAAATGACTCAGCTTTAAAAATATCTATTCAGCAAGTTTATACTTTGCTAGTATGAAACTACGAAGTCATTTAAGTACCGTTTTTAGTTGCAATAGTACAGTTTCAATTGTCAAAACTAACTTGTATTTCATGTTAATATGGCGTCCAATTACTAGTACAATGATACAAACAATTGAAATGACGAGTGTTGCAACATTTGTACAGCCGATCACTCTGAATATTTCAATCCATTGCTGTAAAATGTAAAACATTCCCTAAACTAGGTGAAATGAAGCATGTATTATAACTGTTGCTTTTTAACATTTTTAACATTTTAAACACTTAACTACATGGTAATTTAAATTTTCATAAAGAAATACCATATTTTTATTAATCTCGACCTCGAAATTTAACAATTTATTAATCGTATTCTAAATGCAAATATAATTTCACTCAAACTTTATTCACAAACTCAAAAATATAACTCTCACCAAAATAACCAATCCGAATCCGCTTCTCCGCATGGGGGTGATGCCGAGTATGCTTGGCGTTTGTGCCGTCACCACTAAAACTGCAGCTCCTGACGTCAGAGCTTTTATGAGGGGTTGGGACAGGAAGGAGGTGATGAAACCCATCTGAAAGATACCGAAAGCGAGCTGAAAAATAAGTGTTAAGTTTACATGCTATTTTTAGCGATTTGTTTGAAAAATATTAGAAGCAAAGTTTTGGCAAAGCTAAAGTGTTTTGTCATCATAAAATAAGTTCTTATTAGCCTAGTGCTTATTATTTTTATTGTTATATTTCATAAAATACATAAGTATTGAAAAAAAATAGCAGCCCATTGAACTTTACTTTTGCAGTTTTTGAAAAAAATTATTGAGCTTAAGATTATACGATTTTTCTAACAAACTTTTGCTACAAATTAGTGCTTAACTTTTTACTTCAACTAATAAACTTGGAAGATACTTATTTTTTCAAAACTTAAGGAGAGAATCGAATACCTATGTATATTAAGATTGCAATTTTTTCACAAGTAAATTAATATTTACACATAAAATAAGTCAATATCACTTTTTTTCACTAATTTATATTATATTAACTAATTTATATGCTAATTAAGCTATTTTAACAACCTGTATGATTCCAACAAGAAAAGTCAGAGCCGAAGCAACTCCGATTCTTTCGAAATCGAAATCTGTCAGACTTGAACCACCGACCATTGGACTAGCTTGTGTCTAGTTAAAAAAGTATTTTAATACATAAGTTTACACCTTTAAAAAGACTATAGACGTTATAAAGTTAAATTGTGTTAAAGTCAGACTGACTTTAAAAACCTTAAATCTGTTTATGCTATTTTACTTATTTTTTTTGTGTTTTGACAAGGCTAACACTCTTGGGTAAGATTTTACAATAAAAGAATAAGACATGTAAGCGTTAGTCTCAGTCAATGTTAAATAAGATAGCTTTTAAACAAAACTTTAACGAAATAAAATTTAAACAAGCACATTTCTACTAAATAAACATACAGTGCTGATTACGTTTCAAAAACAAAACAAACTAACAGTGGAATTTTCAACTCCCGAAGACATCAGTTGCGTCAGTAACGTGCCGCCGCCGCCGTCCGTGCTTCCCGACGGCACCAACCGCTCCACGGAGGCGCTGGTCAGCAGAGAGGTGACGGCGAACGTCCCGATGGAAATGTGCCTGGACGTTCCCATCAGCGTGTAGAAGAGGACTGGGAAAAACGAAGTGTACAGGCCGAAGACTGGCGACAGGCCGGCCAGAATGGAAAAGGCTAAACCTAAAGGAATTTGGTGTTGATGTTTGAGAAAAAGAAAAGAAATTTGTTGGATGATAGAAAAATTATTTTATACTAAATAGCAAATTTTTTATTAGTAAATCATACATAAATTGCTTATTTCAATATAAAGCAGTATAAAAACAATAATTTGTAGATATTCTAAATAATACCTTAATTTTATTTGCTAAAAGAAAAATTACACTGTACATTGAAAAAATATAGGAAAATGAAATATTTATACAGCACCTTTAATTACTCGTAAATTTAAACCATCAACAAACTCTGGGGAATGTGGACGATTCCAACCGTCAGCCCTGAAACTAGGTCACCCACGAACCACTCTTTGAACTGGTACGCTTTTATCCAGTTGAAAAAGGGGAAGCACCCGACGACGCTGTTGGCCAGGTTTCTCCATTTGCACTTTTTCAGGCAGTCGAGTGTGAAGCCTTTGAGAGTTTTCTCTGGAAGCTTGTTTTTTTCAACTCCCTTTTCGAACTTGGTCGTTGTCTGTGCCGTACGCTCGATGTGGTATCTAACTTCGGGATTCGTTCTGAAATAGTTTAATTCATAACTTTTTTGATTATTTAAAATTATAAATATAGTAAGTTTATGAGTAAGACAGTAAGGTGTCTGTATTATTTTTTTTCTTTTAAATCATCTTTGTTTTTGCTTCTAGTATATAATGAAATTAATCCTACTTAACTAACTATTAATCTTTAAAAGTTAAAAACGAGTTTGTTTCTATTGCATTGGTAAAATATTAATAAAGCTATGATCAATTAATTTCTTTACAATAAAGCAGTTTTAACCTTCAAATATTCAAACTGGGAAATCTTAGTCTAACTAACTTATTTTGTTTATTAACTGAAAAACTCTTACATCTATTTTCTGACAAAAGCAATGAATATTCACTGGATTTACGCTTTTCCATAACGTATTGAGGTCATTAACAAAAATATTAAATGCACTTGAAAGTTTTTATTGCCCGTTCCAGTCAATTGAATAAAACTTCAAATATATCTCGCGTATATTAATAAGCTACCCGTACGTACACATGTTATACAAATATTAGCTTTTTACATCTCTCATTAAAAAAAGAGCTATCAAAACTTGACATGAATTATTCACCACCATGCAAAAATACATTGGAATAAAACAAAAACAAACTGTCAGGAAAAATTTTAAATTTACTTAAGATAGATCATATGTGCAAAACGTTAACGTTTTAGAATATAAGATAAAAAATGCTAATACTAAGTTACATTAAACATTCATAATAATACAAAAATAACCTTTCTTCGTTGTCCATTACCGACATATGGGTATTAGAAAACAATCTAAAATGTTCAAAAGTGTTCAACTAAAACTAAAATAATCGTGAGTTCTTTTCTATAGCTATACTATAATTGTACATTTTAATTATGACATAATAATGAAGATAAGAAGTGAACGTATTTTTTATTCAAATACTTTTAATTGTTTGAATGCATTTGGCTAATTAAATTTTTAAATGCTGATTTAATTTTTACATTTATGTTAAGTTTATTAAAAATGGTATATAAAAAGTTTTCAAAACTTTAATAATTAACAAAATTTTTATAAGCTTGCACTTTTTTTCATAAAAAAAAATCACTAATAACTTTTAATGCAGATTTATTTAAAATTTTTATTTGCAATTGACTTAAATAATACTTATTGAAAATGGATTGATACTGTTTGTTATAGTAAGTAAAAATAAAACTTTATTACTAATGTTTCCTCTTAATTCTAAAAAAAGTAACACTGTATTTTCTAAGTTTAGGTTCTTGCTAGTCCTATCTAAAAAGAAACAAAACATTTAAAAAATATTTATTAAACATGAAAGTTATTAATAACACATCTGTTTAAATATTTGTGCAAGATGGTTTTTATTGAAGTTTATTTATTTATTTTTTATTGCAGTAAATGCTGTATATAAAACCTACAAAAGATTTTACTACTAAATAAAATAAATATCAAGTTAATTTATAAATAAATCAAAACCAATTTATATCATTCTGTTAAAGAAAACTAGCAACGAACGATAGTATATTAATTGCCTACTTTGAGTTTAATTACTAGCTACGGTAAGAATCGCATAAAAAGGTCAATTGTCATCTGTTATTAAGTTATTGCTACCTTGACTTATTGTCTTCTATGCGATTGTATATCATTAGAATTCATAAAATACTATTCTTTGTTATTTTTGTGTGTGTCATGTACTGTGATTTAAGTTAAAGAGTAACACAAAATAATTTAAAGTTGGTAAATTTTATATAGTTTTAATAATTTGTTTGGAAAACCAATAGTTACTTTATTTTGAAGCACATGTTTTTAAGTCATCATAAAGTTATCAAAATACAACAATATTTTGAGTATAAATACATATAACCTAATTTTGAATTGTTTTATCTTACAAATTATGAATGTGAAAAGCATTTTTTTCTTTAAAACTTTGATCCGATGTGACAAAACATTAATTAATAAAACTTATTACTAAAATGTTTTAATTCTACTACTACTTTTCACTAAAAACTTAATATCTAAAGCAATCGCCTGAACTTATGTATCAAATACTTTTTTATGGCTTATATTGAAATAACTGGTAATGATATTAAATGATTCAATTTTAAAACACCAAACAATTCTAAAAATTGTAGTTTAAGTTTTTATCACCTTTCATAAAGTAGTATTGCACACTTAGACTGCTTGTAAATAAATTATAAGTTTTTGTTCAATTAATTGTTACATTTAAATAACTAAATACTGAACTTTATGAAGCATAATAACAACTTTTAAGAAAAATAATAACAAAAATTTTAGCAATTGAAAATTAATTGATTGTATACATAAACTATAAAAAGTCTTTTTTTTTTACTACTTAGTTAAAAAGTACTGTTTAGATTAAAAAGCAAACCAGAGATAATATTTTACAACTACAAACTTATTTTGATTTCACTTAAACTACACTAGTTCAACTTCAAAAACTCTAAGAAATTATAACACTAAAACAATTATCACTTATCTAATTTTCAATAAAGCTACGATAGTTTTTATAAAGCATCTTTGTAAACTTATGACAAAAAACTTGTTAGAATTAAACTTTTACAATCAAATTGTATCCATTTAACTTGAACGATAGTTTTAAGTAGCACCCACACAACTTCAAACATATTAGTAGTTATACTAGCTGATTATATTAAAATATAAAAATTCTAATGAGTTCAACTTTATATAACGATAGTTTTGCCAGTTACTAACGATTAACATTTTTAATTTAAAACAATATCTTTACATAAAATTATTATTTTACTTTTTAGTACGTTAAAATAATTATTAGTTTTGCATGCGAAGTAGCAGACATATGCTAGATTTGTATGAAAAGTATTGACTCTTTACAAAGAAATAAACTAGTTACACAACAATTATTTTTGATTAAAAATTATATCACACGCATCGACTAAAAACTTAATCAAATGAAGAGGCCCTTAACCAGCTCATTTACTTTTATACTTGAAATCCACAAATTTGTTTGTAGACAATATACCCTGAAAAACATACCAGGGTTGTTTTAGCAAATAACATCTGCGCGCATAAGCATTAAAACAAATAAATCCAACCTCGGTATATCTTGCCGAAATGCAATTTTTCTTTGGCTTCTTTATTTAAAACGTTAAGAACAGCTAATAGCGACCGCTAATGCCTTCCGATTAGCAGCTCTTTCGCACTTTAAGCTTGAACTTGTTGTCCTTCGGCGACCACCAAACGAAAATGTTTTCATTTCTAACTGTGACGTCACTGAGAAACACACAAAAATAGGTAAGTTTCGGAAGTTTTCATTGGCGGCTTCGGAGTTGTTTTTTACGTAACGGCTAGTACAAAACATAAATTGATCGACAAAAATAAAACGGTGATAAATTACAGTCGTATTTTTAGTTTGCCTAAAACTTTCGTTTAATAAAACAAGGGAATTATTTTTATTCATTGTTGAAGTTCATTAATTTCGTTAATTTAGTTTATGTCTGTTTAAACTTTCAAAGCTGATTTAAAGTTTACAAGTAGGTGTGTAAATAGCTAATACTACAAAAAAAAAAGTTCCAATTAATATTTATATAATTCAAAAAATAAACAAACACCAAAACTAAGACTCCAGTTGTGCTGTTTCAAAGCTTTAGAAACAAATGTATAATTTTAAACTTAAATAACTTTTTTAAACATTTGTTTATGTTATCAAAATTGAGAAAGGTTTGCCTAAAGTTCAAGTAAAAGATTTTTTTTTTGCAATAAACTTCAATCAAAATAACTAAATATTGTTAATTGATGAAAATCGTAATATGGTACTAGTAAATAGAATTACTCTTTAGACTATCTTGTTTGATTTTTTACAGCTTACGTTTAATCATAAAACTTATATCTGGTATACAGTCCTGTTTTAAAAGAAAAATTTAGAAAAAAATTAAAACCTGTATTTTAAAGATAAAAACATAAAAAGCATAACAAGTTCTTAATATATAGCCAGGTAAAAACTTGTCAAACTCTGCATATACAGTAAGTAGTGTGCAGTTTTCCTACAAGTGTTCACAGGTACTTTAATAGTTTATACAATTTTCAAAGTATGAACATAATAAAATCGACTAAAGTAACATTTTAAAGGCATTTATTATTTTTAGATGACTGAAATAGACAAGAGATTCGTGTTATAAAGTTCTTAATTACAATTTTTATATATACAATTTTTATTTTATAACACTTAAAATTATTTTTATTTGCTCTACACTGTAGTTTTAATTCATAAGCACAAGATTACAAGTTTAAAAACTTGCATTTATACATAGTAGTGTTATTAGTCGGATACTTAGTAATTATTTCAAATACATTTAGATTATAATAAGATGATTTTTTTGCAATATTATATGTACGGCAGAAGTAGTTAATGAAAAAATGAAAGTTAAAAAACTGTAAATTATATATTTTAAAACAACTACTTTGTACACAAATTTCACTACTTATTAACATAAGTCAATAAAATGCTGGCAAACAAAAACATTTATTTTGATTTTTCATCGAGCTTTTCTTGTTGGAACTTCTTTGATAAGACGCCTTATAATACTTTATACTATGTTTTAAAGAATGATAAATGTCTATTTTGATATGGTAAATCTGTTTTATCTGCTTTCTATATTTTATACAAACACTTGAATTATTTATCAAAAAAGTTTTATTTAATATAACTTTGTTTAAGTAATTAATGTGGTCAAAACGCTTTTACCTTTTATTTTATAAGTTTTTGTTTATAAAACGATAAAACAAAGTGTTCAATAAGTTTGGTAAAACGACCTGGTCTACTAAAAACCTATTAGTTATCGATTTTTCACCGCGGATACCGTTTATTGTCTTGTAAAGGACAATATTAAGAGTCAGTACATACATTTTTTTTCATGCACTTTTGGCATTTAAAAAATCATTATCTGTTGTGTAAGTATATATATGTAGCTGTAACATAAGATAGCAAAATATTTTTTACACAAAAATTTTAATATTATAGCTATAAAACAAACATTTTTACTATAGCTTATTTTTAACATATTTTTTTTAGTTTTCTAAATACACACTTTTTATTTAAGTATAAGATCTAATTAAAAATGTACTAAACAAGTTTATTTGAAAAAATCGTAATACAAATTCTAAAAACATTTTAATTATAAAAATTGCAATTTCTTTACCTAAAATTAAGTTGTAAAAAGTAATCGTTTTAAAACTAAACCGTTTATTTTATACGTTTTTAATAGTCTAATAAGGTAATTTTTACAATATTTAGTATTTTTTAAGTTTAAAAACTTAAGTTTTTAAACTTTTTTCAACAACTTAAACTTATAAAAACAAATTAAACTCATCTTATAAATTTAAGTGTCATGTTACTCAAAAACTTTTGCATGAATATTATTTTTGCTTTAACAATGTTATTTATGAGGAATGTTTAATGTATAAACATTTAATATAAAATGTATAAGTTTAGTGGTTTTTTAAACTAAATACATATATACAAAGAGCATATTATGTAAAACAGATACTACTTTATACGTGTTTCGGACTTAATGCTTTACGCACCAAGTCTTTCTCAGAGTAATGGTTATTTAATTCATTAGTATTTAAAAAAAAGTGTATAAAAATTAATACACATATTCGCTTTACAACCTAAAAAATATTTTAACTTAAACGAGTGTTGTTATACTTATTGAGGAACGTATTATGGCTGCAATTATTTTACTGCTTGTGACATAAAAACACTTTGATAGTTTGGACCAGACTTCAATTGAAAAATACCTTAAGATAAATAAAACATTTTACTTTAGTGAACAGTACATGAACGTTGTTACAAATGTCTTAACTTAAAAAAATCATCTAGTTACACGAATCTTATCTGTAAATTATGAATGCTTCACGAATTTATGTATTTATCTTACAAACTTTACTTAAATATTTCTTTTTTTTGATGATTTCATGTTTTATAAACCTTTTAGTAGATAAATTGTGTCACGAAGTTTTGACTTGTTTCAGGTATTGAGAGTGATAATTTTAGATCAGAAAACTTTAAGTTATACAAGTTTGGCAAAAGTCCTCAGATAAGTTCATAAATATTTTTTTTATAAATTACAAAATATAAATAAATAAAAACTGTAACAAATTAAAGTAAAAGCTAAAAGCGATTTAAAATTGTTTATATTTATGCAATGACCTTTTTTTAATTAGGAACTCAATTATTTTTCAGAAATAATCAACGAAGGCCCGCCGTGTTTTTGAAGTATTTTGAAGAGAAGGTTTAAGTGCATCAATGCATAATACAAATGACAGATGAGACCTTCAACTTTAGCCACAACTAACAATCCATCGGATTCAAATCCGGTAATAAAGAAGGAGACCACATATCATTACTAAAAACTATCAGAATTTGACGTTGGTAGCAAAACTTTAAACTTAATAACCGACAAATTAACTTTTTACTTTAATATGGATATACAAAATTATAACAAACGCTTACGTTTTAACCGAAAATTTAATTATGCGACAAAGTGCAATGCGTGCAAAAGAAGCCCATTTTCAACAAATGCTGCTCTGTATTTCGCAGATTGCGTACCGGTACAAATTGCTGTTATCGCATTCGGTCCGCCATAGAAAATCCCCGTTGGTGACCGCGCAATCGTTGTAATCCACCTCGTCCAAGTTGTAGTTTTTCCAAGCGGTGGCTCCTAATTGGTTGTAATCTTTGCCGCTACCCGCAAACTTCCACTTGCCTTGTTCGAAGGCGTCCGTGATTCCGACAAAAGTGTAGCCCATTCCGTTGTCGAACGCGGCTTTTGTAATTATTTGGAGCTGGCTGTTTTAAAAAAGTTGAAAATTATTAACAAAATTCAACTTTAATAGTTATTAGCTTTAAAGGTTGCTTATCACATTAATCTGATACGTTTGCTTTTATCAGTGATGCAAACGAATATATATTGTTTATTGAACGACAAAACAATACGCTCAAAAGTTTGGTCCAAGGGCCTGGTGTACAAAAAACCTTCCGGTTATCGAGTCTTACACAATAACAGTTTAACGTCGTGCCCAGGAATAATTAGGTAAGCTAACGTTTACTTACACTTTTTTGAATGTATTAAATAGTTTAAGTTAAATTTTTTGATTTGTTTGAAAACTAGAAATAGTTAGATAAAAAAAAATTATTGAAAAAACATTTTACTTTAAAACTTTAATAAAAAAATATTCTGCAATTATAACTAATAATTATATAAAAAAATTAACATAGTTGTTTAGATTACATTAAAAGATTCCTCAACTTTGTTTAAGATAAAACAAAAACTTTTCTCAAAATTTAATTTTTACTTTCACTGAAAGCTTTAAGCAATTTATCTAAATTAATGTACATTTCTAATAAAAATGTAACAAAAGTTGAACGTATAAGTAATACTTTTATTATACCTGTGGTGTTTGATTCCTTTCCCACCCATACTTTCCATCACAATGTCCCCCCCTAGTGACAAACACATTCCACGCAATTGGGCGAAATTTGCTTTGATTGAAGTCATTATGAATTATATAATAGTAGTTATGACTTAATTTATAATAAAGTTTTCGAAACAATTCGTAGTTAAGTGTTATTCGTGATACACAGCGATAACTGGACATGTTTTCTTATCATTTTAATAATAAAGAGGTTTGGAAAATTAAATAATTTATATATAAGTGTAGTCAGTAAGTGTGTTATATTTATTTAAAATTTTCTCTACTTATGTTTTTTGGAAATATTATAACTACAGTAGCTTCTAAACCAGATCTATCATTTGAATCTAAGCATTAAAGTTATCTTAACTAAAAAAACTTATTTGACAATTAGAAAGTTCTTGAATATAAATAAAAGAAAATATTAATGAATTTTTTTGTTTCTAGGAATAGAAAGAACATTAACTACTTAGTTATTTTAATTTTTTCGAAAAATTTACTATCTGAGTATTTTAATAAAAAGTTATTTACAAATTAGACGTTTGCTATTTATGAGAAAATTACTTTTTTTTATAACATTAAACTACTTAAAGGATATCTATAACTTAAAGCTTACTTAAAATAAGTTTTTTTCGAGAAGTTTTACACTACACTAACTTTTTGTTTAACTTTATTTGTATTACGCCGTTTCACTGCAAAACAGCTCACCAGACACAAAAAAAGCTGTGAAACAAAATACAGAGCGATAAACTAAAGTAAAATATTAATAAGCATTAATATTTTTTGATTAATTAAAGTATAGTTTGACTTTAATATTTCGTTAACTTAAGTTATTATTCAAGTGGTGTAATATACATATTCTATAAAAACAAAGAAAAATCAAAATTTAAGTTAATTTGTACAAAATTAAATAGCTATCCTTCAAAGGTTTGAAAAAGTGAAGTACTAAGATTTAGCATGGGGATTTATTTTAGAATTTGTTTTTTATGAAAAGTTTGTACATTACCTATTAATTAAACAACCTCAGTAAAAATTATCAAAATAAAACTCATTTTATTTTGCTATATAACGTTATCACAAGCTGTTTCTTTCAAAATTCCGATAAAACTGTTTCAAGAGTGCTTCTCAATCAAACAAGCTCTATTTTTAATCTTGCTTTAAAGTGAAAAAAAAACATAAATAACATATGTTTGTTTTCTTGACCTATAGCAAAACAAACGTTATATTTAGAAACTTCAAATTCTTAGCCACTGCTTCATTAATATGAGGTTATTTACCAGTACGCTGATAATAAATTGCGTTTATTTCTATTATTTTTAGTTTGTTTTTACCCTAGTTTTTTTAACCTTGACCCATAGTCTACGCTAGGGGTTGGCAACATTTTTAGTCAGCGTTTCCAGATGTAGAAAAATTTAATTAATAGCGGACCGGAAAAGTTCAACTTCATTTAATTCACGAGCATTTCTCAACTATCTAATTCATTTCGACAAAATACTAAAGCTATATAACCGTTTTTTTACTTCTACTTAAAGTTAAAATTTCTCGTAATTTGTACCTAAGATCATTTTTTGCTCTTCATATCAATCCTATAATATTAGTATGAGTTTAGAAATTTTGTTTAGCAGGCAAAATTTGTATGCTCGCGGGCCGGATCCCTCAAGTTTTGTAAAAATTGGCGGACCGTATCCAGCCCGCGGGCTTTACGTTGCCTACCCAAACATAAAACATTTATGATTAATTAAAACTAACTTATGAAAGATACTTTTTATAAAATACAACCATACTTCATACTAAACTGTTGTTATTTTTATACCTTTATTCGATTCTATCAAATATAAACTACAGTAGACTACCGCTTATGTACGCAAATTGAACCCGACCAAAAAGTGCGTACTTAACACGGGTAGTGCGTACTTTTTGACGACATAGTATAATATGAAATTTAGTTATTTGTTTTCTTTCTCACAACTAGCCACCAAATAATTAAGCCAAATATACAAGTCTTTTTATTTTTTCTATAAAAAGTTTCTACATAATTAATAAATACATTAGTTATTTTTTTTTTTTATTACCTAAAAAGTGTTTGACTTTTTTTTTTGAAAGAAAAACGTTTCAGGACTCTTTTTGTAAGAAAGTTTATATCAGTAGAAACATTTATAGTATAAGTGCACAATGATAAGATGCTCATTGTTTTTTTTTAATTTAGTTTTTTGTTGTTGTTTCTTTTTATATGTTTAGTTTGACTTTATAAAATTTGTAACTAGTTTTTGTGGTTAACTAGTTTTATATTTTGTCACATTAAAATTAGCCTTTCTTTTGCAGATATTCTGAAAGTTTTTGAATAAAAATTTTTTGAAATTTTAGAAAAATGGATGGAAAGCGTCAGAAAAAAACTCTATGGAACAAGTCTAAGGATAAAGTTGCACCACCAAAGCCAACATATGTCTACCGTGATAATATGAGGGAACTTCTTAGGATTTTCAATGCTGAAATGAGAATGGACTCTCGATTTTGTCTTTCTTGATAAGTGCGTACTTAAGGCGGGGTGCGTACCAAAAAAAGTGCGTACTTAAGCAGTAGTCTACTGTATGTCAGATTTGCTTTATGCGTTCTAGTCCGAATGTTCTAGAAACACTACAATACTTTCATGATCATTTCTGATGCTATACTGTAACATAGTATTTTTTTATGTATAATATTTGCAACTACTTTTGAATACTTTTAATTGGTTTTCTATCTGTAAATGTGGAAAGGAAATTTTAATATTGGCATGTTGAGTTCAATGATCATACTTGACAGACCCTTACATCTTGTTTTTTTAAATTCTGCTTTAGAAAACACTGCTTTCAGCTAACTGTTTTATTTATTAGAACTTGATGAACCTTGAATTTTAAAATCAGCTTTAAGTATAAAATTAAATAATAAAGGTAGGTGATGAAACTTAACTTATTAACGGTACTTTGCTTGCAAAATACTTATTTTTTAGTATTTATTTTAAAGTCTTCGGTTTTGTACAATGCATACTTAAATAAGTTAAATGTTTTGATTCAACAACTTTATCATCATACTAAAAAAAAAAGAAATAATTTAAATACCGAAAAAATTGTTGTATTTCAAAAATATATTTCTATTCTGATTTTTGTTATCAAACTTTATGTAATTCAAAAAAAAAGTATCATGAAATTTAGCTAAAAAAAAGTAAAGTATTTCGTATTATATCAAAGATAGCTAAAACTAATATCTAAAAATTTCATTTAATAAATTAAAATCCTCAAATAAAACTCAAACTAAAAGCATTCTAGTCAAATATAATTAGCATACTATAAACTAAAAGTTGTAGCATTTAAAGAGCAGCTAATTTTTAATTGTAGCAAAACTTTTTTAAATAAATAGAAGGCAACAAGTAAAAAAAAGAGAAAAAAAGTAAGACACCTATACAAATTATAATATTGACCTTTTAGTTTATCTTTTCTTCACAATATTATGATTAATATCCATTTCTAGCATTTTTGAAATCTTAAAAAACAGCTAAACGGAAAAAAATTAATAAATAGTTTATAACTTTAAATTTTAGTTATAATTTTAAAGCAACTATACGTATTTTAAAAGTTTTTAACAGTAATTTTGCAACCGTATCAAAATTAAGTCAGTAACTACTTTTCTGTTTGTTACGAATAATACGAGCTATTTATCAACATACTTAAATCAGTACATGTTAAAAAATACACTGTTTAATTATACAAGTTTTCAATTATTCCTGAGTACAGTAGAAACACAGCATTAACCAAAACTTGAAAGAGTTCAAAAAAATCAAAATTCATCAAAATCCATCAGGCGAGTTTTTTCGTTCTGATCCTGCTGAGTATGAGTTGAAATGTCACTGTAATGACGACAACGGCGACAAAAATGCAGATGACAAACATCAGGGTGGAGCTTCTCACGTGGTGCATTAGTAAGTCGCTCAGCTCGTGAATGGAAGATTTCAGCTCTGCGTTGCTGTGTGAAATAAAATATGCAAATCAGTAAGATTCTTATGCGAATACAATTGAAAAAGTTGTAATTGAAAATTAAAAGTTTGTACTTTTAAGTTATCTCTTCTTCAAAAAAAATTCAAACTGATTTAAAACTAAAATTTATCTTTGAAACCAGACTACAAAAAAGAAAAATATATAACAACGTAGCTAATTCAAAATTTGTGTGATTAAAAGCTACAAATAAATATGTAATTATAAATCAGCTGTTTAAAATACTACTGATAACAAAAAACATCTAATTTTAAAACATATAATTAGTGTATTAAGACTGGTCATAAATATGTTTTTAATTTGATGCTTCATTTGTCAAGTTTAAACCAAACAACATTTTATATAGTTTTAAAAATTAACAAACTCCATACTTTTTAACAGGGGCTTATTTTTTAGATAAACAATTGTACCAATGAAAATTGAGAACACCTTCTTTTTTTTTTAAATTAAAGCTTTTAAAATACACAACTAAACCGACCCCTCGTCGTAGGGCTTCGGAACAACTTGCGGTTCCTCATCGTTGAAATCCTTCATTACGAACTTGAGCAGATCTTCGGCTCTCGTGGACTCCTTGTCGTAAGCATACAAGTCCGTTCGGTGGAAACTGCACAGTGAGATTACATATATATATTAATATAATAATTGCTAGAAGTGTTTTGAACTTGACACAAAAATTTGAAAATTAGGAGCAAGTGTAAAATAAAACACAAACAAATGTAAAGATAAATTCGACTTTGCAGTAGATAGTTAAGCTATGTCTTTCTAAACTAATTACTTTTCGAAACTAAACAGTTATTTGATACTAAACTAATTTTACGATGCCTGTACAAACAAACTAGATGTGTACACAATTTGATATAGAAATAGATAAAATTTAAAAATCATATTTATTTATTTTTTGCTAAGGATCTAAAAACTATTGTCCACTACAAATGTAATGAACGATTAAATTAAAACCGGGCGAGTTTTAATTCGTTTCACCTCCCAGCAATTTCTACCGATCAACCTGTAGGAAGTGAGGCTTCCCCTCGCGTGCTTCATCGGCACTTCCGTCTTCTTTATGCTGTTTGTGACGTCATAAAAAAAAATCTTAATTCAAAGTTACACAATATTTTTTTAACTAATATAACCAATTCCGTTTGCCTATATATCAGCTCAGTTTTACCTACAAAATATTTTTAATCAGGGTTTTGCAAACTCATTTTTATAATAACTTAGTAGAAGTTTAAAAAACAATCGTCCACCTTTATTAGTTACTTATCAATTTACTTTTCGAGTCCTTAATAATTATCCAGGGTTACCACTGGTTTAGTAGTTCAAGAACATTTAATACTTGTAAAGCAAATTTAAATATGTTTTTTAATAAAAAAACATTTTGATGATACCAAAAATATTTGTCTATATAATAGATTTCTCGTGTCAAATCAAAATTTTACTATTTAACATGTAAAAATTGTTGAAAATTTCATGTTTTTTAGTGATTTTTGTTTAAAACTCCAGGTTTTTTAGCCTATATTGTCAAATTCCAGGTTTTTCTAGGATTCAAGGTTTTGTGGCAACCCTGGTTATTGCCTCCTATACTTATGGCCAAAATTAACCTAAGGAGGTGATATCACCGACTTAAGGAAACATTGATTTAAAAAGTCTTTTAATTCGAAACGGATAAAAAACGAATCAAATTCTAAACGACAAAATATTATTATGTTAAAATTAAAAGTAAGATAAGTTTACTTTCTTTGCTTGTTTTTAATTAACAAATATGCAAATTAAAGTATAAAGTTTGTTTGGAAAAAAAAAATTATACCTTATCAATTATTTCAAAACCTTACACATTCATATACTTTACAATTTTCCGTATTTTTTTATTTAAAGAGCCCAGTACTTAATACGTAAATATCTTTGCATCACTAAAACTAAGTCTTTTTACTTTCATTATTCTCTACTAAAATTTTTTTTAAATTAAACTAGGTACTTTAAAAACTTGAAAAGAGTACGTCAGGTAGAGAAGATTTAGCAAAAACTTTAAAAAAAACATAATATTTAAGTTTAACAAACTGCATCTTAAACAGATTAATTTTATCGGGCAAAATTAAAGTACCAATATTTTTACATTTAATCTTTAAAAACTATCAAAATAGTTAAGATCAACTTCATTGAAAAAGTTTGGTACAAAAACAATTTAATCTTACTTTGACTGGTTGCTTAGATTCTAATGAAATAGATGATTTGAAGCCGTAATAATCAATACGTAATAATGCTCAGTAGCAGAAGACATCAACAGTGTAATTACAGTGATACAAAAATATGTAAAAAATAATACGTATGATAAAATATATCTCTAAACTATTAAACAAGAAAAAAAAATTATTTTGTTTTACTAAAAATGTATAATAATACTGAAGATTACAAAATTACCATTTAAAACTTTAAATTTTTTTTAAATATGTATTAAACATATATTAAACATTTTAAACTAAATTTATTAAACTTTAAGTGGTATATTTTAAACTATACTAATTATTATAGACTTTTAACAATAAAAGACACCTTTTTAATACAGTCTTACATACACTTTATAAGCAAAAAGTTTGAAACATTTTTTTTTGCATGGCAAAACATTAATTAGTTTTTAAAAGCGACAAATCAAAAAAAAAAACTAAATATAGTTTAATAACAGTATTCACATTTAGTAAAAGTTATGCTAATAGAAGTTCTATAAACAAAAACCATTATTTGTAGGTTGAAAACAATACAAAAGAACTATAAAAATATTACATTTAAAACAATACAAACTTATATCAAAACTAAAAACTAGCAACAGTGTTTTAGAGAATTATTAAATAATAAGTGTATAGATACAAATTTTAAACTGTTGAATGTTATAATTATAAATAAAAAAGATACAACGAGAATTATATTTTAAATATGGTAACTTGAAATAAAAAACTTACTACAGTTTCTTGGCGCAGCGGGTGTTATAATAATAAAATAATATCATAGAGTTAGAAAGATATTTATTTAAAACAACGCCAACTAATAAACAAAACAAAACTAACAACGGTAAAAAAATCCAGATTACTGTTTCCATATAAAAAACAAACCACTAGACTTGAAACAATGCCAGCTTATATTAAAAAACTAAAAACTAACAAGAGTATCTTGGCGCAGTGGGTGTCGGGGTCGAGCCCGAACCTCTTCGAAGTGATCGGGTTGGACTTCGTACACAAGGTGGCGATGTTCTTCCTCCTCCTCAGCCTGCTGGCCACCGTCATGATGTCCGGGAGGATCTGCTTCATGCACTCCGGCCTCTTGCTGTTTGCACTGTGACGTAATAGTGACTTTATATATATTATATTTTATATATATATATATAAAATAAGGTTATTATTTAAACTTGAACACCTTCTACTGAGCGCACTTGAAGGGCTTTTAAATAATTTATTAGAAAAATAAGATTATAAAAATACTGGTATACGTGTTTCATAAGACTAGACGCCTTAATCATTAGCCAGCTAAAATATATATATATATTCAATATATATGTATATATATAAGATGTAACGTTAAAAGTCGTTAAATTCTGGAGATCCTAATAAGCTAAGCTTATCGGAATATATACCACAGATGTTCTTGTGCTAAAACTTTATTTCAACTAACGGCGTTTCACTGCTCTCAAATAAATTTAAGAACAGATCTACGGAGTCTATAAAATATTAACACACATTAGAAAAAAAGCAGAAAAAGCATGTATAATTAATTATGTATAGTGTTTATGTAGGTAGTAACTATAAATGAATGTATATATATATATGTATATATATATACCACAGATGTTTTTGTGTCAAAACTTTATTCCGACTAACGGCGTTTTACTGCTCTCAAATAAATTTAAGAACAGATCTACGGAGTCTATAAAATTTTAACACGCATTAGAAAAAAAGCATGTATAATTATGTATAGTGTTTAAAATACCCTTTAAGTTAGTAAAGGTGTTAGAGAACTTACGGTTTAAAGTTGATATTTTAAAAGGTAAACTTTAAACTTTTTAAGTTAGTTAAAATTATTTAAGTTTTGATATTTAAATTGTTTAAAGACAAAAACTTTATGTTTAAAACTGAATTTTTACTTAACTTTTATCTAAAGAGTTGCCAAATGTTTTTGGAATTTTTCTCCAGGTTTTCAAAATTACACGTTTTAGGTACTATTTTTAGTTTAAAATTTAGTTTAAGGTAAAAAACTGCGTTAAATAGTATAAGGACATTAAACAGATATCTTAAAGCTACTTTTAATTTATAAAAAAAAAAGATTTTGACAATGACAAAAAATATTATTTGTACGATAAATTTTTCTGTCAAATCGAAATTTTAATATTTGAAATGTAAAAGTTGTTTAAAATTCCATGTTTTTCTAGGCTTTTTTTAGTGGTTTTTGTTCAAAATTCCAGGTTTTTTAAGAATTGTTGTTCATAATTTCAGGTTTTTTCAAAATTTCTCAAATTCCAAGTTTTTCTCGGTTTTTTAGCCTAAATTTTCAAATTCCAGATTTTCAAGGATTCCAGGGTTTTGGCAATCCTGTATTTAGTTGAGAGTATAAATAATATTTGAAAATATTTTTTTCATCAATGTGAAAAACACTTGGTAATAAACTCAAAGCACTTAAGGATAGTTTATTTTGGACTGAAAATCATTAAATCACCTGTTCTTAGCAGTATCACAGTTCAACCAATACAAACTTTTAAAGTTTTTGTTTTTATAACCGTCTGAATTTGTTCAAGACAGAACTAATTAAACGACAATGGCCTGCTCAAAACTTTTCTCAATACTACCTTACACAACTTACAAGATGAGCGACATGACATAAAAAGAAAAATTTTAAACTTTAATTTTTTTCTGAACTTTCGTTTGAATTCAATAGAAACAGTGTTTCTTAAAGTTGATAAAAAAATGAAGTCTATAAATCATATAGAGTTTAAAATGACGTTAAAATCTAAAAGATTTTGTTCATGTATAATGTAAATAAAATGTAATACCGTCGTAAGTTTTATATTAACAAATACAGTTATTACTGCAAAAGTATACGTTTACTATACATTTTTAGGGTATGTTTAGTTTTCAAATGATTTTTTCAAATGTTCAATTTAAAATGGTAGAGGAACAAATTAGTAAGACAAAGTGACAAACGTTGTTTTGTAAAGATAAAAAGTCTACAACTGCAAAAAAACTTTAGCCGTAAATAATTTCTTAAGCAAAACTTTATTTTGAGCAAAGCTAGTAAATAAAAAACAAACAGAGAGTTTCAAAAGTACACTTTTTCCTGTATTTAACTAAAAGTAGTTGTTAAAAGTTAAAGTCTCAAACATAAATTAATAAGAATAAATGGAGGCAAAAATAAAAATTTCACAAAACCTTCATGCAACTAACAACAGAACTAAGCTATCTATTAAATTAAAACAAGCTTAACCTGTGAAAACTTTACTACACAATACTACAGCAAAGCTGTTGTTAAAAAGACTTAACATATTTACGCCTGTGTCTTACAAGTAACTTTATAATAAAGTGCATTCCACATACCAATACTTTCACAAGCAACTTACAACAGAACGAGCCAGTCTAGTTTATTCAGAACATTTAAAATAAACTTCAGCACAGCAAAGTTTTATTTTATAGCAAAAATGGATATTAAAAAATAAACATAAAATTCAATATGCTTTGCCTGTACCCTACTAAAAGTATTTGTTAAAATTTAAATTATCAAATGTAAAAACAAAACAACGAAAATAATAAATGGAAAGCAAAACTTATTGATTTCACAAGCAACTAACAACAGTATGACCCAATCTAATTTATCTATTAAATTAAAAACAAACTTTAACACGCAATATTCTATAGCAAAGCTGTTATTAAAAAATTTAAATATCATTATGCCCGTGTCTTACAAGCAACTGTACTGTAAAATACATTCAACATATCAATACTTTGCTTACATCTATCGTTGTAGACTGAAGAGTAAGTCTAATATTTTACTACCATGAAAAGAAAAAATAACTAAATAACAAAAAACACAAGCAACTAACAACAGTATGAGCCAGTCCCCTGTGGTGCTCCCGCTAGACGCTTGGGTGAGATGCTCGAAGGTCTCGTCGTTCAAATCAGCCGTGGGCGTCTCCTTCGACTCCTCGATCCAGTCCACTATGTCGTCTGGCTCGTACTCTGCGAATGAAGTATATCAAATATAATAATGTTGTGTTGCTAATTTAATCTATTCAAGTTTATCTTAGCTTGGAAATCTGCAGCAGAGTGCCTATGGTACCTCAAACATCAGAACGTAAACAATTTTTGATAATTCAAATGACCAACTTGTAGCGCTCAAAATTTGTTAGAGTGAAGTACATTCTGCGGCTCATTTTCTTTTTTTTTTTTGAACTTAAATAACAAGTTGACAACTGAAAAGGATACTCAGAGAAGTCAAGTAATAAAATAAACTAGTGTAGTTGTTTTTTTTACTGTGTAACTACACAATGTATTACAATTTGTCAAGATTACTACATCAAAACAACTTTTTAAACTTAAATAAGAAATTTTTATTTCAAAAACACATTTCGAATAATCAAAATTAAGCTCATCAAAATTTCTGCTTCGAGTAAACAAATTTATTCGCTGACAACTGTGCATAATTAAATGTAAATAATACAGAATTGTCCAAATTCAAAATACAAAAGTTTTGCATTATATTTTTAAAACTCTACTCGTATGAAACACAATTAAAAAAAATCAATTAAATAAAGACATAAACCTTTTTATTAAAGCGATATAATATTTTAAATGTTTATTCATTTTTATATAAAACTGAATAAAATCAAAAAAAAAATCAGCTGTTAAAAGTTAATTTAAAACTGATTTAAATGAAATATTTATCTTATGTTTTTTTATATTACAGTTATTGAAACGATCTCTAATAAAATACAAAAAAATCAACTACAATCTATATTCAATACTTAAAAAACTAAACCTAAAATAAGCCTGATTGTAGCCATATTTACTAAATATGTAAAAAATTTATACTTGAAACAAATCAGCTTTTTTTTTGTTGATTTTTTTATATTTAGTAAAACATAAAGAACAAAAAAAACATAAATAACAGTTTACATATCAGGACCACGGCTTGAGAAACTTTACTATTATAATATTATTACTGCTTATCCGTATTAAAAAAAAGAAGTCATATAAAAACTAATCATAACAATTGTTGAAAAACATGTAAAAAATAGGTTTCTTGATATTTTAGACTGAAATAACAAAACAGTTTACACATCAACTAAAAATAGAATGTAAATTCTAATTCAGTTAACCAGTATCCAAGCTAAATGATTTATTAAACTAAAACTTTATGCTAATAGCAATATTTCTTTCTATTCTGTTTCATTAACGTATATCACTTGAACACTGTTTATATAAAAAATATAACAAAAAAAAATGATAAAACTAGCTAATAAATATGTTGCAACAACCAACTCACTTAAAAACTAGCTACTTTTGAGAAAAAAAATTGCTAAGTTTCACCGCAGAGCAGTAATAAATAGAGAAGTAATAAATTTTAAGTTTCATAAGTAGTAAATTATTAATTATCAATCTCCCTTGTGGATAGATTACTGTACCTTATTCATTTGTTTTAGTTAACATACTCAACATATTTATTTGAACTCAATAGTTAACCAACTCGACTTGTCATACTTGAATGGAGTCTTGCCATCGAAGAACACGAGCTGGGGGAAAGTGTTGACACCGTATTCAGGCAACTTGACTGCTAGTTTGTAACTTTTTATCTGTTTTCAATTGTTGTTTACCATTTAATTTAAAATGCACAAAAAAATTTTCGAACAAAGAAATACAAGAATAGAGAAAAGTGTACTACATTTATAAAAAAAAAAATTTATCATAAAAACAATTAAGGTACATGCTTTTTTCTATGCTTGTGCTTAAAAGCTATTTGGTAAATGTATAATAAAAATTCAATTTATCAACACTAGAAAAACATGTCTAATTTTTTTTTTGTTCTAGAGACCAAAAACTTGAAAATGTAATATAGTTCAAAGTATAAATGTCAAGAATTGTTAAAATAATCTGGTTATTATAAGTTTGCGTCATGGTAAATTAAAAAAATTGACTGTTTTATAACTTCAAAATATTAAGTTCAGACAAAATAATTAAACAAAGCAACAGTTTTGTAGATAAAAAAGCAACTAAGCAAAATATGAATGAAAACTCTCAAAAACTATTAAAAATTAGTAAACAAACAAAAAATTAAAAAATGTAGCATAGAGAGCTGTACTTGTATAACATCGAATAAAAAAGTGCTTTTTTAATGAAAACTCTGGTTTATCACCTGATCATCTTAGTATAAGTGACTAATAAAGCAAATAGAAAATTTTTAAACAAGTTGTTAAAAATTATTTAACAAGAAACCTTGCTTATAAAAAAAGCATACAGAACTTTATTTTACAAGTTTATCAAATAACAAAGTGTTTTCTTTGTGAGTAAAAAATCATCACCTGATCGTCTTCCAGTTGATCTAGGTAACCGGCAGCTTCTTGGAACAACGGCATGTCCTCCTGGCACTGAGGGCAGTCTTCAAACTTTGTGTCTGAATAATTTCAATAAAAAATAACTAGTTTTTTTAAAGCACATTTTTTAAGATTTTTTGTTATCAGTCTGACTATTTGTGATGTAATTGTTGATTATATGTTATTTTGAGGAATAAAATATTGTCCTTATAATATTGTATTATGGAATAACATATTTTTCATGTGCTTTTTATAACTAAAATGTTAACAACCACTTTTATACAGAAATGGGTTAGCTGTTTGAATTTCTAAAAAAATATTGAAGAGTTAATGCTATTTCTAATTTTTTTCAACGATTCAAAGTAAAAGTTTCTTAAAAAATACATTTAACATTAGAAACATTTAACAACATTTTTATGAGTAGTTTAAACTAACATTTTAAAAATTTACTTATTTCTTGCGCATTTAATAAAGCTAAAAACAGTGGGCCATTTAAATACAAAAGTACTGGTACTTTTTGAATGCATATACTACTGTTTAGTGGATGAAAACTTATGAAAACTATGTGTTGCACATATTTTTTTATATTTGTCTTATTAAAAAAATCATGCAAATTTTTTTTTAATGTTCAGCAGCCATCAGCGAAGTCACATTAATAAAAAAGTAATAACCTAAATTAATAGCTCACAATATTAAGATAATGAGCTTTATAACAGCCAAACAAATACTTGGTTTAGTAAACAAGTTTACTTAACTATTTATAAAAATAACACTGTAAGTTATTACAAGCTATGTTGAATAAGCCTAAAATTATAATTAAGTTAGAAAACTGATTTCAGTAATACTAGCCTTCAAATCCGAAACTTAAAAAAGTAATAAATTAATATAATAAAATATTAAATAGGAACACAAGTGAAAAACTGACCTTAAATAACTAAAAATAAAAAAAAACTATTTTCATAATAATAATAACAATAATAATAATAATATTATTATTATTATTATTATTACAGGATTTAATTAGTCAGAATAGTATAAAATAGTAAGAAAGTCTCTAGAAAGTACTTTCCAAAAAAATATATAATTAATATAAGTTGTCTAAGGTATAAAAATAATTCAAACTAGCCTGACCTATTATGAATTAATGATTAGTAAGTTGTAACCCTGAGTATATATTTGAAATAAATACAACTAATAAAGATAAAAACATATTATAGTTGATATTATTTAGATAGTATTTGCTATTTATTAGGCAATCATACCACGCTAATTTTATTTGAAAATAAACATGTAAATAAAATAAAAAACATTAAAATTTTGTGTGCCACTGACTCATACACTATACTAGTTTTAAACTGTGGCAGGAAACTTTCAACCTTTTTACTTCAGTTGAAACAATATTCTAACTGTTTTCTTTCTGGATACGTTAAAATTATATCTTTATTGCAAGCTGCCTATTTGTTCATTGTAATGTTAAATAGAATATTGTAAACATCTAGTATCTCAAAAACTTTTGTCAAAAATAAAATGTTAAATATTAAAAATTTATAAAATGTTCATTTTGCGTGTGTAAAGAGGTGTAGAAAAAGTTTGATCTTATAAACTAATTAACTTTAGTGATTTAAACTAGTACTAGTTCCTAAAATATGTTGAAAAGTTACTTTTTTTATCAAAAGTCAAAAATTTAAGAATATTATAAAAGTTTTTTTTTTACATCTCAATAAGTGTAATATGCCAAATAAAAAACAATTACACAGGCGATCAACATTTGATTTTTTTATTTAACAACTGTTTAAGATTAAATTTGTACAGTGGCCACCCTGGACTAATTGTTAAATAGTGAAGCATATTTTCATTATAAGGCACTTAATTTGTATTGTTCAAATTAGCAATGAATATTTAAAACAAGTCAACAAGTAGACAGACATTGAAAAAGCTAAAGGACAATAAATGCCTTTTTAAAGTACTTTTTTATAAAATTCAAAACAGTGATAAGAAATATTAGAAAACTTCAAAGTTTTTATGATATACATCATTAAATTTTATAGTTAAAGAGTTTTCAATAGTATACATAGTTTTTTTTTGTGTATGTTAAAGTACAGGTTTTTCATCTCGCAACAATCAAACCATAAATAATCAGGCCATACATTTGAAGGCTTAGTTAATATTCTTATTAGTGAATATATTATTTATTTGGTTATAGACAAACAAATAATATAAGTTTTTTTTTTTTTTTTTGAACAATATTGTACAGATAATATAATTTTTAAGAGTACACTTTATGTTAAATAATCAATTGTTTTCAAAATTGGTAATAAGTTAGATTGATTAGTATAAATTTAATCTAGTATAACTTGTACAGAAAATAACTAAAATCAAGTAAAACTGTGTTATAATATTGTTTTTATAGTTAAAAATGTTTTATATAGACAAAAACAGAGATAAAACTTAAAACTTTTAAAAATTTTAAAAACTATAAAACTCACAAAAAAATATTAATAATTTTTCATCTCCTTTGTCAATAGTAGATAGTAGTTTAGATTTTGATATGTGTGACACTGCATTTGGGTCAAAACCAAATGATATTTTTATTGAAACTACACATATAGTAAACAACAAGTAAATTTTTGTTGTTAACATATTTTATTTTTTAAAACTTCAAATATCATATTTTGCATACAATTGAGCAAAGCTACAGAGCTTTAGCTTCCTAGTAGTTTCAGGTAAGGGGAAAGAAACGTGGCTTTAAAATGGAGATTTCAAGTATGAATTTCAGCTAATAACTAAACAACACGAACTGATTAAAAAAACTATCACCAACCGTTTTTTTAGTTTGTACATTTTAAAAGCTTATATTTAATAGATACTTTGAACAATTCTTATTACTCTACTTTTTATTCAAACTAGACACATATAAAAAATAATTCAAAAACATTAAATGCTAATATGTTTTTTGTTTGAGATCCGAACGAAACAAGCTCGTTAAAGTAAACAATAATCAAAGTTTGCAAAGATTAGTTTAATACAGAGGAACGCACATCAATTCAATATATCAAGAACTTAATAAGTATGAAATATAAGTCACTTCTTTTAGAGAAAAACTTTTATATTGTCTGTTAACATGTAGTAACATTATTAAACATTTATTCTTTAAGAGTGAATGTTTATTAAAAATGAATTTTGTATTTGTTTTCAATAGGTCTGCTGTATTTGTAAGGCTTTTAAAATTTTTACAATCATAACATTGTATAAATAAGGAAAATTAATATTACATCAGTAAATCAATGAGGTCTAAACTCTAAATCCCTAATTATCCCTTACCAAAAAAAAGTCGAAAAAAATTAACTTATTTCAACCTAAAATAAAAAAAAGTAAAATTTTAGCTAATCTGAAGCGCTTTAGATTTACAGGTAACAGGTTTATAAGCTCTAGAAATTTTATTACCTGTTGAAAAACTCAGTTAATAGTAGAGTAGATGTAGCATTTTTTTTCGTGAAACGAGATCGCTACATGATGGGAGCTCTGTCTCCGAATCTGTCATTCGGTATTGCAAGAAAACAGAAGAATTTTAAATAACATAGGTAGACACCAATGACTTTAAATAAATTAAGCTGAATTATTTTTTTAACTGTTTCCGAACTTCCAGTTCTTTCTAAATTTGTTTTGAAGAGTTTTCAAGTTTTGTTTTACAAAATAAGATTTTTATAAACTATCTTCGATTAAAGTTTAAACATTTTGAAACACAAACATTTGATTGTTGTATTTTCTTAAAATAAACTGAGTTCTAGTAACTGTTATTTGTTGTAATTATTAAAAGTATTACCTTTTTTATCGATTTTTTAATTTTATATACGTTGTTATAATTTTGAAGTATTGCTTATTTCATTTTATTAACGTGTGTTTCTAACTATAGGTAAATAAATTTTAATAGCTTTTATTTAATTAATAATTGATAAAGCATTTTGTCCCTTATATCATTTTTTGATTACTTAATGATTACTTTGTTACTCTATAAGTATAATACTTTTATCTCGTGTTGGCTTATCAACTGATGAAAATAGCGTGAAATATACCTTTTTACTGAACTATTGTCTTCTTTACTTGGTAGTTATAAGTCACAATTGTTTGACCATAACTACTTTTAAACTTAACTTATAACTAAATAAAACTTTTGGCTACCTTACACAGACTAGGTGCATAACAAATGAGTGTTTTAAATTGTGTTAAAAGGAACACTGACAAACGATTTAAGATATCCACAATCTATTTTTAATTACCAGTTATTCTTTTGTTTTCGTGCTTTGATTTGTGCATGTTTTTTAAATCCATTGTTCTACTAGGTTTCTGTTATGTATTAATAAGTTTAAAAACCATTGTTGTATCAAAAAATTTAGTTTTCTTCTGATTAAGCTTCATCAAAAATGTTATCGAGTTTCATACATTTATTTGTCATTGTATTAATGTTTATTAAACGACAAAAAAAAGCGATCAAAATATTTTGCTCTAGGGTCTTGTCTAAGAAAGAAGTTTTCGGTTATCGAGTCGTACAACATATGGATACAGTTTAACGTCAAACTGCATAAAACTAATATACTCGGTATAAGTTTCAAAATAAGTTTAAGTTTATCAAGGGTTTATTTTAGTTGTAATACAACAAAATAAATTCTCAAAAAAACTTGCTTATTACTGCATTGACTCAACTTGTTATGCCTTTTTCTACTTAAATAAATTCTTTAACGACAGGTAACTAAAATATTTTTATTATAATAAACTCAATGGTTAAAAATTAAACTAACTAAGATTTACAAAACTGTTTAATATGAAATAGTTTTTAAATACTTGTAATATTGATAGAAAAAAACGACAGTAATAAATTATTTTTATTGTTTTAATAAAACTTATTTAAAGTTTTTTTTTTAAAGAACAACAGTTTAAATAGTTTAGAATAATTTGTAAATGCATGATAGTTTTTGTTTAATAAATATGATATTAAAAATAAAATAGTAAGATTTATTATTTATTTAAACTTTGTTAATACGGTAGTAATTAAAAGTATCGGTTTAGTTTAACTTTACACAATTATCTGAGTTAAATTTTTGATACAGAAAATTGTAACGACGAAAATTAAAACTTAATAAGTTTTATAGCGCCACAAGTGGAGAAAAAATAAAGTACAGAGTTGAAAACACCTGAA
The DNA here is from genome assembly GCF_965202585.1 of Thalia democratica. Lineage (NCBI taxonomy): Eukaryota > Metazoa > Chordata > Thaliacea > Salpida > Salpidae > Thalia > Thalia democratica. Next base: position 23,734,111 of record NC_139173.1, read on the forward strand.
ACTATGTTTTGCTCTTCATCATCAACTCCAGAATATCTAGTGTAAGTTTCAAAATATGACCTCTGCTCATGGCCCCCAAAGGGGCCACATGGCTGACTTTGGGAAACCATTAAACTCATAATATTCAAAACTGTGAAAGTACTTACTCACAATTTAAAAAAAGACTTCGGCCCGCTGATTAAGAACTATAGAATATTTCTAAATTTACTTTTAGTTTTTATGATTTATTTTATCTTAAACGTTGTATATTATGTAGTTTTGATATAATATGTTTTATTTCTTACTTTTCGATCCGCGCTTTTGACACATGTGTGAAAGTTTAAAGTTAAAAAGGATTATAAGGATTAAAAATGTTTTTAACCAGGCTTTATTCACTTATTTGAAAAAATAAATTCAAATAGTGTAACGAAATAAACATTTCATTTTATAATTTTAAAGCGTGTGAATAAATATATAATTTTTTGTAACAATAAAATCAATGATAAGCTTCATCAAACCATTTTTATTTCCCTAAACAACATTTTTTGTTAATTCGAAGGAGTTAATTTCTTTTCAATTAATACTTAAGAAAAACGGAAGTTTTTTTGCTTTTAATATAAAAAACAACATTTTGAAAGTTATGAGCATTCGCCAGAGCATTCAGCAATAATTGGTGTGATAAAATAATGTGTTTTAAACACGTTAGACTTAGAAACTAATGTTTTCATGTGTGTTTACTGTATTTTTAGTAAAGCGTGATGCAGTTATAATGTATCTTCGTGCTTTTGTAGTTTATGTAAATAAAAAAAAAGTTTTGTTTCGATTGTTGTATTAATATGCTATACTTTACTAATCCCTTGAGAACTTCTCTTGTTGATGTAATATAACTAGCATGTAAAAACTATTTCATATAAAACAGTTTTGTAAATTTTAATTAGTTAACATTTTCAAATTTAGAAGGAGTTTGTAAAATCATAGAATTATATTTATTTTAAGAATAAGTAACAGTTAAAGCTTAAACAATTTCACCATTAAAAACGTCTAAGACATTTTTTGTTTTAAAACCACGCATTATACCATTCAAGCTTAGCTAAATATATTTTGTTTGCCAAAAAGACTAAAGTTAACAAAAAATACCAACGAAAGTTATACATAAGTATTCTAAAAAACTTATACCGATCAAGAATTTTTCAAAATTCGTTTTAAATAAACTTTAGTCGTAGCTGATATTTTAATTTTTATACCAATATGCTATAAAACTAATTAAAGGTTATAGCGATTCTACTCAAAAGTTCATTTTTGTAAGTTTTTTATCAATGTTCTAATAAAACTATCAAAATTTTACCATCTTTAGAGACAAATTTTGACGTTTCAAAGGATATTCCCTGGTAATATAGATTAAATATAGTACTTGGCGAAGATTACAGCAATTTCTGCAACAAAACTCAAAAAAAAAACATTTTAAACCAAAGCATTTTGTGAAGGATATTTGCTTACAGTAAAACCAGTAAAAAAAACTTTTTAATAGTAGTAAATGATTACTTTATAGAATGAATATGGAGCAATATCAAAAGAAACCAAAAAAACAAAAGTCAAAAAAAAATCTCAACAAAGAATGGAGACAATAAACTAACATTAAAGGTAGACATAAGAACGTAACTCTAATTGTTGACAGTTTGTTTGACATAGGCAAAAATATGGATTGTCTCACTTTGAGATGATGCGTGTTTATTATGTTAATTAAGTTCCCGTTGTGGTCGTAGAAGCAAAAATGTTGATTTGAAATATGTAGAAGAATTGCAAACTGAGTTGGAATAAGCAGAAGTAGCACTTAAGCCATCACATGTGTGAAGAGTCATACACTTTTGAAGTTGAACCTACAGTTTCCAGTTCAAATGATGGTAGAAGTTCTATCATTAGCACCAACTGTTCTGGATTAGACTCATAAATTTATGTGCTCTTGTTGCAGAAGATGATGAGTGCTCTCAGTCTCTGTGTTCATTACCAACAAACACTGATGCAGCATTAATTGTATGGGCTTCTTTCCTCAATAGACAGAAAGAAAAAAATGAAAATATTTTGGTAGGGCATTATTATGCTACATTAAATAGTGAAGGATCTTCAGTCACCCGATATATTGCTTCTTGTGAAAGTAAAAATGATGATGGGACTTACAAGATAGCCACCTCATGAGAGTTTGAGATGGAAACAATTTGAAGTGGAAACACCCACCTAAATTTGATTTGCTGAACTAGCATATAGATTTTGTAAAATTGAAGGTGAATGGAATTTTTCTAATCAAAGATCTATTACTTGTTCACTGAGAAACCATATTCAAACAGATTTTATATTAGAACAGATGTCTTTCACATAAAGTAAAATGATAGTTTTTTTTTATATCTTTAATAGTATTATGTTTATCTAACTAATTCAAACAGATAGTCCATTAGATTTTATTAATCATGTGACAGTTTTTTTTATACTTAAGTATCAGTCATTTTGCAATAATGTTAAGTGTAAATACTAAATGATACAGCAAAATTTTTGTTTTGTTTTGCAATGTTCTCTATTTTTTAGTTAAAGTCTTTATTTTGCAATCATTAACTTATTGTTAAATACCATACAATATTATCTTGCCTATAATAAACCATAACTTTGAAATATTTTGTTAATTTGTTGTAATACTAATTGAATAACTGTTTAAGGGTTTTTTAAACATTTAAGGCAAAATGAACTACGAAATAAAGTATCCCACTAATATACATATCACATCACAAAAATTTTTAAAGGCAAGTAAGAAGTATACTTAAAAAGTTTTGTTTACGATAACTTTTTGTATGAGAATCACTAACAAGCTAAGCTTTTTAATTTTCCAAAAGGCAGTATTTTACAGACAAAATTTTCATATTTAGGGTGATTATGACGTCATAATACATCAAAAGCATTTAAAGTCTATGTCATAAGTATAAGCTTTCATTTTTGATAAAAATTATAAGTCTAGGACGTGTACAAGTAGTTTTATTACTGTTTACGTAAAAAAATCAAAAAAAAGATTTTTGAAGTTGAAATTAGTTTTTTGGGCAGCATACTTTTTTTTTGCAAAATTTTTTTTTTAATTCTTTTTAATGAAGCAAAAACACATCCAAATTATATCTATTTACAAATCCAGCAAACATCACCCAAGTACTCTCTACCCCTATTTAACTAAATATAAAAAACTTAAAACAGTCGAATTCAAGTACATCTTACAATAACTAAAACTAATACATAAATAAAATTCAACTTGAATCATTCATGGTTGCCACAAATCAAGCAGAAAAAAAATTTCTGACTTTTAGCTAAAATTTTCCTTACTTTTCTAAATCTAAACTCTTAAGTTAAACTTATCCTAAAATACATAATCAAACACCTGAAACTATATAAAGCTTTCAACATAATTTTTATACAGGTTAAAACAACAGTTTTATTTTTGATGAACTCAATCATTTAACATCCATTACACCACTTGAACCATCTGTGTACTATTGATGTATTTGCAATAAACAGCTCAATAAATATCAGCAAAATACTTGTATTTTCTAACTTGATACAGTTCTAATTTGTATGCATACATACAATCTTTAACTCTTTTTCTAGATGTTATAGTTTCTCAATTCATACTGTTTTCAAGCAGAGCATTGTTTGAAAACTAACCCTAGTTCAACCTCTGCCTGGTCATTGTGCAACACAAATAATGGGTGCAACAACTTTCCGAGAGAAGACTTGGTAGAAAATATTAATGTTTTGAAATAGAACTAGTCCAAAATCTTCCTTTTGCTTAAAGCTTTTGAACTCTAATGCATTCATCAGACAATTTATCAAAGTTCTAAATTGTTCAATGCTAGTATCACCTTCAGAGTTGGAGCTCACTTTTTGCTATGTTAAGGAGTGCACAATGTTGGCAAACGCTTAAAAACAATTGTGACTCCTAATTTTTCTAGGCTATGCGGATTTAGGCATGACATATTTTTTACAAATGTACTTCCAATAGCAATTCTGCTCCAAAGATTTTCAACAGCTTTAATAACAAATAATCTTCATTCTTTGTTGAAATTTAAGACCTTTTGTTCCTCAACTAGGTCTTTTTTCCTCAAATTTGCAAGCAAATTGGTTGCAGCACAACCAAGATCAAGGGCAGGTTTTAGGGAAGGATTGATCATTTAATTAAACCTTTAATAACTGGTTAAGCTGAGGCTCGTAACTGTTAGTCTTTTATAATGATGCACAGCAATTTAATTACTAAGCACAAAATTTCCTCGCTCATAAAGGCAACAACATGCTGGGTACTCTGGTACAATGTCAAAAAAGGCTGCATAATAGATATCACATAACTTAAGAAATGCAAGAAAATTTTTGTGTGTATATCACAGTTTAAATACGGAAGTGTTCTTACCACAGGTCATCAATACTAAAGAGCATAAAAAACTGCTTGTTCAAGTAGGGTAGTTAATTAGTTAAATAATTTGTTAAGAAAAAAATTTTGCAGTTTTACAAAGGATATTTTATTAATTTATACCAGATGAAGGCATTTGAAATGAAATAATTTTTTAAATTCTTAAGAAAATTTTTAAATTTTAGTCTGATTAAAAGGATTTTTAATTATATTTTTATTATTTGAAAGCTTTGGAAAATAGGGAATTTTGTAAATTAGTCTGACAAAATCTGAACTTTTTTTTAGTTTAGTCAAATTTCCTGACTATCCCTGACTTTTTTTCAAAAACCTCCATTTTTTCATGACTTTTCCTGACCATGTGGCAACCCTGCAAATGTGTAAAAAAAAAGAAAAATGTAAACGCTCACAACTATGGTCAATGGATTGGTGAGGAGAAAGACCTTTAGGTCATTGAGCCTTACACCATACATTAACAATGAATTAAGCTTTATTCTATATATTTAATATCCTTTTTTTCAATGTTATTGCTTTAATTTACTGTTACTTATTCTTTAATAAGTTTAAACAAGATGATAGTAGAATCTAAATTTTTAAACATATTTAAAAAAAAAATTAATAAGTATGTATAATTGTTCTGAAACATGTTAAAATTTCAACTCTAAAACTCAAAAAAGAGTTTTTTGTTTTAGAGTTGAAATTTTAAAATGCATTTTGTAATGCAGAAATAGCATAAGTTTTTTTCAAGTAAGTATAATAGTGTTTCAGAATAATTATTTTTATATTACTAAAACATTTTGCAAAGAATACAAAAACTTTTTAATGACAAAACTAGTTTAATTAATTAAACGAAATTCAAGTAATTAGCATTTTTTAAACAAAGTTTTAAAATTTACATAAATAATAAAATATCAAAATAATTTTACTAATTTTAAACACCGACATAGATAAAGGGAACTGTATAAATATTTTGTTAAAAACTTTAATTTTACTTTTTATAAAGAGACTTAGATTAAGTATTTATAAAAAAGCGATATATTTTAAATCAGTTAAAAAAAAAAACAAAAACATTTATTTAATATAGGTAAAACATATATAAAATTATAAACAGTCGTAAAAGTTTAGTAAATACATAAAAGAAAATGTATTTGGAAAGTTTCGTTTGTTGAGTCCACGACATGTTACTGAGCTCAACTTATTAATTAATGAAAAACTGGATGGATTCCCTACTGATATTACTATTGTTTATTAAACAAAAAAGCGCTCAAAAAGTTATGTTTTAATTCAAACTTCAAAAACTTTTTGTTACCATAAATTTTCATAATTTCATCTTAAATTTAGAAAGTCTGAGATTTTTTTAACTATCTAGAAACTTCAAAAAGACTAAACTAACTTAGTCAACAGCTTCTTAATTTAGCGAAAAAAGCCAGCTTATAAATTTAGAATAAAATCTAAAACTCTTAAAGTATAATAACTTGAGCAAATACAAAAAAACTATACTTTTAAGAAAACCTTAAATACTTATTTAATTAGAGTATTAAAACAATTTTTTTTTTTAATAATAACACGTTTTTGATAAAAACTAGCCTTAGCTTAGGTTTAGGAAAAATAACAAGACTATCTTGAGTTTTACAAAAAAAAAAGCAAACAAGCCTGAGTTATCAAAAATTTCTAAAAAAAACTTTTAAGCTAAGCTTGCTTGCGTTTAAAAAAAATAATATAATTAAATTAGATTAAATAAATTTAATCAAACTAGCTTGAACTATTAAAGTTTAAAAAAAAATTGTATTAAATTAATAAAAAAATGTATAACTGTGTAATAAAGCTTATAATAAACTTTAGAAACATTTTTCGACTAAAAACAAATATAAAAAAACAGCTTACTTTTACTAATAACTTTTTTAAAGGTTCAAAAATTTAAATAACTAAAAAAATTTTATACTTCTGCTATATCAACGTTTTGAAATAAATTACCCAAATTATTTTAACTGTTTACCTAATGAAACTGGTATTTAAAAAATATAGAACAAAAACTTTTCTTTATACTGTAATAAAAAACATTTTTAATTTATACGTTGCCACTTTTAAAAAAGCCAGATTTTTACAGAACTTAGCCTGATTTAAGTCAAACTAGTATGAAAATGATTTAAGTAGCTTTAGAGTATGGTAATACCAATTAAACTATTTCAAAAATCATGAATGTTAAACTGTTATAAAGTAATAAAAATATTTTCATTTAAACATTTTGTTTCATTTTTATTGCTTTTAACAAAATATACCTTATCTTTTGACAAGGATGGAAAACTACAGATAATGGCCTTTTCTTAGTTTAAAAATTGAATTATTGTAAATTTGGTCGAAAACTTTTTTTTTTGTTTTTATAGGTAATCATACCTATCTTACTAAAAAACATACAAACTTGGTCCGAAAAGTGTTTTTCAAACATCTTTGATAGTTGCGAACCCTGGTTTAAAAGGTGCTTATACTGGTTATGTTTTAAATTGAATTAGACATACCTTTATTTTATTTTCACATGCTAAATCGTTACACATTTAAATTTTTGTTTTCATATTTTAAGATTTATTTACTTTTATAATCAAGGTAAGTTAAACTTCAAGTTAAGTTTGACTTTAAACCATAGCTAAACTACATATCGCGTGTTAGGTAGCTCTATATCAAAGCTTCCCAAATTGGGCCAAGTGGCCCCCTTGGGATCCATGACAGATACTCAGAAGGCCACGAGCAGCAAAGAGGCCAGAGCAGGGGGGCTATGAGATCATAATTTGAAACTTACTTTAGGTATCAAGGAGTTGCTGATAAAGGGCGAAAGTAATAAAAAAATCATAGTTTTTATTGGTAATTTTTAAACTTACACTAGTTGTTCTGGAGTTGCTGACGAAGAGCAAAAAAAAAAATCCCAGATGTTTTAAACGGTAGATTTTCGAGGTGTTTTGTGGGGGGCCATAGCTTTATTAAATTAAAGGCCATTTGAAATAAAATTAGAAAAACCCTGCTCTAGATGTTTAGTTTGCTTGTTTGTAGCTGTATTTTTTGTAATTTTAAACTACGAATTTCATTTTAATGCATTCTAAAATGCATAAGATGTTCTCACTTTGAGTGGAAACTTTAAACTTTCTGCAGTAAAAGAAAATAAAATTTTGTTTGAACGAAATCATTCAACGTCGTAAGTCAACAAACTCTGAGTCCTGTCATGGAAAACTTTCACTGATAAAAAACATTTAAAAAGTTAATACTTTAAAACATTTTAAAACTACTTTCGAAAATTTTTACTATTAAGTTTGTTAATTATAAAAAAAGTAATTGCTATAAATCAGAGTTTGACTAAGATTAAACATACTACAAATAGAATTTGTAGTATATAAAAGGTAGTTTTGGTAATTTTTTTTATGCATTGTTTTAACTATTATATAAAAAAAAAGATATTAGAAATAGTCGAAAAAAAAAATAAACTTAAGTTGTAGCATAATATACTATAGTTTTTGTTAAATATTTATTTGAATTGACTTTAAGCAATCTACAATCTAGATATTAATGACTTTGTTGCATTATATATTTGAAATTAGTTTTTGTAAAAGTTATTTCATGATAATACATATCATTTGATATAAAAGAATTACTGGATACTGACTATTTAAATATTCAAGCGGAATTTTAGTTTTCAACTTTGTAAAAAATATAAATTTTAGTTTTTATGGAAGTTTAACATAATTAAAAACTATTAGTATTTTTGTTTCTTTTTAATTTTTGGCCCTGTTAAGAAAAGAATGTTGAACTTTTAAATGCATCTGGAATCTGGAATATTTGTAAATTTTTACAGCCATATTTTACATTAACATTCTAGATAAGTTTATAGAGAAGTATGTATTATCAAAATAAGTTATAGATTTCTAGTTAAAAAAGTTTGTGAGCAACACAATATCTATTTAATTAGAATTATAGTTTCTTTATATTCAAAAATTCTTTGATATACTGAGTGAAATATTTAACTCATTTTATATATAAAAGTTAGAAAATCTTAATAAAAATAAGTATTCTGGCATAAACATTACTAATAAAAATTGATAATAACAAAAAAATATATTTAGTTAAATAAAGTTTAAAACAGATTTTGAATTGTTATAATTTTAATAATATGGTCAGTATTTAGAGAACTATAAGACATTTAGAATCTGATTTAAATTAATCCATTTGATTAAAAGGAATGAATGAACCCAACTTTTTTTGTTTTTTTTATGTATCTTAAGCTTAGCTTAAGCTTAAAATAAAACAAAAAATATAAAAAAAGATTCACTTAATAATTTGTTTAATCAAGAACTACACACTTGTTAAGTTAAGTTAGATTAAATGCTTGTGTAATTTTAATAAATTTTTGATTATTAAATAGTGAAATAACAGCAAAATATAAAAATTAAATATCATTACAACACAATCAAATTTAGCTGGTAGAGCTTAAAGTAACAACATTGAAATAGGGTTGACAAAAAGTTAGATACTCGTGACAAGTAGAAATTTTTTATAATCTCACGGTAAATCAGGCTAGTAAATCTTATTTTTCAGTATAACTCAGGCTAGTGTGGTGATTTTTAAAATATTCAGAGTAATTTTAAGATTTTAAAAAAATCCTAGTCCTTTTTTTCTGAATCATGAATGAGATAATGTTGATCAAATTCAATAGTATGGTATTTTATAGCAAAATTTGTTTAAAAACTTGGATTTTATGATATTAAAAACCGTTCAAATTTAAAGAAATAAATTTTAGAATTATGTAAAGGTTTTAAAAATTCAGAATGACTCGGTGCAGTTTAATCTTACTTATGAAAGATTTAAGCACGGTTGCCACCAGAGTTGGTAAAATGCTAATAGTTACTATGGTAATTCAGCAATGAAGCGTATAAACTTTGGTTTGTTTTAAGTTAGTAATTTCACGCTCGAGTAAACAAAGCAGAGCTTTTTAACATGTCTGGTTGCCACATACTCTCGATACTCACTACTCAGAACAGTTTTTATTTTTCGGAACTTTCTGGACTACGCAGTTTAACTCAGGCTTGTTTGAAATTTTAAAACAAACTCCGGATGATTAAGGCCAGTTTGGTTCTTTTTTTAATTCAGAATATTTCAATGATTTTTCGGAAACATCAAGCTAGTTTTTTAGATCTTTAATAAAATTTAGTGTGCAGCTGTCAAATTTGCACGACCGTACAAAATTGCACGAATATATTTTTTGCACGAAGACACTTCTGCACGAGGAGATAAACTTGCACGGAGAAATTTATGAGCGAGTAAAATATTTTTTTAATTTTTTTCTTTTAATTTATTTATTAGCTTTAAATATTTTTTATTTTTTTTACTATCATTATTAGCCCTAACCATAGTTGCCAGAATTTTTCTGCTATTTTTGCCCTCATTCAACTTGTATTGGAAAATTGACATATACAGATTTTTAACCGTTAAGTATCGCCCAAGAGCTAAGTTTGGCTTTTTTTGAATTTCAGTAAATGAATTATTCTACAACTAAAACACTATACTATAGTGCTATTCTTATTAACTTTCAGTTTACGGAAAATAACTTCTTTATACTAAAATACTAAAAGAATAATTCTTGCAAACTTAAAGTACAAATTCCGGTATCATTCTTTAGCTGATTTGAGAGTTGCTTCCAGTTTTTTGTTCATACTTAAAATTTTCAAATGCAGAAGTCTATCAGTTAGGTTCGTGTTTTTTGAGTTCGCACAGTCGCTTAAATTTGCAAAATTTGAGTTCGCACTGCTGTTTAAGTTTGGATTTTAAATTTAAAATATTTGCTTAGTATGTAACTTTTTCAATTTTAAGTTAAGTGAATTTGAGTTTAACATAAGCTTCAACATATTATTTTTAATTGAGTATTTTTTTTCTAATGTATTTAAATAAATATATAAAAACTTTAGAAAAAAAAAACGTAAAACTTTTAAATGTACTTTAGGTTCTAATCAAGGAAATAAATTTAATTCAAAACTTAAATTTTATATTTCTGTAAACTCAGTCTCAAAATAACAGTAATAAACACTTTTATTTGAAAAAAAGTAAATTATAAGATTGTTTTTCAATTTTTACTAAAAGACGATTCTTCTAAAAATCTTTAAATGAAATTGTACTTAATGTTTAGACTATGATTTTTTTTATAATTTACAGTAACTTCAAAATATGTAACCTTTTTGTAATAAATGTTGGTTTAAATTTTAACGATAACAATGGTGAAAAAATTTTTTATTATTAATAGATTAGTTTATAAAATACAGTAATTAAGTATTGAACTCTAATATTTATATAGCTTTAGACTTTTACACTGAACAAAAAGTAAATTTAGTAAGTGTATTTAAAAAAAAAGGTTATTTATCAGTTATTATAAAAAAAAACTCTTTAGCTTATTTAGTTTGCATATATTCCTACAGTGAACAGGATTTATTGATAACCTTAGAAAAACAAATGATATCATTTCTAATAATTGGACGTGTACAAATTCGGTGCATTTACCTATAGGATACAGAAAACTTTTAAATGTAAAAAAATCATTAGTTTTAAGTTTAGTTTTTGAAGCTAATTTAAGTATTTTTTCCAATACTTGAAATATATTAAGTTATTTGTTGAAAAAATTTGCGATAAATTAGCTAAAAAGAATATATTAAAAACTAAACTTTATCATAGTCAACATATAAAAATTACAAACAATAAAAACAAATCAAAGCAATTGCAGAAATTATTAATTGCAGAAATTGTAAATAGTTCACTGTCTAAAATCCAGCAAAACTATTTACATAACTAAAAAACACCTTAAAAAACATCTTATAAACAGTAAAACTTATTTTACAATAACTTTACAATATAAAACACCTAGAAGAACTTATTTCAAATTTTATGCTGGTCTTTTAATCTTTTTTGTTCATCATAATAATGAAAAACAAATGGATTAAAGCTATTAGAATTAAATTGCTTCTATTGGTACTTCTTAAAACTAAATTATAAAAATAATAGGTAATAATTTAAGCTTCATAATTAACTGTTTTATGTCATTATTTTAGGTATTAATTTGAAAAATTAATAAGAAATAGGTCAAAAAACATCATATAATCTACTGTGAAATTAAAAAGACTAATCAAATAGATTTAAGATATTTTCTACACTATTTATTCTTGAAGGTAGTTTTCACATAAAAAGTAGAGCTTACTTTTGTAGCTTCAAAATTTCATTTCTATAAAAGCTTTTGTGATAAAATAATTATGAAAAAATTTTAATTTGGTATAAAGAAAATTGATAAAAAGATACAGCTTAAAGTGCATTTTAAGATCAAAAATACTGAATATCAAAATGTTCTATTAAAAACAAAACTTCCAAGGTACGAGGTAAAAATTTCACTTAGTTTTAAGCATCTGAACGAAAATATCGGTTTAATAAAAACAAAAATGAAATTTAAAAATATTTTGAAATGTTACATAAGCTTGGTTTATACAACTAATTTGTTTAAGCATTTCTAAAAAACTAGTAAATCAGTAAATCAACAAGACAAATAAGTTTTAACAAAACCAACAATTCATAAGTTGACACACTGAATAAAAAACTGTTTACTATTTCTAAAATTTTTAATAAAGTTAGTATACTAAATTAGTAAATTTTTACATTTAAAGTAAAAAATAGACTAAATAGACTAAAACTAAATAAACTCTTATTTAATAAAAATAATTAGAAAAAAACATCAGTAATAATATTGTAGATTGTAAAGTTGGCTTAAAACATAAAGAAACTCTAAAGCAATTAAAACAAATTGCTTTAAACAGTAACTGTTTTTATTTTTAAGCCACGTAATTATTTATTTCTGATTGAAAAATAACACTAAAATGGAACAAAACTACACAAAGGAGGAATTTTCTATTGAAACCATTAATTTTTAACATACATCACTTTAAAAAGTTAACTGCTACAGTATATAACTTTTAAAATGTTTGTTCTTTTAATAAACATGACTATAAATAATAACCAGAAATTTATGTTTTTGTTCAAAATTTAATAAATTTAAAAGATCTAATAAAACAAAAAATATTTTTTAAACACATTTTAATTAAAAAACAAGTAGTTTATATAATTACTAAAGTTGTTTTACAAAACAGTTAGTGATAAAACTATTAGTTCTATAACTTCAAAAAACACAAGAACAACATTTTGTGAACATACTTAACACAACTAAATTTACTTAAGTGCAAAATTTGTTACATAAAACTGTTAGTAATAAAATAATAAATATACACTGAACTAATTAAAAATTAAAAGAGTTATATATATTTTTTATTAATCTGAAAAAACATTTAGAACAAATTACTTCAAGTTACCCTAGCAGTGAAGTATGTTATTTTTAATGTATAATAATTAAAATTGCAAACAATTAGGAAATGAAATAACTGGCATATAACAAACATTTATTTATTTATAGTTACAGAACATATACCTTTATATATATTTATTTGAAACTAATTTAAAACTTTTCTTCTAGTTCAAATGTTTATCTAAATCATTTAATTTTTTATCATTGTAAATTTAAAATTTTTAAATATTTAAAAAATTATTGTGCTCTCAATTTTAAACAGTTATATTTCAAAATTTGTTTAATAAATTAAATAAACAGTAAATAAACAACATAAAATTTAGTTAAAAATCTACAATGTAAGATCGAGCTATACATTGTTTTAAAATTCTTTAGAATCTATTAAACTTCAAATCAACTGATACAGTATTCATGAAGTAATACTTAAGTTAACCAAAAATAAAAATTACAGTTCTTTTGATCAGAAAGTTGTACTACATGACACAAAGCAAGAGCAAATTATAACAAAAATAAATCACTTTGAGTATTTTTAATCTCTAATGTTTAATTAAACTTGGATTAGCATTCTAATAAAAATCTTTATACAAAAGTTTTAAAATTTGTTGATTTTTGAGTAAATTTATATCTAAGTTTAATTGATAATTTTATGCTTTTCTTCATTGCAAAAAAAAAATATTTTAAAAAATTCAAGGTTTTTTGCTTATGAACATAAGAAAAGTTGTGTAAATTAGTTAAAACTTTTAAATATAACTACAAAAGCTTTGTTTTACATATGTTTGTATTTGAAACTTTTTATAGAGAAGTAGAATTTAAAAAAACTTGTTTATCACTCTAAAATTTTTTTTTTAATATTTGAAAATCCATTGTAGTTAAATATAATATTATTATACATTTTAAAACGAAGAGTTAGAAAAACAATATAGATATCATGAAGTGGAAAAATTGGAATCATACTTTTATTTAAGTTGAAAAAAAAAACTTTAGAAAGGTAAAAATCTTTTTTTTTTAACTAACTTAAAGACCAAAGTATCTTTTTAATTAGGGAAGATGGTCTAAAAATAAATAAATAGATAAATTACAAACACTGATGAGTTATATAGAATAAATGAAATATTAAAACAAAAACTAACTTAAAGAGATGAGTGCTCCTGGGACAATTAAAATCCTACTTGTTTTACAACTTTGACAGGCACTATCAAATTGAAAAATTCTCTTGAAATCTTAACTAACTTTTTGCGGTTGGCTTTACTAAAATCAGTGCTTCAAGTGATATAAATTCCTGTTAAGTCAAAAAATTTTTCTAAAATAGGTTGAACTAGAACAAACACATTTAATACTAAACAAAAAATATAATTAAAAGTAGAAAGCTATAAAATTTATTCAAGTATAAAACATTAAAAATTGATTAATTTGTACAAATGTTTCAATTAAAAAGTTAAACAAAAAATAAAAAACAACTTTCATACAAATACACTTTATCAAACTTAATAGATAGATTACTAGAAATAATTGTATATTTACTGATAATACTTTTATCATGTTTATAAAATGTTCGAATATAATTTAGTTAGATTTAAATTGCTTTTATATGCAAAAAAATGTACGTGTAGTATATTATTATTAATTATTTTTAATAATAAATTTTAAATTAAATTAAAAACTTAATAGTAAACATTCTTATTAAATGAAAACTGTGGACTTAAATACTTTGGAAGAAACAATATCTCAGTAAAAAAAATTATAAAAGTATTGAATATATAAATATCTCATTTGTGGCCTGTGAATAAAATTAAATTATGTAAGCTTAAATGTAGCAAATTTTTCCTTTTTAGAAAAAGAAAAATAAGTTGAAAAAACCTAAAATTTTTATCAAAATTAAGGCCAACATCAACTGCTAAAAAATACTTTAAAAGCTTTTATATAAAAACTTTTTTATGTTTTTCGATTTCTTTGGTTTAGTGTTAAAAAATGTCAGAATTCTTTAAAAAATTGAAAAAAAAGTGTATATTTTCTCAATTTAAAACTTATAATCTTTTGAATATTTCATTGATGATTTATGGTAATATACTACAAAGTATTTTTAAAAGAGAATATTCCAACTGCTTGGTGCTGAAATATCTTCATTTTTTTATGTTTAAGCAAATGTGATAAAAATTCTATGTACAATTTTACAAAATAAAACAATCATTAGGAAATTAACTAATTTTAGGTTTATACAAGCAACATCCTGATGCCTATTTGCACTTTTTTTTTTTGAAAAAATATCAAATAAAAAAAATTAAGTAAAAAATTTTAAGTTTTTAAATAAGGGCATAGGGGGGTAAACACCCTTTTTTGGTTTTTTATCTTATTTTATATAGTTTTTACTAAGCTACAAGATGCTTTTTACAGATTTTAAAAATTCAAAATAATTTTTGAGATATAGCCAGTCAAAGTTGGAGCTGACAATAGGTTCCTTATGGGAGGCGCAAACTAAAACGGCAAAAATAGACTATTTCACTAAAAATCTATCTTCTCCTACGTTTTTAGAGATAACTACCTCAAATTTTCAGGAAGTGTTCCTTGATATATTTAGAAAATTCCGGCGGAAAGAATTTATAAAAAAATTAAAAATAAAAAAATTATATAAAAAATAACCAAAAAAAAACAGTTTTCTTTTTGTTTTTTTATTATAAAATTTTTCTATTTTTAATTTTTTTTAAATTCTTTCCGACAGAATTTTCTAAAATCTGCAAGGAACATTTCCTAAAAATTTGAGGTAGTTATCTCAAAAAACGTAGGAGGAGATAGATTTTTAGTGATTTCTAGTTATTTGCCGTTTTAGTTTGCGCCTCCCATAAGGATCCTATTGTTGCCTCCGACTTTGACCGGCTATATCTCAAAAATTATTTTGAATTTTTTAATTCTGTAAAAAGCATCTTGTAGCTTAGTAAAAACTATATAAAATAAGATCAAAATCCCAAAAAGGGTGTTTACCCCCCCCTATGCCCATAACTTCTTGTATTTTCCAATACTATTTCAACAAAGTTTAAGAAAAATGCTAAAAAAGCTTCTCTAAATTAGTCTTACAGAAATTTTTCTCTAACATTCTGCAAGAAAATTTTGTCAAAACTATTAAGAATTCGGAGTAGTTTTCAAACTGTATAGGCAAAAACTAGTTGGATTTAAACTTACATAACTTCTTAAATACTTCAAGCAGAAAAACAACAAAACCAATTTTAAAACAAAAAGAATCTAACTTTGTTAAACTATGTTTAAAACTTTGTAGAATTTTTTTTTAGCAACATTATTTTATTATAACCAATGGCCGCTTTAACCCGTTTTCAGCTTACTGTGTTCCGGTAAATTTTATACAAAATGATAATATTTTAGAAAACAAGCATGCATAATCTAGCCCATTTATGAAAAAAATAAAGAATAAAACCTGTTATTGAAGTTTTAATCATGAATATCTATGAAAACTACATGCTAATAGTAGAGCAGTATGAAAATTAACTTAGTTGTTTTTAAAATCAAGAAATGCAAACAAATTTTAATAAAAGTATCAAGGGCATAGGAGGGTTAACACTTTTTTCACATTTTGATCTTATTTTATTGAGTTTTTAAGCTACAAGATGGTTTTTACTGGTTTTGTTAATAAAAAAAATTTTTTAGATATATCAGGTCAAAGTGGGAGGCAACAATAGGTTCCTTTAGGGAGGGGCAAACTAAAACAGGCAAAAAGAAGACTACTTCACTAAAAATCTATATTCTCCTACGTTTTTTGAGATAAATACCTCAAACTTTCAGGATATGTTGTTTAAAGTACTTCAAAACTTTGTCAGAAAGAATGTTTTAAAAATTAAAAAAATAAAATTATAAAAAAATAAAAAAAAACAAACAGCTATTTTTTTTGTTTTTTTGTCACAAATTATCTATTTTTACTTGTTTAAATTCTCTTCCGACACAATTTTTTAAAAATTGCAAGGAGCATATTCTGAAAGTTTGTGGCATTTATCTCGAAAAACTTGGAAGAACATAGATTTTAGTGAAGTAGTCTTTTTTTGCTGTTTTACTTTGCCCCTCCCAAAAGGAACCTATTGTTGCTGTCCAATATGACCTGCTATATCTCAAAAAGTAATTTTAATTTTTTAAATTTGTAAAAAGCAACTTGGAGCTTAGTTAAAATTCAATATTATAAGACTAAATTGTAAAAATGGTGATCTACATCCCTATGCCCTTAATATGTTTTTAATTGTTATTCAAAAAATTTGGTAGGATGATTAATTAAAACTAACTTTTTTCAAATGTTGGCTAGTATTAGCATGGTATTTAAGACTTAAATCTCTTCTTGAATATCTACACCATTACGTGGTATGAACTAGAAACATCAGGCATAATCCAGTCTATTAGTAAAATCATATTCTATATTTAATAGATAAGTCTTATTTATGTAAAGCAATAATCAACTACTTTACCTTTAAACTCAGGAACAGATTTCCATTTAGAAGTGTATTTTTGTTTATTCTTCCTAGTAAGTGCTTTTATTTTGACAGTTATCATCTTTAACCAGCTGTGACAAATAAATGTTTTAGTGCTTTATATTAAATAGGCTGTTATAAAGTTAACTATCATAAAATAACAAATAATATTTTTATAGTATTTTGGATTAAATAAATATTGGGAATCATAATTGTACATATTTTTTTAGTAATATTGTTACTTTTTTTAAATTAATCAATTTAAAGTTCTTGACTTAAATGCCTATTTCAATATTTTGTTTTTAATTTTATTTTACTTCAATTTATTTGGTCAAACTTTTTTTTTCAAATTTGTTAACAACAACTGAGGATCTCCTATATGCAATTATAGGAGTAAAACATTGTTTTGTTAGTAATAAGCTATTAAAATAAATATTATTATTTTTTCTTTAATTAATACTTAATAAAAATTCATTAGTTAGTTAGATAGATGTTTTTCCTACTTTTTAAACAACTTACAAATGTATACTTTGCTTTTAACTATTCTAACTACTAAGTTGAAGTAATTATAATTTAGCTGAGTTAATTAATAATCAGAATTGCCACTCTTTGAGACAAAATAGTCAGCCTGTGTTACCTCAGACTAGTTAGAGTTTATAATTAAATAGAAACAAAACGTTTTTGTTATAAAATTTTTGATTAAAAATAATACTAATTAAGTTTAAATACAAAAAGATACCTAAATAATTACAGAAGAATTTAAAAAATCAATATTTGTAAGAAATAAGAAATAATTAAGGCATAAAAACTGGTATGAGATACTTAAAGGATATCAACACTAGCATGAGATTTCAAAAAAAGTTCATACTAGCCTAAGAGTGCCACACACAGTATGTATCTGAAACTTTTTTTTAACTGAATATATCTTAAAAGTTAATTGAAACTGTTTTTGGTTGTATAAAATATCTTAGTATAGACTTGATGGATGATACTATAAAAAAAATAATCTACTGATGTTAAATTTTTACATGATACAAGCAAACTTTAAAACTGAAACATTAATTCTTAGCACAAACATTTTATCTAAAGTCCACCACAAAAATTAAAGTACATTTTCATTGACTATTTGAATGCTTTAAAAGCTATAACTTTACTTGTTTGCTCATATATTGTAGGATATGGGAAATGTGAGCTGAAAACTTTTTTAATGAAGCAAATCCATCAAATTTTATAATGAATATTTTATTAAAACTGTTCTTAATGATTCTTATTTATAACAATTAAATGATTAAGATCAATTATTTAACTATTATTTTGTTATACTTATTACACAAAACTTATTTTTAATTTTTTTAGGATTATTTTACATAATACTTGATTAAATGTTTTTAGTGAATAAAGACATTGTTTAGTTTTGATTTAAACACAGCTGTTTTTAGAAAAATTTGTACACTTCTAAACTTAAGCTATAAAATCATAACTTCTAGAATTCTTGTAAAACATAATTTATCAAAACCAAAATTGTAACAAAAATATTTATCAAATAACAGAAGAACTTATTTAAGAAGTCAAAGAAGAACTAAAAAGATTAAATAAAATTATAAATATTAAAAAGAAAACATTATATAACTGTTAAGTTCTAAAATAATAGGTAAAGTGTTTTTTACTAGTCTAAAGTCATTTAGATAATTCTTGAATAATTAATAAGTATACAGTTAAAATATTTAGTTGTTACAAAAGGAGAGTCTTCAAAGATATTTTTAATAAGAGTTAGCTTATAAAACTGGACTAATTTAATAACACATGTTAACCAATTTCATCATTTCAATGGTTAACACAATTATGCACATTTGTAGGCTACTTTGTATATGGCTACTGTACAAACAGTCCTAGACTTTTTAATGCAAGACATAATTAAATTAAAATTTGCAGATAGATTGTTACAAGAAATCTTATTTACCAATTTCATTAAGACTCAATCTGTTGTTTTTTTTTGAGTAAAGAGTGACCAGCAAAAATGTGCAAAAATTAAGTCAAAGAGACATTTCTAAAAACTAAAAAAAAATGTTAAACCTTATTTTTGTTTTTGAAAAAATGATAAACTTATGTTTGAATAAATAGTAATTAGAATATAGTAATGTTTTGGTTATAAACTATATTACTTGAATGAAATCATAAAATTTGAAATTTAAATAAGGCATTTGAAAATTCATTATAACATTCAAATATATAAAATAGAATACAAAAATTTAAATAAAAAGAAAACTTTTTGATAAAAATCTTTAAGTATTCTAAGACTTTAATCACAATTTATTATTTTATTTCTAGGATATTTTAATTTTTTATGGTAGACAACCATCAGATTTACTCCACCCTCCTCTATTTTGCTTCTTAACATTAAATTGAACACTTTGTAAATTTAAAAATTTTTATTTTTAGTGTAATTAAGGATTTGGAAATGTTTCATAAACAACTTACTAAGCTTACTATTTTGCTGAAAGTCTTATTTCGTCTTATTTTCGTAAAACAATATCAAAAAGTTTTAATAAGTTTAAATTAACATTTAAATAAGTTATTTAATTTTCTATCTGAAAAAATGAAAAATATATATAACTATGAAATTTTAAAACATACTAAAAATTGGCTTTTTAATACTGATGATTTTTTTTATAAAAGTTATGAGCATGAGCATTTTTTAAATATTTCCAAATTTACTTTATTTGAAGAGCAGTGTTCCTTTAGAACCTTTTACAATGATTTAACTTGTCACAGTTTAAATTTATTATTTTAAACCTTACAACTTGTAGTTACAAGCATTGTTACTACAGTTTATAAACTTTGATAAATTATTTTTCAAAATGTTTTGTATAACGGGATTCCCCTTTACGTTTACGTGACGCCCCGTAAGGCCGATCTGCTACAAAAATAAAAATTTAGGTTAAAAGAGGTTTATGCTAAGCTAACAGCTATTGTGGAAAATAGCTCATTTTTTAACAAATTTTCCGCGTTTCAGCTACATTTGGCTTCTATGGCCCTAACCTAACCCTTCCCCTCAGTCGGTAGATTTTTTTTAGTTATTTTTTTTTTATAAACTGTTATTTAATTTGTATTTTTATTTGTATTTTTTTTACTATCTGTTACCCCTAACCCTTACCATCGGTTAGTATTTTGTTTTTTATATATAAAATATTTTTTTTGTGTTTTTTTTTCGTTTTTTTAATTGTATTTCTTACTCCTGTGCAAAAATGTAATTTGGGCAAATTTGGCTTCATGTAATTTTATGCACTCGTGCAATTTTGTTCTCGTGCAATTTAGTTCCCTCGTGCAATTAAGTAACCTCGTGCAATTTTGTTTTCGCGCAATTTAGACACTTTCCAAGATTTAATTGTTTCAGTTTTTATATTTTGATAATTTTTATCAGTTTTGTTCAAATACTTTTAAGCTAAAAATGTAATGCTCGAACAACTGAGTGGCAATTTTCTCATAGCTGTTTGGCAACTGTAGTGTTAAGGGAGTTTTTTAAGTATAAATATACTCTACACTTGTGGTGTTTTGCTGATTTTTTGAATAGTGAATATTGAACTAAAAAGATATACAAGCTTGACTTCATGACAAAAGAACCAGTTGTAATTTGGAGAGTTGTGAGCAACATCATTGAATTTTGATATAGACAAAACTCTGACTCAAGATAATTTATTTTTTTTATATAGTAGGATAATTTGAATAGTTCACAGTAGTTTGATTTTTTTAATTTTAGGATAAGTAAGACCAGTTTTTTTTTTTTTTTTTTAAGACTCAGGATAGTTTTTAGATTTTTTAAAAGTTTCAGTCTCATTTTTCTAAATCTTGAATTAAATTTAGTTGTTCCATACTAATTATGTCTATATTTTATAACCATACAGTTCAAAAACTTATTTTTTTTATTTTAAAAGTTTAAAAGTAAAATTTTATAACCTTTGTAAGTTTTTTAACAGATTCTCTAAATTTGTGACACTTGCTTCCTAAAGTCTTTGCTTCCATTGATATAAAAGAATATTCAAAAATACATTGACTAATTACCTTTTTGATCAATACTATATTGAAATAAATGCTTGCGGCACTTTATTAAATTTTCGAATAGTGAATATTAAAAAACAACATATAAAAGCTTGATGCCACTAAAATGTAATCAGTTTTAGCTGGTAGATTTTGAAGCAACAAAATTGAAATGGGGTTGCCTCATACTCAGGATAACTCAGGATAAATTAAATTTTTGAAAATTTCAAAATGTGTTTTTAAGTTTGTGTTTTTATAAAATACTCAGAATTTTTTTGAAAATTTCAGTATCGTTTTTATATAGATCCAGAATGTGATTAGATGTTTTATATTTTATAGTTTGATATTTAGTGTTATAATTATTTAAAACTTAAGCTTTGTTTTTGCAAAAATAAACTTGAAAAAATAAAATCTAGTTAAACTATTTTTGCAGGATATCGAATATTTATGATAACTCAGGACAGTCTTTGGTCTGTAAGGCTAGTTTTTTGGACTTAGAGAATGACAATCCTTTTAATTGTAAAACTGATTAAGGATTTAAGAATATTTAAAAAAATCAAGTATAGTTTAATTTTTAAAGTAATTTGTTCATAATTTTTTTTTCAAGTGAAGATTTGAAAGGAAATGGTATTAATTTTTTCAGGTAATGCAAATATTATGATAAGTAACTTACTTTGTAAAATAGTTGCTAGTTCTTTTAGAAATCATAGTTGAACTAAACTAACAGTTTACCAATTAAATGCTAGATTTTGATAATTTAGATATTATTATAATGTACTATAAAAGTTTTGTATTAAATTAGAATTCTTATTTATTTATATTTAATGTTTTTTTTTTGTTTCTTAAATGAAATACTTTAGACATTCTTATTTATAAAAAGTTTAAAAATACTTATAAAAAATTAAAATTCTTGCCTAAACTTTAGTAACAAATACAAATGTTGAAATGAAATTTTTTTTAAGTATAATAAAGTTTTGAACAAAATGTTGAAATGTCATTATACAAATAACATGGTGAGTATTTAATAAACTAAAAGAGCTTGAGAATCTGATTTAATACAACCCATATGAATTTAAAAACTAAATGAACCCCCTTTTTTTTTAATAAGTTTACATAAAGCTAATGATTTTTAAGATCGATTTCCTGAAGTTAAATATTCAAAAACAAAAAAGGAAATTTTTTTTAATAAACTCAATTAATAAGTTGTTTTGTCAAGAACTACACCTATCTTAAATTAAATTCTTGTGAAACTGTAATAATTTTTGAAATGTGAATATTGAAATAACAACATATAAAAGTCTGATGACACTTCAATACAGTCAGTTGTGGCCTGTAGAGAATTAAGGTTGTCACAAACTCAGAATACTCAAGTGAGGACAACCTGATTTTGTTTTTAAACTTTAGTATAAATTATAATTCATGTTAGTTTGTTATTTTTCTACTAAGGATCACTCAGACCAGTATGGTAAATTAAATTAAGTTTTAACTTGTTAGAGAATTTTTTTAAGTAGTGCATATTTTACTCAGCTCATACTTTTTATATTTGATAGTTTAGAATAGCAACACCTTAGCTTTTGTTGTATGTTTTCCTGCATGAGTAATTTTTTTTAAAGCAATTAAGCAACACTATTAAAGTGCAGTTTACTGTTTTGTTTTATGTTTGACAAGTTCTTAATTTGTTTTACCTCAGCACAACTGAAAAAGCCAAAATGTTCCTCCTGAATATTATAATAAAACAAACATATGGGAATGCAAAAGTTTATAGATTAGTTCAGCATTTAAGTATTTTAAGTGTTAAAATTAATTTTAAAATATTTTATTTTGAAATGCTTAGTTTGGTAAGTTTATAAATCTTCTTGACTACTTACAAAATTAGTTTTTCGGAAAAAAAATACTATAATAAATGTTTTGCAATGGCAACGTATTTTGTAAAAATTAAATTAACTTAATTTCAATCACAATTTAGAATTTTTTTTGTTTTTAGGTACTTTAAATTTTTCCTTTGATAGATTTAAAACCAACCCTGTTTTTTTTTGTAATTTTTTAAATAGTTGTCCTAAGATAAGTCCATTGACTAAAAGTACTTCAATAGTCTTCTTCAAAATTTGAGTTCCCACATGATTTTAACGTAGAATATTTCAATTTTAATCATATCAAGAATATATAAAAACAACATATATTTCATCCAACCAACTAGTTACACAATTATGTATAGTAAATTAATTTATAAATTATATCTAACAGCAGTTTAAAAAACAATAATGAGCACAAATTTTGTCAAAAACAAGGAAAGTATGTCTTTAAAAAGTTATCTGAAAACTGAAAAGTTTATGAATTCGTGTAAACAGTCAGTAATAAAAGAAGCTTGCCAAAAGTATAAGGATACTGACTTACCAGGTTCGATTTTATTTGAATTTTTACTTTTTTTTAATTAAAAAAGTATGTAAAAACAACGTATGCATTTTTCTTATTTGTAGTTTTAAATTAGGGCTTCTAATTTTCCTGGTCTTGTATAAGTTTCATATGCTCAATAAATATTTAAGCGATCTAAACTAGTTTGTTATTGTTAAAAATTAATAAAATTCGACAATTATTTTTATTTTAAATTTAAGTAATATATTTAAGTTTGTTATGATATGATTTTTAGTTAAAATATATATATTTTTACTAAATACATATGATGCCGTTCTGTTTTGCTAATTAAAATGCAAACATTTCTTATAGAAATAGTTTAATGTTACTTTTAAGATAAATGTAGTATTATGTGTAAGAAATATTCAAACAGTTTAGTTTTTTTTTCTTAATAGTTTATACTTTTCGAAGTAGTATTATGATTTTTTAAAATTAAGTATGCATGTTTTAGAGTTTTAAGAAAATTACCTTTTAGATTTTATCGACAAAGCACTACAGTTTGTAGTTTATATTTATTTATACAGAGTAGTTCATTAATTATTTATCAGTAATTTAAAATTGATATTGCAGATATAAGTACTAGGAGTGGCAAAAAGCTTAGTTTTACAAGTAAAATTGATGATAAAAAATTTTAAAGCATGTACAATTTATTAATTTTAAACGTATTTTTAAGACAAAAAATACTGTTTACATATGTTTCGAACTGTAATGTTTTTCCTTTAAGTCTTTTTCACATTTGAAACATTATTGAAAACAAAACTTATGTTTGTACTTTCTTATTGAAAACTTCAAATTACATTTAACCAGGATTTTGATTATAAAAACTTTATGTGTATTTTTTACATAGTTTACTTATGACTAAATAAGCAAGATAGATTTGTAGAAAACAATATTTCTTATTTTTGAATAATGAAAAATAAAATCACAGCATCAGGAATTGAGCAACTAGATGAAACCCAGTTAATAACGACATTGAAAGCCAACAACATTTTGTTGCTTGACAACCTAGACAACAAATATTTTAACCAAATCAAAAACAAAGTCAATCTTCAAAATGTTGTAACGTTTTACCAAATATCCAGTTATTTCAATTTTACCGACCTCGCTAAACCGACTAGACGCTACATTGAACGTTGCTTTACATTAGTTTATGAAAATTGTAACTTTTTAGAGCTTGATTTTACTCTAATGGCAAAAGTTATTTCCAGTTCTGAATTGCGTATTGATTCTGAGCTGGAAGTAATAAATGCAGTTGAGGCATGGGTAAGCTACGAATTCAGAGAAAGAAACAAATTTGGAAGTAGACTTTTATCGAAAGTTCGCCTTCATTTGTTATCAGAAAGCGCTTTGGAAAGTCTTTTAAACGGAAAGTTGTCTATCAAAAAAAACTTTGGTTGCTTTTCAATGCTAACAAAAGCTTTACGTGACAAGAAAAGCACCCGCCAAAACAAGCTAGGTAATTCAAGTCTAAGTCGATACTGCAGTCAAAGTGCGTTTGGTGTGGTACTGAGCGGTGGCTTTCTAGGTGACGATTGGTTTTCTTACCATACCGCCATGTTTGATGGCGAAAGCTTAAAGCTCACAAAAGACCTTGCTCCGATGAAAGTTTGCAGAGCTTTGCACGACTTAGTCTATTGCAGAGGATCTATTTTCGTGTTTGGCGGGTGTTGCGAAGCAAAATATATCAAAAACATTGAAAAGTATTCCTTAGCGAATAACACTTGGGAAAATGTAGGCCGCATGTATAAAGATATAACAAAATTTTGTGCGTGCGCTTTCATGGATCAAATTTACATTATTGGGGGCGAGATTGAGTACAATTTTTACGAGTACATTTATGATGAAGATTATTATACAGACTTGTGTATGGAATTCGATACGAAAGATTACAAATGGATCAAACGTGCAAGGATGAACAAGATAAGATTAAATGCAGCTTCTACAGTTTTTGAAGGTAAAGTTGTTGTTTCCGGTGGAATTACTAGGGAAAGAAAAAATACTGTTGAGGCTTACGACCACGTTGATGATTCATGGACGCCAATGCCAAGCATGATTGAAGGAAGAAGTGGTCATAGTTCAGTGGCTATGAGGAATAAATTATTTGTCATTGGATGTGGAGAAGAAAACATAAAAGCATCATGTGAAGTTTTTGATTCTGACGGTAAAAAGTTTGTTGCTTTAAAAAAACCGCCAAGTTCACTTACGAGCAGGTTAAAAGTCATCGTTAGCACGTTCTTGATTGGAAGCAAGCTTGTGACGCTTCACAATGACGACCTGACGGCAGTTTTTTACGACGTTGAAAAAAATGAATGGTGTGAAGAGAAATTTGAACGGAGTAAAAATGAATATTATTATGGTTGCGCTATTGCTCCTCAGTTGAAATTTTAAGTAGATGCGACTGTATCTTATTTTAGAGTTGCCAAAAAAACTGGAATTTAGAACAAACATTGCTATAAAACCTTGAATTTTTAAAAACTTTTACATTTTAAGTAGCAAAATTTAGATTTTAAACAAAATATCTATCGTATTTATAAAATAATTTTTGACATCATCAATGTTTTTTATTAACAGATATATTTTCAATGACGTTATACAACACAGTCTTTTACATTAAACTTAGTTTTCAACTAATTATATATGCTAAAACATGTAATTTTAAAAGCCTGGAAGAAATCTTGAAGATCCTGAGAAAATTTTCTAAAACTATTTGGCAACCCTGTTGTTTATGAACTTATTTTCTATAAAGCTTCCTTAGTAATTTTTTTTAAAGAGTTTAAAAAAATGGTACTTACGTTTAGTTACTCATATTTTCAAAATAACTAAACTCATGCAGTATTTTTTACAAGCCTAACTAAACAGCTATAATTTCTAAAGTTTTTCTAGCTTCGCATAACAACAACTTAATAAACAAAAAAAGAATTTAGATTGTAAGATTAAAAGATTTTTTATTTTTTACAACGTTTTTTCAAAAAAACTACTCTTTATGCATAGAGATTTGATCATAATACTTTTGTAGTTCATCCTTAGAATAGTCAAACTTTAATTAATAATACTTTTTTTTTTGAGTTTTGTTGCAGAAGTTGCTGTAATCTTCGCCATGTACTATATTTAATCTATATTATCAGGGAATATCCTTTGAAACGTCAAAATTTGTCTCTAAAGATGGTAAAATTTTGATTGTTTGATTAGAACATTGATAAAAAACTTACAAAAATGAACTTTTGAGTATAATCGCTATAACCTTTAATTAGTTTTATGGCATTTTGGTACAAAAATTAAAATATCAGCTACGACTAAAGTTTATTTAAAACGAATTTTGAAAAATTCTTGATCGGTATAAGTTTTTTAGAATACTTATGTATAACTTTCGTTGGTATTTTTTGTTAACTTTAGTCTTTTTGGCAAACAAAATATATTTAGCTAAGCTTGAATGGTATACCATGCGTTGTTTTAAAACAAAAAATGTCTTAGACGTTTTTAATGGCGAAATTGTTTAAGCTTTAAGTGTTACTTATTCTTAAAATAAATATAATTCTATGAATTTAAAAACTCCTTCTAAATTTGAAAATGTTAAGTAATTAAAATTTACAAAACTGTTTTATATGAAATAGTTTTTACATACTTGTTATATTTCATCAATAAAAGAAGTTCTTAAGGGATTAGTAAAGTATAGTATTAATACAACAATCGAAACAAAACTTATCTTTTATTTACATAAACTACAAAAGCACGAAGATACATTATAATTGCATCACGCTTTACTAAAAATACAGTTAAACACACATGAAAACATTAGTTTTTAAGTCTAACGTGTTTGAAGCACATTATTTTATCACACCAATTATTGCTGAATGCTCTGGCGAATGCTCATAACTTTCAAAGTGTTGTTTTTTATATTAAAAGCAAAAAAAAACTTCCTTTTTTTACGTATTAATTGAAAAGAAATTAACTCCTTCGAATTAACAAAAAATGTTGTTTAGGGAAACAAAAATGGTTTGATAAAGCTTATCATTGATTTTATTGTTACAAAAAATTACATATTTATTCACACGCTTTAAAATTATAAAATTAAATGTTTATTTCTTTACACTATTTGAATTTATTTTTTCAAACTAGTGAATAAAGCCTGGTTGAAAACATTTCTAATCCTTACAATCCTTTTTAACTCTAAACTTTACACATAAGTCAAAAGCGCGGATCAAAAAGTAAGAAATAAAACATATTATATCAAAAATTACATAATATACAACATTTAAGATAAAATAAATCATAAAAACTAAAAGTAAATTTCGAAATATTCTATAGTTCTTAATCAGCGGGCCGAAGTCTTTTTTTAAGTGTGAGTGAGTACTTTCACAGTTTTGAATATTATGGGTTTAATGGTTTCTCAAAGTCAGCCAAAGTTCTCCATGCCGTCCAGTAATTCCGCGTATAACTCGCAGATTTTTTTGTCCGATTTCTTCTTTCTGTTCACGTCTTGTTCTTTGAATCTTTCCACGTAGCTTCTATAAGTCCATAATTCGCTCACCTTCACAAACTTAAGACGTCGGGCGCGAAAAACCTGCAATTAGTTTCACACTTGCTGACTCAGCAAAGTTTTAGTTTTTTTATCAGTACCCTTACCCACCTTACTGGAACATATGACAAATAAGTCAAAAAAAAATTAGTAGCTTAAATAAAAGATGAAACAATTTTTATTGATATGCAAGCCTGCAAATCTAATTCAATTTAAAACATAACCAGTATAAGCACCTTTTAAACCAGGGTTCGCAACTATCAAAGATGTTTGAAAAACACTTTTCGGACCAAGTTTATATATTATTTTAATAAGATAGGTATTATTACCTATAACAACAAAAAAAAAGTTTAACCAAAATTACAATAATTTAATTTTTTAAATTGAGAATAAGCCATTAGCTTTAGTTTTCCATTCCTGTTAAAAGATAAGGTATATTTTGTTAATAGCAATAAATATGTAACGAAATATTTAAACAAAATTTTTTTTATTACTTTACAACAGTTTGTCATTTAAAATAAATTGAAAATTCATTAATGAGTTTTTAAATAATTTAATTGTTATTACCATACTCTCAAACTACCTAAACCATTCTCATAGTACTTTAACTTAAATCAGGCTAAATGCTGTAAAAAGCTGGCTTTTTTAAAAGTGGCAACGTGTAAATGAAAAAATGTTTTTTATTGAAATATAAAGAAAAGTTTTTGTTCTACAATTTTTAATTAAAAGTTTCATTAGGTAAAAATTTCTGTTAATTTTTTTAAAACATTGATATAGCAAAAACTTAAAACTTTATAGTTGCTTAAATTTTTGAATCTTTAAAAAGTTATCAGTAAAAGTAAGCTGTTTTTTTTTTTTTTTTTTGTTAAGTGAAAAATGCTTTTAAAATTAATAAGAAGCTTTAATAAACAATTATTTATTTTTTACTAATTCAATATAAAAATATTTTTTTTTAAACTCTGATAGCTCAAGAAAGCTTAGCTTAAAATTTATTTAATAAATTTTGGATGACTCAGGCTTGTTTGCTTTAATTCTTTTGTAAAACTCAAGATAGTCTTGTTATTTTTCCTAAACCTAAGGCTAGCTTAGTTTTTTTAATAAATTATATTTACTTATCATCTTAATCTAAGTTCGTAAATAGTATGTTATATAGCGTTATTAGTTAAACTTAGCATATAAGCTTTACATAAATTTTAAAAGTTTAGTTAATTTTATTACTTTTCCTTTTTTGAATAATGTACACAATTGATTAAAGTCTTTCAAGCTAATTCCAGACTGCAAACAACAAGTAAGACAGAAAAAAAACATTAAAAGCAGTTTACAATTGTACAAAGTAGTATTTGTTAATAAATGTAAGAAAACAGAATTGCACGTAGAATGTATATTTGCGAAAGGTAAACTGTATTTACATTTTAGGTTAAGAACCCAATTTTTCTTTAGCTTACAACCTATTTTTTAACTTTTTTACCAAGTTAGAAGAAACTGTTAAATAATTCAAAAAAAAAAACATAAAATGTACAGAAATCCTTTTTTATCTTGCTTAAAACCGTTGTTAAAAAAGTTGTTTTTGAGGTGACATAAGCTTCTTTTAAACATTTTAATTATTTTAGTACTTTAAACAAGCTCACTAAAACTTAATCAACGATAACATTTAAAACAGTTTTATAACAAACTGTTTGTAAACTTAAATTAAATTTTAGTTTAAAACTTTTATAAAAGCATTCAATTTAAAGCATTTTTAAGTTAGGTAACTTTTTAATGTTTTTATAACTAGCATATTATTTGAAAGATAAGATAATTTTTTTTTAAGGAAAATAAAGTTTACTTAAACTTTTTTAGTGATTTTAGGGTAGAACTTTACAAGTTTATTTAAATATTTTTTTCTTTAATTCTCGCAAGATAAATTAGCAGTGAAATGTTTAAAAGAAATATTTTAAATATATAAATATATTGTACAGATAAAAAAGATATGCGAAATTGCCATTTTATAAAAAATATAATGAAGAAGCTCTTACCGAGCATTTTGAAGCTATATGTTTAGTTTTATACAGCCAATTTTTTTTTTTTTTTTTTTAATGGTAGAAAAACATCAGAAGAAACCCACTCTCCCCTCTACAACGATAAACGTTTTCTGAAGGTCATGCAAGTGAGTTTCAGCTCATCACGTGTTATTCCACCTGCCTTATCTTTTAAATTTACTAAGAAAAAAAAATTACTTTTTAATTAAAAATAAAACTAAATCTGTCTAAAAACAAAAAAAACAAAAATGTTTAACTAACCAAAAATAAAAAACTAATCCTAACCCTTTATTCAAAAAAAAACAAAACCCTTGGTGACACGCCATTTGGCAAACACTCACAAGGCTAAAATCTCAACATCAAAAACCACAAAGTGTGGGAAAACGATGAAGCTCAAATCCCCAAGTAAGTATCCACTGGCGCTACAACAAAGAGTCTTTCTTTTTAACAAAAAAATATTGCTAAAAGCCATTTTGTAAACACCATTATAAAATTTCAAATATTATAAAATGTGGTTTATTTACTAAGCTTGTAGCTTAAAGAGGCTTACCCTTCATAAATGATACATATTTCACTCAGTTTCCAATTCTGATTAAGTATTTCTAAAGCCTAAGTTCGTAACTAACTTTAGTGTAGATATAAAGCTAAAGTTGTAATGATTTACCTATGTAAATAAAATAATTTTATTTCCCACTCAAACTTTTGTGAAAAAGCTAAACAACTTTTATTGTAGTAGAATGATGTCTTTTTGGGCTTAGATTTTGAATTATAGGTCAATGTTTTGACTTTTTTATTTTTGTACAAACTTAAGTTGTTGATAAATTGCAAATAACTGCTTAGCCTTAGTTAATAAAATATCTTGATATACCTATTAAAACTCACTGAAGAATAGTATTACAAATTTCAATTAAGTTAAAACAAGTACTTAAGTAGTAATCAGTATGAAAAGTTTTATCCTTATAAATGTTCTAAGATTTACATGACACTTAAGCAAGTTTTGTATTTAGTATTCAAATTTAGGTAGAACACTTTTATATCAATTTCTAATAAATTATTTGTTTAAACCTAATTAAAATTTGTAATTAATCTCTTAAATGTGCTTAATTAATCATTATAAAAGTTTTGATAATCTAAGCATTAATTCTTATTTTATTAACAAATAAAGTTTGCACACTTTTAAGTTAGTCAGAATATTGACCTATAGTAACTTATGTTTGAAAACTTAACCTAGAAAGACTTAGTCCAAAAAACAGCAATAAGTAAATATATGTTTAGAAAAAAAAATTAATTGTAAGTATACCTACCAATTACAGTAACTTAAGCAGTATCTATAAAACCTCTAGATCTTTGACCCTGTTATCTTCTTGTTAATATTTATATAACTTTTAAAAATTAATCAATCCTTATTATAGTTATATATACAGTTAATATCTCTAAATTGATATTCAAAACATCTTTATAACATTTTGACTGAAGAATACTTATGCAGTTGCCTGTTTAAATCTAAATATTTTTAAATTCATTTAATTGCTGACTAGTCTTTCTATTTTATACTGCAAAGAGTTAAAGATGATTTTAGGATTCTATTTTTAAATCGGTTTCTCTTTGGGCTTCATGATTTTTAGTGCAATTTTTAGTAATTTAAAATGTTTGTAAACTCCAAAATGCATAAAAAAGAATCAAAGTAAAATATTAATTTTATGTTTTTACATTAAAAAACATGTATGCAAAGTTTTAGTTACATAAAGATTTATAATTTTCAAATTCAATAGGTAATAATTTATATTTAGCTTATACTTTGTAGCCTAGGTAAATAAAGCCAAGAGAACTATTATTTGAAAACAAATAATAATTAAAAATTGAAAAACTTAGAAAAAAATAATTTTGAATAAAAGTGGTTTGTACAATACTGTACTCGACGTGATCTTTCCAAATCTATAAAAAGATTATTAAATAAGTTTTGATCTCCTAAAGTAGTGGTAAGAGAAACCTTTTTTGCTAACAATCAAACATTGCTTGATATTCAGCCTAGTAAATTAATACCGTGGTCCTTTAAGAGTTTGATGTTGATGCTGAATTTATTCAGTTCATTTACAATGGTTTAAAAAATAATTCAACTTAACACTATAACTAAGACACGGTTTGGCTATTTCAAAAACTTATAGATTATATTTTGTTATCTTTTCAGATATCAGAGATGAACATAGTATTTTATAAAATATAGTTATATGATTTAAGGGCGTAGGGGGCTGCAACAATATTTTTACTAAAACTAACATTGGCTCATATATGAATGTTTTTATAAACTACAAGCCAGTTTTTATAGAATATGGACATTTTATTAACTTTTGAAGTATAGATGTCTCAGTAAAAAGTTTACAATACAAACATATGGACTGCAATTTTTTTGTTGTCCTTTTTCTTGGAAATTTAAAAGTTAACCAAACAATTTTTTTTCCTAATTTTATGAGCTAGAGGCCTCAAACTTTCAGAAAACATTCCTTTTATAGTTAAAAAGACTTTTAAATGTTGGGTTTAAAGAAAATTAAAAAAAAAGTCTTATATATAAAAAAAGGTGTTTTTTGTAAATTTATTTTTATTAATTAAGAAATTCCTGAATTAATATTATTTGAGTATTAGTTATGGACTTACTGTGAAAATTTAAAGAAAATTGGTTTAAAAATGAAAAATAAAATAGATTTTTAAAGAAATATTGTTTTTGCAACTTTTTATCAATTTAAAATTCTTCATTAAATATATTTTAATATTCTTATTGACTTATTGGTGAAAATTTAAAGAAGATTGACTTAAAAATACAGGAGAAAATAGGTTTTTAGTGAAAAATTTTTTTTTTGCTATTTTGTGCCTTTTATCTGGAACCTGTTGAGGTCACTGACTTTGATTGGTTATATCTTGAAGATTGTTTTGAATTTTATTAAGTGGTAAAAAGTATCTGGTAATTGAGATTAAACTTAACAAAGTAAGATCAACTTGTAAAATTAAAGCCACATCCCCCATGCCCTTAAATTTTTGATTTGATTAATCCAAAAACTTGGTCCCTGAGTGGTAGTTAGAATGTTGTCATCATTATTCCAAAGAAGAGTGAGACTGATGATATTCTTTGGATGAACTTCACCAAGTTCTGAAGCAAATTAGTCCATTTTAAATTACTTTTTTCAAGTTATTACTTTATTAAAGTGATCTTTCAAGGTTCTCTTTTGTCAAAGCCATTTTTTTAATAATCAAATGTTTATTTATTTGTTTTAGAAATCAATTTTTTAAAACTTTACACAAAACCTGTCAAAATAATTTTTCCGTAACCAGCTGGTAAAATAGTACATTTTCAAAATAAATATTTGAACTTTGTCATATATTTAATGTATGTAAAATTTTGGTCAGTTTCTTTATCTAATTTTTGTTTTATTATATTGATTTAAACACAACTTGTTTTTTAAAAACCATGTATACTTTTAAACTAGAGGTAAAAACTTCTTCTGTTTCTAAATCAAATTACTCCAAAATTAAATTATTTTAGGTATTAATAACTATATAAATTTTTAAGACACTGAATAAAGTTCTACATAAAAACTTAGAAAGATAAAAATTAATGTTAAGTGCAAAAATTAGTTTGAAAATGTGCTGCATTACTTGTTGCTAATGAATAATGTTTAAGACAAGTTTTGTATGTAGTTTAATAAGCTTATTTTTGTAACGAAAAAGGGTATAAATGTTACTTAAAAACCAACTGTGATAAAATAAAAACCATTAGAAATATATATATATATATAAATCTTTAAGTTGCCTTAAACTATCACTAGTGATTTTTTAACCACAATGTTTGCTACAGTACCATAATTTTATTCTACCTGTAAAAAATGTTACAAAACAAATGATACTGTATAGCATTTAAAAGAAAGTGTCTATTTATTTATACTGTTAAGTTCTTCCTGTTTTAAACTAGTAAACTTTTTTTCATTTTAGTAATATATCAAAATCAAAAATTCTTTAATTTATATGATTTAAAGTAATTTAAACTAGGAAAATATTAATTATTTTTTCAATGTTTGTTCTTATTAGTATAAGCCAACAAAAACATTGTAAGATACTATATGTACTTGTGACTATTTTAGTTGAATTTTATAAATTAAAAAAGCTTGGTAAATTTGAGTATAATGTGTTGCCAAAATTGTTTTACTATTTCTTATAAAAGGTAAGGGTGGTGACCTCAAAAGTTTTGAAGCAACTTAAAAGTATCAAACATACAACTGTCTATCAAATTAAATTTTTCATTGTAAAAGTTTTAAAAGTTACATATAAAGTTGAAAAAAGCTGCCTGAATAAATAAAAAAATATTTATTCAGTTATTTAAAGTTGACAAGACAATACAAGTTAGGACAATTCAAGTTCTGACAACTCAAATTAAAAAAATGTATAACAGGCTTTATCACAAAAAGTAACAATAGTTTTTAAAAAAATAGAAAAAAGGGGTTGTAGATCAATTAACAAGATTATTATAGTAAAAGTAATTGGAAAAAAATATTTATTAAAATATAGTTTTATAAATTACTAGAAGCTACTGTACCTTTAAACTTATTTTAGCCATATATCAAAAAATATTTTAAATTTTTCAAAAAAAAAAAGACTGAGTATTAAATAGAATTAAATTAGCATTTTTTTATTTTTTTCAGTTTTATTTTACCCTTAAAACATTTAAAAAAAATTCAAATTTTCCAAAATCAAATTGTTGTGCACCCTGTATTAAGAATTAGTAATGTTCACTTGATGTTGATTCATCTCAAATCATTCCTGGTAATAAATAGATCTAAATTTCTGTTTGCAGCAGTTAGTTGTAGTAATTGTGCATCAAAATAGTTATCTTTTCTCTTTGTATTGAAGAGTTGGTAAACACTTGGTCAAAAATAAGGAAATGCATTAAAAACTAAACACTTTTTCATAAAACTGTAGTTTATAGCAATGAACTCTGATGTGAAAATTATTTTCTACACAACTTATTTTATTAAAGTTTATACACAGTGTCACTAGTACGAGTTTTCAATTTTTGATTGTTGGGAATGTAAAAAAAAACATCAAAATCTTAAGGCTTCGTTTATCTATTAAAGTAGTTTTACTTTCACTATTTGAAGATAACATTGTTTAAAATCTTGTTTTGTATGTTGATATACTTCGTATTTTGTAGTAACAAGATTTTTAAAATAATAGTTTTGTGTTGTTAGTTTCAGCTTATTTGTTTTAACTGTTATTTTTACAGTTAGAATAAAAATGTTCTTAAATATAAAAATTATTATTTGTTAGTTTTTTTAACCGCTTTTCAACTTTGTTTTATAAATCTATCCTTTATGTTATGAAAAAAAAACCTTCTTGTATTAATAGTTTCTGGTGTTAATTTGTTAATCGTAAATTGTTTTTTTAGTCATGCTAAAAACTTTCTTTTTAGTTTTGAGGTCAACTATTCAATTTAATTTGGTAATTTTTTCTATGTAGAGAAAGTAAAGCCTTATAAGTACCTTATAAGGTGATTACCCAACAAGTTTAAAATGTGCAATACATACTATGATAAATTTAGCTCACTTGTGTTCTGTTTACAAACTTGATCAAATAAGTTTCTAACATAATTTTTCTTTGTACTTATTGTAAAATATTGTTAAAATTATTTTAACTAAAATAATATTGTATGATCTGAAAATTTATAAAAATGAAAAAAGTGAATAAAAATGTTAACTATAGTTACTAATTAATATAATTATAATATAACGTTAGTTCTTAAATGTCTTACATACTTTTTTTACTACTTTGTAGTCTTATGATAATTTGTATTTTAAATAATCTAATTAAGAACCAGTTCATTAAAATAAGTTTAGTTTATATTATTATACATCTTAATTTTAATTGCTTTTAATACGCAGTAATTTTGTTAAAACATGGTTTTAAGAAATAAAAAACTGACTAAGTTCTATATTAGTATTAGTAAAATAAATGTTTTATTTCTTGTACTAAAAGGTTTAAAAAATAATTAGTTTAAAAACTACAATTACAAATACAAATCAATTTTTTTATAATTTTTTTTTCATCGGCTAAGGTTTTTTGACATTTATTAAATATAAAAGTAAAAATATTTTAAAGGTTTTATATTTTAAAAGTATATTTATTACTCTAAAGTCACAGGGTTATAAAATTTTAAAGTTCTTGGTGTTTTGAGAATAACTTTACAAGTTTTAAGGTAAATCCAACTACATAATAATTTTTGTGAAGTGTCTATTGTTGCAACTTAATTTACTAAAAAAAGTTTTGTACACAATTAGTTTGAACATAAGTGTTATAAATCTGCTATGTTTTTATAAAAATCAAAATAGTTAACAATTAAGTTTTATTACGAAAAACATGTAATTTAAGTTTTAACTTTTATTTCCGAAAGGAAAATGTTTAAGCATTAAAAACTAAATTCTAGTAGTCAGATATTCTTTTGAAGTACTGTCATTATTCATACACTACATAAAAATATAATTGTTTATATTGACTGCAATTTTTTTATTGAAAATCCTTAAGTTTTTATCATGTTTATAAAGATTTAAAAAATTTACAATAAATCATTTAATTCTTTAGTTCAAATATTTATTTAAAAGCTTATTTTTTCTTATTAGAATGAAAACCTAATTATTTTATTGCCAAAAATTTTCACTACTTCTTTCTATTAGCTCTAATATTTTATCCGCATATAATATGTATGAATCTACGGATTATTGCAAACTGAATTAGTGTTAAGCTTTGAATTTTTATAAGATGTCTTACATTTATTTCGCTAGGTAGCAGTAGTTAGTTCCAATTCAATTTTCAACCAGGATTTCCAACTAAGAATGTAACTTTAGGCAATTCTATTAATGATTTTAGTTTTTGTTTATGTAGAAAATAAATGAATTGTTTTGTAGTTAATTTATTAGAAGTTTAGAAAAAGAGTTTGGATGTTATTGTTGTGATAGCTGTTTTTATTATGTTTGATATTTAAATAAATTTTAATAACTTGGTTGATTAGCTGTAAAAACTTAAAACAACTTTAAGGTTTCTAAATTGTTTTATGTAAAAAATTTAAAAAAATTAACAACTTTCTTCTCAAGTTTATAAGTTGTGTTTATGTTTATACTGTTTTAAGTTGAGTTTTTTTAACCTAATAAGTTCTGTTTACTTTTTAAAGAATTAGTTCAAATCTTAAAAAAGTCTTCAGTTATTGATTTATATTTAATTCAATCAAAAACATATTAGTTTTAAGCAACTATACAAATAAAAAGTCCTCATGCAAGTTTTTTGACAAATTATTTTCACTTTGAAAGTTGATTGGTTTAAAGGTTTTGTTACAAGTATATGAATGGACTAATAAATGTTTTTGTAAAAGCAAGGATAAAGTTTTGGTTGATAATATTACTAATTCAAAGTGTCAATGTATTTATATAAAATTGTTGTTTTAGTTCATGATAAGTAATTTAACATGTTTTTGCCATGTTAATATGCTTAATTCTGTTTAAGTGAGCTAAGTTTGCTATTGATTGTTATTTATATTTCAACTGAGAACTTTCAAAAATGTTTTTGCTGATTTTGTTAGCCCTTTACATCTAGTTGGATATTAGCATAATTCAATTATTATTGTTAAGTAAAACTTAATTTTAGCTAACTTAAAATACTTTACTTTAAAATTGTTTTCATAAAAGTTCATGATTGCTGTTACATTTTCATTGTTTTAAATATGTAATGCAACTTTCCAATTACTCAAACTTTGTGTTTTTTGTTTATTACATTCAATGTAGTTTACCCTTTAAACTATTTTATTAAACTTTACTCATAATTAGTTTTTTATAGTGTGTTTAGAAAGAAGAAAAATATTTAAAATTTGTCAAGTTGCTAATTATCTTTTTAAAAAGTTTAACCATTAGACTAGCATTTTGGTAAATCAGATTATCATTATTGCTTAATAATTATGAAGCTAAATCTGTAAAACTTAAATACAAAAGAATTAAATTGAGCAAAAAAAAAAAAGAATTGTTTTATTTTTATTTGATCAAAATATAGTTGTGTAACATAGTTTTTGAATAAATATACTTTATTATTGTTATAACAAGTTGCTATAAAACAGTAATTAGTTTGTAGCATTTATGTTGTATGTTGAATAGTTTTATAGTTACTGTAGAAACAAAGCATGATGGGTGATATTAATCTTGTGTTTAAAAAAATTTGTATATTTCCCTACAGCCGATTTTTTTTTTTCTTTTCAACTTATTTGAACAATTGTTTCAAGTTTTTGTACTTTAATTATATTTTTCAAAGTTAGTCATGTTGTAAATTAAAACTACATAAGTTGCTGCAAGCAATAGCTAGTGATTTTTACCTTGAGTTTTTAAATCAATTTTTAAAACTCGTGTGTTCAAATGGTTGTGTTGTAATACAAAGGTGACAACTAAAAGTGCTAATTAACACAACAGGTAAACAAATATCTATGTAAATCATAAACTTGGTTGATTTGTAATTGACTACTAAACTAAGTTTTTAGCTGCTTAGCAACTAACATCATCAGTCTACATATTTTATTGTAGGCTAACAACTAGTTTGATAAAGAGATATTAGGAAAAATTAACTTAACTTGAATGACTCTACAGTTTTTAATTTAAACTCACTTATGTTAGTTTTTAATGCACCAGACTATTTAAATAGTGGCAACCATGAGTATAGAGTAAGTCTTGAGTTATTAGTGTATAGAGAAGTATTACAATGGTTTACAATTTTGTAAAAAAATTATGAAATTTTAAAATATGTTTTACTAGCTTATAATCTTAAGCTTTACTTTGCTTACTTCATCAATAAATTCATACCAAGGTTATGAATGTCAACTTCTGTTCAACTTACTATCTTAATATTTTGCCATGTTTATTTTAACATTTGTCTATAATTTTATATGTTTAGGATTTTTACTAATTGTATATTTAAGTGTTTGCTTTGTTGAACTTTCATAATTAAGGAGGTAAACTTTTGTAAATAAGATTTTATTTTTTATTTTGAAGTATGTACTATCTTGTCAGTAATCAAAAGTGATTTTTGAACTTAACATCATTATAAAGTGATACAGTTATTAAACCAAATGTTAAAATTATGACCAAGTTGTAAACTAGTTGTTTTTCAATTTTAGTGAATAATAAAATGTTGATATTTTTATTGCTTAAATAAATAAAATAAAAGACATCTGTTTAAAAAATGTGTTTCATGTGCTAAGTGAAATATTATTTTTAATGATCATGTGCCTATTAAAAACATTAATTGTAAAATCATTTTCTTAATGTATCATACAAGTTTTGAACAGTACATTCTTAGACTGTGTGTTTAAGACAGTTTTCAAATCTACACAAACTTGTACAGCTAAAAAGTTTTGTAAAGCAACTTGCTAACAGTCAAATTTCCACAGCTTTCTCATGCCCATGTATAAGTTTATTTTTTTGTAAAGCTAACTTCTCGTCATCAACCATATATACAGTTTATTTTTCTATTCAATCATCGGGCGGCCTCCTCTACAAAACCTTTGAACTTGTTTGTCTCTAGCATGGAACCAAAGTAAATTTTGTTATATTTATAAGTTTTGTAAACAAAAAAGATAATGATCAAGTGCTTTTGAATGAAAGTGTTTAAAGTTCAAATAATTTTTTTTTGTGGATTGCTATTTACAAATTAAGGTTTTTTATCACTGTTCAGTTTTATAGTGTTAATTAGTATGAGCTACTTATAACATTCAATTGTTTCATTTATTATTATTACTTATAAAAGTATGATGTGCATTGTACAAATATATTTGGTTCTAAGTTTACAACCTGACAACAAAAAGTAGTAAAAAAGAATCACACATTAAGTTTCTAAAACATTTTCACACACAAAAGTTGTCACACACGAGCATTTCAAAAACCAGTAGGCATCTTATTCACAATTTAATTTACACAGATTTTCATGTAACAAAGAATCGAAAAAACGGCGCGCTCAACAAGAACGATACAACCAGACCAAGCCTGAAGAAGTGGAAGAAGTTGTGTTTGAAAACTTTGGAGAGGTGAAAAAATATTACTGTTATTTTATAGTGTTTTACTTACTATTATTTAAAGTTGTGTTTGAACGGGTGCACGACTATTCAAATTCGGACAATTCAAATTCGGACAATTCAAATTCCGACAATTCAAATTTTTAATAAAAGATTAAAACGACTAAAAATAAAAAAGTAATGTGTATTTGACTTAAATAAAAAATGCAAATGTAAATCATATTAATATCTACAAGCCATTTTTTTCTTTTTGCAAAACATTAAAAAAAATTTAAGATATGGCTTATATAAAGTAAAAAACATAGTTATTTTTAGTAATTTTAAAATATCTTGAAAAGTATTTTAGATTTTGAAAAAAAGAAAAAAATGGCTTTAGATATTATTAAGATCTACATATGTATTTTTTATTTTTTTCAAATTTATATTACTTATTGAGATATAGCCCTTTTAATATTTTTTTAAGAATTTGAATTGTCGGAATTTGAGTTGTCCAAATTTGAATAGTCATGTAACCGTTTGAACACTTCAGAGTTGTGTAGTGGCGTGGCAAGTTTGTTAAAAATATATAATTTTTATTGGTTTTTTGAAAATCTTATTAAATAAAGAGTGTCTCAATGAGCCTGGTAGTCTTGAATATAATTTCTAACATTTTTATGCTTGTATATAGTTTCTTGTATTGCTCTAGTTAATTTTATGAGATGGCCTTCATGTAAGTAAAGAGAAAAATTAAATAACTTTTCAAAAAAAAGTAAGGTGGTAAGTTTGAAGGCAGTAAATATAAATATAAGATGGGGTTTTCCAAACTTTTTTTCAAGAGGCCCCCTAAACATAAGTTTAAAAGCTATGACCCCCTCCAACAAGATTACTCTTAAAACTACCATTAAAAACACCTCAGACCTTTTTTTGCTCTTCATCATCAACCCCAGAATATCTAGTGTAAGTTTCAAATTATGACCTCAGGGCTCCCCTGAATTTCTCTCATGGCCACTTGGCCCACTTTGGGAATCCCTGATGTAAGACGAGTCTGTGATCCGCTTGAGGTGTATAGTTTGATTGAAAAGTTCAATATAAACTAAATTTTTATTGATCAAATCGAGTTATTAAAGTTAACTAAATAGTTTTCTTTCCATTAACAACCCAGTTGAAGTGTGTTGATTCGTGAACACACAGAAACATATGTTGGTACAATAAAGGAAGATTACTGTACAATTTGTTTTTATTTTAGTTATTAAAGTTATTGAGTTCATTTGAGAGTCTGATATTTTTTTTTCTTAAAAATGCAGCATCTTATGTTAGGATTGAAAACCAAGTTTAAATACTAGACAACGTTTATAAAATTTGAGAAAAAGTTCTTAAATTAAAAAAGTTTTAAATAAAAATATTTTTATTAGTTTAAGTTGTCAACATACTTTGGAAGGTCTGAAGAATAAAAAAAAGTTAGAAAAAAGTTTTAAGTTGCTAGATCTATTTTTGAAGCAGGTCAATCTATTAGTAAATAAAACATACAGAGTGTTAAACCTTTTGTAAATTCATTAAAAACATTTAAAATGTATTTAAAAAATGTATTTGTTTTTGTGAACTTGAGTGTAATGGTTTTAGTTTAAAGCATTTTTCAAGTATAATTTGTTATTAAATGAAGTAATGCGCTTTAACCATATTTTATAACATCAAGACTTGAAAACTTGCTAAACTAAAAAAAAATCCTTAGGTTTGTGAGTAACACATTATCTTTAAAATGATAAATTACATTTGTTACCACAGTTATAAAAAAAGTTTTTCTCAAATATTTGCTGCAAAATAAAAGAAATAGTTAATAAAAACATGTGTGTTTGTTAACTTCTTATCTAGAAAAAAAAACATCTTTTATTTGTAATCACATCATTTAAAATTGTTGTTTACAAATAGATTTACTAAAGCAAGTGCAGCTTAAAAATAGTCTTACTGTGATATTTTATTTGCGGTTGTCATTGCAAAGCTATCTCAAATCCAAAAATAAAGCTGCAGCAAAAAAAAAATCATGATAACAGACAAGTCAGGTTGATTTTCTTAAAATCACGGCGTTTGCCATGCCCAACAAAGTGTTCAAAAATAATCATTATTTGTATATTTGACATATTTGTTAATGAAATATTTATTTTCAGCTTTAACGAACTACAACAAGTGCTTCACACTTAAAAATACTTATATTTATTCAAAAATTATTTTTTCACCATAGTTATTATATAAACATGTTAAAAAATACATTCAAAATAACAGTTGTCTTTACTTTACCAAGTTTGTAACCAAAATTTTTTTTCAGCGCGTGACGGACAAGGACGACGACTTATCGCAGCGACTCAACGACCTCCTCGGTCCGCCAAAGATCGCCGAAAACTACATCATGAGAAACGAAGAGAGCAGGTTCCTCGGCGCCGATCTATCGAGTTTGTTGTTGAATGAATTTTGTTGAATTAAGACAAGTTTGCTTATCGCACATTTTCAAGCATTCAAAAACAAGGTTTTGTTATGACTTGAGAGCCCGTGTTGGGCGAAACACTGAATTTGAAATTGAATAAGCAAAGTTTCTGAAAAGACATGTTCATGGCTACAAAACTGTAATTCTGTACAGTGAAATTAATAATTTCAAAGTAGCACTAATCAGGTTTTTTTTATTGTGACGTTTACACGTTAATTAGATATTTTTCATAAGCAGTTTCAAGCTAAAAATTTTTTTAGTTGCGGGTCAATGTTTTTGCTTGTCGGTTCGTAGGTTTCGATAAGTTTCGATTTATACGGTTTTGCTTGTTTCTTGCAAGAGAAATTTGACTTGTAGTTGGTTATAATAATTTTCGTACTGTAAGATTAATAATATTTTTATTAAGTTAGTTTAAAGAGGAAAGTAAAAAAAAATCTACTTTTTGTCAAAAATTTACTAAAGTTATGTAGTGCCTGTTTTGCGTTCTTACTTAGCAATGAAATATTCAAAGATAGATTGTATCTAAAATGAAATGTTATACAACTCATATAAAAAAATAGCGTTTGAACTTAAAAAGTCGAAATCTGATAAACTACCTTCAAACATATTTTTTGCCAAGGATTTAAAGTAGGGAATTTAAAATTTAAAGTATCACCAAAAGTAAATCTATTTCAAGTTTGAAATTTGTTTCTCACTTTGTCAACATTTACAGAAAAACTTGATATAATAAAGTTTTACTATTTATCTTGCTAAAATTGCTTTTGTTTTATATTTAATCATTGTTTTTTTTCAGCGAAAATTCCTCCCCGGTCCATGGCTGAAATAATGAAAGTAAGAGTTTACCATCATTTCAATTTATCTCACCTGTTTTACAAAATTTTTAACAAATTTTTTTTCCAGCCGATCTTCTCCGTTCTGTCTTACCGGAATCGCGCTCCCCTCTTCCACAGGCACCCCGCACCCGACCACGCTGTTAGTTTCTTGTTGCAAATTGTGTTTGTTAAAAAAAAACTAAATGCTGGTTGTGAAAAATGTAAAAAAGTAAAAAATGAAGTTAAATGCTTTAAAAAGTGTCATAAAATCATTGAATAAATATTTTTTTAAATGTATAGTAATTTAAATAAAATGTAAACGGTTTAATTTTTTTCAACGTTTCTTAACAATTTTCATGTGTATGTTAGTTTAAATAAAAACTAACTGTAGAAAGTTTTGATAATAAAAAAAAGTTCAAAACTTGAAAAACCGTCGAGAACAATTTAATGTTTTTTTACAAATCAATGTCATGAAATCATGTCGCTAAAAGAAAATTAAAACAAAATATATTCCTGCAACCTTTTTGCATTGGTACAATGTATTTAGACAGGGTTGCCACTTTACCTGGAAAAACCTGAATTTTTGACAATTTAGGCAAAAAAACCTGGAATTTTAACAATTTTCACATAATCATTAGTAAAATTTCGATTGGACTAAAAAAATCTATTAAAAAATATAAAAAATTTGTCATCATCAAAAAATTTGTTTATTAAAATACACATTTAAAATAGCTTTACAGTATCTTTTCAATGTTTTTGTACTGCTTAAAACAGTTTCTTACCTCAAACTTAACTATAAACTATAAACAGACCCAAAAATGTGTACTTTTAAAAACCTGAAAGATATTTAGAAAACCTGGAGAAAATTTATGAAAAAATGAGTGGCAACCCTGACTTAGATTAAGAAAAAAAAGTTCAGTTTTATTCTGCACCACAAAAAAGTGTAACTAAACTTCAAAACTCATTAAACGCAATAAACATCG
This sequence comes from Thalia democratica, assembly GCF_965202585.1. NCBI lineage: Eukaryota > Metazoa > Chordata > Thaliacea > Salpida > Salpidae > Thalia > Thalia democratica. The sequence goes on from NC_139173.1 coordinate 23,778,662, forward strand.
GTGGATGTTAGCTGGTGTGTGAACGGTTCGCATTGATTTTTGCTTTCCGACCAAATCGATCACGCAGTCGGGTCACTTTATATTCAGAAGAAGCTATATATTTTTTTTCACCGAAATCAAAACATGCCCGGAGCGCGTGCTTGATGCATGGCGAGTCGGCAGATTGCTTAAACTTTCTTGTAAACACCAAGATGCTACACACAGCAAGCAGAAACAACACAGAAACACAGCAAGCAGAGCGTTTTTTGCACAAATCCCACGCGCTTTTCTGCAGACTCTCACCCACGCTCACCAGTTGTTTGAAGCGATTCAAGCTTACACGTCGCGAGTTTATTTTTGTCACGTTGGTTTTGCAAAAATCTATTTATAAAAGTTTGAATTTACAAGTTTACAAGGCCTGATAAAACAATTACAAAGTTTTTGTGTGTTCTATACAAAAATAAAACAAGCTTTGCTCATTAATTTAATGTTGACAAGAAGCATATTTGAATAAGCTTGAGTACGTTTTATTTAGGCTTAAACCTATTATTTCTGATCAGAAAGTTTATTGTGCGCACAAAACATATTTTGTCCATATTTAACCAAACCAACTCATGTGTAAAAAATCTATAACTTGGCATTTAATTTTCGTGAATGTAATTTAAAACAGTTTTTGCTGATGTAATTCAAAATATTTTATAACTTTATTTTTATTTTCAGGCTCCAAGTTCTCCATACCAGCCAAAGATCTACAGTTCTCAAGGTATTTTTTCTAAAATTATTAAGTCTTAATCATTTTGTTGCTAAAGTTAGAAAGCAAAGTTTTTATTTACTCTGTCTTGTATTTCCAGTAAAGTTGTCAACTATGTTTTATTTTAAACTTATATTGTATGGAGACTTATTTGAAATAGTATATGCCACTATACTTGTTTTTCAGCGCTGAAAATTTTAAAAGTTGTCTTTATTTTGTAATCTGTGCTTCTAAAGTGCATGAAAATTTTATCAGTTACGTAAACAGTTCAAAAAAAATTAATTAGGTATTGCATTTTTATCCAAGTTATGGAAGTTTATTTAACAAAAAAAAAAACGAAAATAAAACATACATGGATTAAAAAAAAAATTCATACCGAGTTGTTAAATTATGCTCAACTAAATCTAAATGTCTTTTGTGTAAACGCGATTCAAACTAATTACCAGTCCAACTATAAACTGTCATTTTTCATCTGAACGGTATTTTTTGTTTATTCGTTGTGCAACCTGTAAATAATAACAAAAACTTTTCAATTTATTTACGCGTACATGCAGAAAACCCAAAATTCCGACACAAGCCAAAGCATCCTGTCAAACCCGAACGTCCAAAGTCTCCTCCCGCAAACAACCTCGACGACTCGAACAACTTCAGGTTCGAAATTTTTATGTTATTTCGCCTTTGGAAAACTAAGTTTTATTAGTTTAAATTTTTCTATTAAGAATTTTTTTCTAACAAAAAATAAAAGGATAATTTTCAATTTCTTGCTGAAAATTTTGTACACATAATTCAATTAGTTAACTATGAAGAAGCAGTACAAAAGATTAGTTTACGGCTTGCAACGCTAATTGCTTTAATTTCCAAATTGAACAAAATTCGAAACAAACGCACAAAAGCTGACGTTGAAAACTTTACCTTTGCAACTTCGGTGATGAGAAACGTCGTTCGTTACGTATGATAGCGCGTTGTGACGTCACAATCTGCTCAATTATTCGCTCTGCGTCTTGTTTTTATCGATGTTTGGTAATAACAGCAAATTGTCTCGTGCGCACAAAGTTTATCTTCGATTAATTGGGATCAGATTTTATTTTTGAATTGACGATTTTTCAAAATCTAGTATTGTTTTTATATAAATCTTATTTTTTCCCAGTAAAAACTATTTCAATCAACTTAGAAATTTGAATTTTTTTTTTTAATTCTAATTTTTTGTTAAATTTGATTTTATGTTGTTTAATAAAATTTGAAAATAATTATAAAATTGCATCGAAACTTATGTAACGTAATATTTGCTGAAAGGCATAAATACAAACTATCTAATCTACTTTTGACCATCAAAAACTTTTGAGAACATTTTAAAGTTGACTATTAAGATTTTATTGTATTTTATTAGCTCAATAGTTTAACTATGACCTCATTACAACTTATTATTTTTTTATTTTTTAGTATTTTAACTATATTTCCTAGTTGAACTTTAATTTTCCTTTAAGTGTTTTAAAACATTTCCATTATTATTTTTCGTAAACATCTTTACAATTGATTATCTAAAAAAGTACAAAACGTAAATTTAAAAAATCTAAACAATTACCACTTTGGTATTTTGCGTTTGATAACGAAAGAGAAATTAGGGAAACTTTTCAAGAAAATGTTTTTCAATTTAAAAGTGATAGATAACGCTGATGATTTATTTTTAAAAAGGTACAACGCCATTGAAAAAATTTCGTGCTTTTTAAAAATAGCACAGAAGAAACGCTTGGTGACATTTTTGGAAAAATCGAGCTTTTTTTTTTTGCAATTTTTTTAGATGTAATTCATGCACAATGCTCATAATCTGTCTGTTTTCGTCGAAGTCATTTTCGTTTGTTTCTCATTGATTTAACTTAATCCGGCCCGCGTCGTTTGTCTTTTTTGTTCCTTTCATTTCAACTTTGTTAATCGATTGAAAATACTATATAGTAAAATCCATCGTGTTTTGTGTAAAGTTTTATAATCGTGAAAGTGTTTGATTTGCATTGTTGATTAAATTGAGTTGTTTTTCAACTGGGGCTTGAGAACTAGCTTTTAAAAGTTTATTGCAATTTTTTGTAAAAAAACATGTTTTATATCAACCTAAACTTTCTAGAACTCTCATATTATTTTTAATCTAAACAACTGTTGAAACGCTTGTATTTTTTAGCAATTAATAAAAACAACAGCGACAGCGACAACGACCAGCGTTGGGACCAGGGAATGCAGCGGTGGATGGAAAGTTCGGACAAGTTGGAAGGCGCCTCACACACGTTATTATTTATTAATAATATTTCAGTTGAAATTTACCAATAAAGTTTAAAGCTGAGAAGCAGTTTTTTTTTGATAAATTTCTCTAATCTGGTCCATGGTAATTTTCATTTATAAAAATAAAGTTCAGTTATCTAATGTTCGGCCTCAATATTTCTATAAATGTTTTTCCTGGAAATTTCAAATGTCAAAAAATCAACCTTAGAAGCGCCTCGGGCAATTTTCTTTCGTTCGAGAGTTGTGATTAGAAACACAAAATAAACGCTGGTTTTGTTTTAAATATAGCTTCGGTAATATTTCTTTTGTTTTATTTTGACAGTAACAATTGATTCTAACTACTTTTAAAACATATTTGAAATTTGAGTAATTTTTTCTATAAAACAAATAATTCTCTTTTTTAAAATTAACTTTTTTAACTGGTTTTCAAAGAAATATAATTTAGAGCAAAATAGTTATAAATATATAATAGTTGAAATTGAATATTTATAAAATCTTTATATTAAACTTGATTTCTTTAGGTCACCAAATGAAAAACCTTATTCTGCACAATCATCTAACCGCCCAGAAAACACAGGTTTGCAACATGGTTTACTTTTTGTGTATAAAAATTAATATTACCAGCAAATCAATTCTTCTAACTTAAACATTTTGAAGTTTTTAGGAAAAAAATGTATTAGTCGAATATTTGTTTCGCTTCAGTGACATTATTTAACTATAAGTTAGACTTACACTAAAACTGCTCTTTTTCAAACTTTAGTTTTAACTTAAAGTTTAAAAATTGTTCTCCAGAGTTTAAAGTTTAATTTGAATTAGTTCTAATGTTGCACTTTAGTCTTTTGTTGATAAACAACAGACCGCGTCTAAAACACTAAAAGCAGTCTTTTAATGTTGTTTTTTATTAGTAAAGTAAACAAAACGTGCAGTTCGTAACTTTTGTTTTGTTTTTCATGGAAGCTCATAATTTCACAACACTACCAAAATAGAATTTAGCTCAGCGTTCGAAATGCTTTTAAATTCTTTTCGTAGCTCAACGTTTGCTTGTTTATAATTAGCAAAACCACATCTGTACACACAACCATGTACTTGAGGTGAAGCGGTGCTAAATTTTTTTAAACTGAAAAATCATATATTTAAGTACAAGTTTGCAAATTCGTGACTGGCTGCCGCTGCGGACGTGACTTGAATATTTTCAAATAATTTGAACTGAGAATTTTTTTTTTTTAAATGTATAAAAATGTAAAATCCAACAGAAAACCCAGGAAAATACACCGCCGACCCCAACAACAACCCGCAAAAACCCGTCGTCGCCGCCAACCCCTCCTACGACTCCTCGTCCACCGACTCCGACGCCCCCGCCTCCCCTCCACCGCGCCCCGCCAGCCCCCGAGTCCGTCACCAGCGCCCGCCCAAGTTCACCAAAAAGTCCAAGCCGCAAAGGTCGTCGCCGAGCCGCAAGGACTACAAGGAGAAGTGGCAGCGCGAGTCGGAGGCCGTCCCGATTTCCGAGTCGGTCGAGGGCGCGGCGCTGGACGTGGAATCTGTGGAGAACTACCAGCAGGGCCTCCAGCTCAAGTTCAACATCCCCGGAGTCAAGAAGAAGAAGCAGCCGAAGATAGTGGACGCGATCAAGAAGCGCAAGGTGGCCGGCGACGCGCACAAGCCGGCGAAGAAGCCGAAGACGGTAATGCGACACCCGGTGAACGTCATCCTGAACCAGCAGCAGTTCCTGCCGCTCATCGTGACGGTGGCGGTGAGGACGGACTGCGACGGGCTGATGCTGGAGAAGAACAACCGGCAGCGGCACCACTACGCCAAGGGCAAGAAGAAGCTGAAGGTGGCGCAGAAGTACCGCTCGATCGTCGCGAGCAGGGCCAAGCAGGAGGGCCAGCAAGCCACCGACATCATCAAGCGCGCCAGCGTGGTAGAGGTGAGAGTTTGTTTTAAGTATTGTTAATGTTAATATTTATGTTTTGGATAAGTACTGCAGTGCTAAACAATTTGGTTGGGATTGTTGTGCGAAAGTGTTTTGTTGTTTTTATTGTAAGTTTAGGTACAAATCAAAGCCTAAGATCTGTTTTATTGTTCTAATTGCCGTAAGAGGGGGAGGTAAAATACTTTTTTCTTATTCCATTTTTTTTTTGTATTTATTACTAAGCTGAAAATTGCATTTTAATGTTTGTTAGTATTTAAAAAAGGCATTGAGAAACAAGCTATCAAAATTTAAGGGTTTTATAAGTTAAAACGGTTGTTAAAAATTGCAAATGGAAGGCGCAAACTATAAAAGCAGAATCATATTTTCACTAAAAATGTATTTCCTCCTACAATTTTTAAGCAGTGTTTTAAATAATCCCTCAAAAATTTTCTCAATCTAATCTTTTAAATCTTTAGCTCAAAAGCTAGTAGCAATTTTATATACTATAACAACTGACTTAAGCTTCATACTTTCAGGTTTTATTTTAGAGGGCATGTTAGTTATAGTGAATATAAATGGAATTTCCAATGGCCTTAATTTAGTTCTGAGTATAAAAAAGCAGTCAATTTGAAATATTTTATGAGGTTGCACAGTTATCTCTCTAGTTTGAGTGTGGGCTCAAGTTGAAGCCGTTAATCTTATCTCATTTGCCGAGCTGTTTTGTTTATTTTACTTATTAAACACAAATAGACCTTGATAAAGCTACATGAGTCCAACTTTATGTGTTTGTTAATTGCTCTTGTTCTTCGTTTATATGCGTTATAATGACAAATAAGTTTTTAAATTTATTTAAAAGCAACAGATTATTTAGGTAGCATATAAAGAAGCTAACTTAAACACAATAAAAAGTTTTATTATTGAAATTGATAATTTTCTAACTGTAAAGTTACTTTTACGAGGTTTGGTACTTCAGTCTTTCTTAGCTTAAATATGTTTAAAAAAAATGTACTTAAATTTAAAGCTTGCTAATCATCTTCACTATTTACACGAATAAATTATGCAGCTTGTGCAAAGAGTTGTCTTAAGAAAAAAAACGGTTTGTAAAATATTAGTTAGTATATTATGCACAATTTACAACACATGAAATTGAAAGTGGATTATGACTAACATATAAATTAATGCTTTTAAAAGCACACAGCTTAGTGACAGTAACTAGTTTGGTTTAGAAAAAATAAAACAGTGTTTGATATATTCCATATACAACGAACATTAAGTTTTTATGATTAAAGTAAAAATGATTTCACCACCAAATGTTTATTTTAGTTTCTTGTAATTTTATAAATTTTTTGTAAAAATACTTCCTGTCCAATCGTTCATTTTGATAAGTAAAGCAAGTTTAAAGCAAAAGTTTTATTTTTATTTGCTAAATTTTATGAAGAGCTAAAATAAAAGAATGTAAAAATAGCTTATTTATATCATTTTGGTTTACAAAAAATACCGATTTGTATAAACTTTCATTAGATATTAATATATTTATGTTAAACTTTATAAATCAACCTTATAGATTTTTTACTAGATATTTTATGCTAAGTTGTATTAGTTGGAGTATAAATAAAATCAAGTTTTTCATAAATTTTTTATGCTAATAATTATGACAAAGTTGCATTATGACTGTTCAGACATAATGTAAAAGTAAATAAAATTTGAGTAAAGTTTTTATCAACATTTTTACCTTATAAAAACAGTCAATTACTAAAAGTGATACTTGTTTAACCAGCACAACAATTTAAATAGCTATCATTGCACTTTGTTTTTGGCTCCACATTTGTACTTGTAGTTTAAATCAATCAATCTTCTAAAAGTGAACGATTAAGTACAATGAAAAGGATTAAATTCATTTGCTCTACTGGTTGAAAGCATTGTGTTGTAGACTAGCTGTTTGCTTTATATTTTCTTCATAACTGAACAATGCACTTACCTAAAAACAATTAACATTGGTTTTACATAACATTTTACTGCAATTTTTTTTTAATGAAACTATAATCGAATAAATGTTTTATTGATGTTAAGATCAGCACATACTTAGTGAGTTTTATGATAAAAACTAGTTTATATTTGTTTATAAGGCTAAAGTCGAAATGATAAAAAGTAAAATTAAGATAAAAAATAATAATAAAGTTAAGTCAAAAGTTTAACAATTAAAAAGTTAGTTTTAGTTTATTATAAATCATCACGTTTTTGAGTTCATACTTTTTAAAAGCTGTTTCGCAATTTTTCTAGAAAAGCCACACATATGAGTGTTGCGAAAGCTTCCGTTGATTTCATAACCTAGTTGTTAAAAAAAAAAGTTTGTGTTTATTTTTCATCATAAACACTGCTTATAAAGCACTTTTAAAATGAGGGCACTGATTACAGCTTAAAACATATTCCAATCTAAATGTGCAGTTTTGATTTGTAGATTGTTGGCAGTCATTTATTACCAAGCGCGCATCACTAAAATCGCACAAACTCTGAAAATTTTCCTCTCATTTATCCAATCGAATTTCCAACACGCGAGATGAGATTTGTCTCAGAAAATTCCTGGTTAATGTTTTACCTTTTTGCTTCATACACTCACTCACTTGCGGTTTCGCTTCCATCCTTCGCTCTTTTTCGTTGTGCGGTTCGCGAGCAGTTGCTTGCCTGCTCTCCTCATAAAAACATTCTCCACAGCGCACTGAGATATACACTTGTGTTTTGTAAACTAACACCGACATTTTTTTTCACCCGTGATTCCAAATAGTAGCGCGGTTGGAGCTGAAAATTGATTTTTGGTTTTGAAGGGTTGCTCGTTTGAGCGTGGGTTGAAGAAAAACAAAACAGCTCGTGATTAAAAGTAAATTGTTGAAACTTGATATTGTTTTTTTTTTGTTTCAATCAAAGTGCCTGTCGTTTGCAAAAATATCATTTAATTTGAAATGAATCCAAAAATACCTTGAGCGGCTGTCCTTTCCAAATATTCTTTCATCAATTGTCAACTGTTCAGGTTAAAGTTTGCTTGCTCAACACAGACGTTTAAAAAAAAAACAATAAAAACTGCAACTTGGGTTTACAAGTTGTTGGTGATTTCGTTCACGTTTAAGTGACGCGCAAGCTGCTTCAAAATGATAATGGCTTTTGTACGCCATGCTTCTCGATATGTTTCCTGATTTACCAACTCAATTGTTTCAATCAACTCAAATTTCTTATCGGTTTTATCTTTTGTCGAAAATCGTGCTGTTTGCTTTTACACTTAACTCTTTGTTTGAAATGTTTAAAAAAACTAGTTTTCATAACACAACACATAAAAATAGATGTTAACAGCCACAGTGTATGACTAATACACGCACTTAAGCTATTTAAACATTTTGAACTTTTAAATAATTGTTTAAAGTTTTTTTATTAATGAATCAAGTATTTGTTTCATAATCTTCAAATTAACATAAAATTGTTTAAACCTTATCTGAATTATAATTTTTATTATTTTCATGCAAATGATGTATAAAACATGTTTTAATATAAATATTTAAATTAAAAAGTGCAGGAAAACTTTATTTGGTAAAAATACATTAATTAATTAAATTTTTTTCACTTTAATAAATTATGCGGTTTTAATTTTGCTTTGTCATCTAAAACTTCGTATGATCTTAATAAGCACACAGCGAGCACTTTGAAAAAAAAATCAAAAAAACAAACCAACTTTCGGTCTGGCAAAATATCTTTACATTTTTAAGTATTTTCTCAGCATTCTATGAAGCATATTTGAAATAATCCAAACTGCTGAAGGTTTGTTGAACTTGAATAAGTTTATATATATTTCCATGCACAACAGCATACACACACAGAGAATTTACATACTCGAGCTTCTTGTTTGAACAAGTTGTTTGCTTAATTCAAGCTCATGCCTGTTATTTCGCCTTGTTAGTGTCGTGTGTGTGCTCATCGGTTTTATGTGGCTGTGTTTGATTATTTTTTCGAAAACAACGTTTTGAACACTGTGTTGTTTTTCGTGTGTGAGGTTTTGAAACTTTACAGTAACCAAGCAATTAATTAAATATGTTTGTTGTCTAAATAAATAAAATAAATAACTAATGCTAAAAATACTTTGATTTGATTTAATTAATGAAAATGCGAAGTAAGTTTTTTTTAAATTGTTTATAAATTTATGTTAATTTTATACATACATATTTATATAAATGTATGTATATATTAAGATCTCAATCACTTAAAATTTTATAAATAAGTTCAAGTTTTGCTTATGTTTTAAATTAAACTTAGTTTTTATAGTTAGTATACTTATATTGCATATATATTAAACACTATATATATATGTATATATATACTTTTTGAAAACTTTCTATTTGTTGATTACGATGTGAGAAGTTTAATTAAACCAACTTTATGCATTCAAAAAATAAAACATTAAATAATCTTTTTTTGTCATAAAAAACTTATAAGGTTTTTATTTATTTTTAAGGGCTTTTAAAAAGTTAAAAACATTTATGCAAAGTAATTTTTCTTGGTGGTTATTAACGTTTCTTGCAAACCTTTAGTAACATTTACCAAGTAAGTGATTAGTCACAGGCTGACATCATAACTTACAAAAAATATTAAACTTTTAATGCTCAGCTACGTGCGAATTTGGTACGGCCGGCACCTTGTAATTTTCACTAATTAATATTCACCGTAATTGCTGCAGAACTAGTTCTTCGAAACAAGTCACAGTTTGAAACCCGAAACTAATTTGTCATCTGTTCGCTGATGGCTTTCACTTCAACATATTTTGTTTTCATATTTTTGAACTTCATTGCTTTCAAGTTTTTGGTGTTTTTAGCAACTTGTTTATGTTTTTAGATTGAATTTTACAATAAAGCTTTATGAAAACTTTGTTTTGATAAAAATAAATCTGTTGTGTTAAAAATGATTTTTTTCTTTTACCACAATTATCTAAATAGTGGTAAAAAAACTAATAGTAATTATCTTCTTTTATAAGCTAAGCAAAACGTACAGCCTAAAAATTAATAATTAATAATTGAGTTTAAAATGACACGTAAAAAGTAAGATAAAACTTAAACTATGAATTGGTTTTATGGTTTTAAATTTAATCATCCCATGAAACTAATTAGCAAGAAAAGGTTTAAAAGGAGCTCATAGTCGATTAAGCTCATTTGTACTTGAGTTTTCCACAACATTTTTAAAACATTTACGAAAGACTTTTAAAGTATTTTTGTTGTTGAAATTCGAGCGTGGACAATGCAAACTTCGACCACATTTAGAATTGAGCTCTTCACTTTTTGCAATCAATATTTTACTGTTTAAACAAAAAATTATATCACACTGATAACTCTGCTTTAGACGTGTCGGTGGTTTTTGATGAAAAAAAAAGTTTCGTTTCCCATGAAAGAAAACTCGATACTGAGTAAACTCTTCAGTGCGTTGTATATTTCTTTGATTTATGCTTTAAATTCTACATCCTATCTCATTAAAACATATCCTTTTAATATTCTGCTCTTCCCAATTGCATATTTCACTAAATTTATTCTGTTTAAGATTTGAGAGTTCGTCCAGTGTTTAATCTACAAAAGTATTGTTGAAAAAAATAGATACCAGTTTCAAACCACTCAACACGAATTGATATTTGCTAAGATGACAATTGCAGTCGACTGTTGTTGTTGCTTGTGCAAACACTCGCTACTCGATTGCTGTTGTTTTTGAACTTGACTGTTTGTTTCGTTTGCGATCAGTGTTTTTTCTGTAATTGCTAGAAACATTTTTTAAACTGTTTTATAGTGTGTAAATGTGTTTATTGGTAGATTGGTAGGAGACACGTGCGACGGTTCTATCCTTCTTTTTAAAATCTGGTCTTCAGAAATACCAAGTCATTAAAAACTGTTCGTAGTTGTTAATTAAATATAATTAATATGATATTGACGCAACTGTTTTTCTACTTAAATAGTCAATTGACTTACGACGTTTTCTTGTAAAATATGAGCAGCTCTACAAGAGCCTGTAAAATATAAGTGTTCATTAAAAAGCATGCAAAGTTATTTATGTACTTGATATATTTATACCAATAATTTTATTTACAACAAAACATTTTTATTTATTTTTATTTGTTCGATGTATTTCGTATCAATAACAAATAATTCCGCAGGTCTGCCCGGCGAGCACTTCCAGCACGAAACAGAACTCGCTTCAGGACGACAAGCGGCCAGCGTACCAACCGAGCCAAGTTTCGACCAATCATAAGCGGCCGCAGTCGCCCCGCTCCCCCTTCCAGCCAATCAGGGAGCGGCACGGCGGCAAGGAGGGCAAGAAGAGGCCCGGCCAAAAAGACAATCATTGCCCGGAGGCAGAAAGGGAATCCCCCGTTCCCCCGCGGCCCAAGAAGAAAAAGTACCAAACCAACGAGGTCAGTTTTTTTTTTTGAAAGTTATCATTAAATAATTTATGATACTTTTGATTTTTGAACTAAACGGTAAATTTCGTGCTGAACTCATGAAAAAAACTGACATTCGTTTGTTTGGAAATTATAAGATTATTTTTATGAGTTTCAATGAAAGCATCGAGCCAATAACTTATGTTTTCAGACCAGTCGACAGGTTTTATGAGCTCGCGTTGTTTTAATTTTTTTTTCGAGCTGAACTCATGACAAAACTAAATTTGTTTGTTTTAAAATTATTATACAGTTTTTATTAACTCATGACAAAAATTAATGATAGATAAGTGTTTCCTTGAATTCAACTTAAAGCAAATTTTAAATAAGATGAAACTCACGACTTTGAATTAAGTTATTTAATTTTGAAGACCAGTCTTTATTCAAAGCAACGTTTGTTTAATATTAGCTGTTATTATATGAAACTAAAAATACGCTTATTAAAAATCAATTTCAATATATTTCAATGAATAAAAGTTTCAATTAGTTTATAACTAAATAAAGATTTCAAAGTTTTAACATCCAAAACTTAACAATTGATTAATTAATTAATATATTTAATATTATCAGTTAGAAACTATAAATAGGCTCATTTAAAACACCACTTAGTTCAAATGGAATAATATAACTGTGCATGTTAAGTTATTGTGCAAACTTTAGCCTCCTTATGCTGCGTCTGGCAATTTTTACCTCGTTATTATGAAACGATTATGGAATTTTAATTATCTTCCAAATAGCTCACAGCTATGACCAGTGTAAACAGAAATTCTCTGTAAGCTATCTTCTTAACAAATTCGGTTGTGTTTTTTTAGGTTTACTTAACAGTTTTCATATGCCTTTTTTTGAATAACTTGATAATTTTCTTGATTTAGTAACTTAATTAGATCTACTTACATACTTATGTTTACAAAAAAGCATTAGTAAGTAAAATACTAAATGTCTGATTTTTATTTAATTTTCGTGCATCTAACTATAAGTTATAGTAAAGTATATTATACTTAATAGTCTTCAAATTAAATTAAGCTATTTTAAGTATATTGATAAGATTAACTAATTTTTTTATGAGTAGTAATTGAATAACTAAACAATAGCGCACAAATTAAATTTTGAGTTCAATAATTTTCAATAAAAAGTACAACACTTAGTTTCGACTAGTCAATTTAAAAATATTTCCTCTAACTCGCGTCAATTGCCGAACAGGTGAATTTAAATGAATCGTGTGCATTTTAATTGGCCTTCAAAATAATTAGCTAACGCTTTCTTGTTATTTTCATTTTTACCAAACGGGTTTCACTCATAAACTGCTCGAAACTAATTGCGCATTACCATTGAATTAAATTTGAAGTAAAAAATGCTCATTGATGGCAGCTGCCGCATACACAGAACGAGTGCAGCAATAATCAACATGATACTTAAGACTGGTATTTTTTCGATAAACGTTCGTTTAATTGTTTTTAAACAACACAACTTGAAAAGTGTTGGTGTTTTTTTATTTTTCTCGATGTTTTTTTATTTGCAGAGCAAGGCAAATATTTACTTTTTTATTAATAGCCATCTTCTATAAATATCAAGTTTTAGTTAAGCCAATTGAATTAAATTTTGTATTGAAAAAATAATTGTAAAAGAAATATAGATTTTTATGCTAAATGTAAAACATATAATTTTTTAAATTTTAATATACAATTTGTAACAATTAATTTTTAAACAAGTCAAAGTTTGCTGCAGATTAATATTACCAGATTAAAAAGTTATAAAATATTGTAACGCATTGTTATTGTTTTACACATAAGGAAGTATTTATAAAAAGCCTCTCTTGTTAATAAGCTTTTGTTTCAATGCGCTGCTTTTTATGTAACGTTTTGTTGCTGCTCACACAAATGCAGGTTTGATAACAAAGCAGCCGTCATGAGTTGCCTTTTAGTTTTGATTTTGATTGATTTAAGTGTAAAAAAACAGCTAATTGAATGCAGTTTTTTTAATGACTTTAAAAGGGTTTTATATGAAAAAAAGATTACATAAATTTCCATATAAAAGGTACACGTGAACTTAATTATAAATTTAAAATTAAACATGTTACGATTTAGTTAATTAGTATAAATAAGTTTTATTATTATTGTCATCTATAAAAATGTATTTAGTTGCTTACTATAAAAAGCTGACAATTTTTTTCTTTTCCAGGAAGAAAATGTTTTAGTGAGCAACACAAATTCTTTCAAGAAGAAAAACAGACTGCAGTAAGTTTCCATAATTGCTAAAATCTAATTATATTTTGTTTATTCCGTGCAAAAATACTTTAAATTCTCAAAATGTTTAAACATAAAACTGATGTTAAGTCATTTTTAACGTCATAATCCGCTACTAATTGCTCGCTGAAGGTTTGAGTGATACCTGCTAATTGGTTAAGTTAATTCTTCGATTTGTCATTTTATTTTTTAGATTTATTCTTGCATGTTAAAAACTTTAAAAAAAATAAAAGTTGGTAGTCAAATAAGTGGTAATAAATTATGTTAAAAGCAATTTAAACAAAGGTTAGTAAAAATTAAAATTTACATTTTAACCGTTTGAGAAAAGTTACCAAGAGAAAAAGATTCATTAATCGAAACAGTCATTAAACGATTAATTAAATTAATATTTTAATTTTAAGACAATAATATTCTCATCATCACAGGAACTTTGCTTCTTTACAAAAATATCTTATTTTCGCAGGAACGGCTTCGAGGAGGCGGCAGACGAGAGCGTCAGCGGTTGGCAGCAGCAAAAGGTTAGAATCAATGAGATTACCCAACACACACTTCTGTGTGTGTTTAAAGAACTTTTTATAGTCGATCATTAATTATTTAAGCGACGCTTCGAAACTGGTGAACATTTGATGCGGAAGCGCGCGCGCGTGTAATTTAAGAGTTTTCAAGTTTAATTTGCTTTGTTTGTTAATATTTCATCTCAGCCTTTTTGTTCGCCTCTAACCGAAAATTCCTTCCACAGCCGCAGATCTCCTTCCAGTCCGGTCAGTTCAGGAACGACGCTAGGAGCGATTACAACGTTGAAGACGTTATAAGGTTTTTTTTTGATCATTTATTTTTTAATTATAAATAAATTCAGATTTTTGTGCTTTTTTTAGATGCAAACCTTTAAACGTATGAATTTTTAATAACGTAAAATCGTTTCTCACCATTAAATAATTTCCTGCATAATATAGTATATTGTCACTGGTAGTTTTTTCTGTACAACTGTCATAAAATGACTAGATATTTTCTAAAGATATAGATGTTTGATTAGATGTCTCAAGTTTTCTCTTCTGTGCTCAGAAAAGTTCTTGTTTGAATTTTCGAAATGTAGTATATCTTTTATCTGGGAACGAATTATACAAAAAATTGTATTTACTTATATTAGTCTAGTTTATATATTGTGATTGTTAATATTATATATTAGTATATTCTTGAAGATACTTATTTGATAGCCATTAGTAACAACCATTTAATTATTTTCGATACCAGTTAAAACACCAAAAGGTTGCATCAAAGTATTGATTAAATATTTTTTGTATCAATACTGCTTTATAGATTTCTGTATGCATGTTAATAATTAGTAAAACTTATTGTTTTAATAGTTTTTTCTAAATCTTTCTGGCTGCCACAAAAAATTTAAGAACAGTAAAAATATAGTAAAACTAGGATACCTTTTTTTAGATTTAAATTTGGCATGTAAGTTATAACTATGAAAAAAAAATCTTGTGTAAGTTTTTAATACTTACCTGTATTACTCTTTTAAAAATTATTCTAGTAAACTTAAACTCACCCAACAACAAAATTATCACACAGAATGACACTATCAGGGTTGCCACTTTACCTGGAAAAACCTGGAATTTGACAATGTAGGCAAAAAAAAAAAACTGGAATAACCTGGAGTTTTTAACAATTTCAACATCTTAAGTAGTAAAATTCTGATTTGTCACAAAAAATCCATCATACAGATAAACAATTTTTTCATCATCAACTTTTTTTTTATTAAAACCACTTTTAAAGTAGCTTTACAGTATATTTTAAATATTTTTATACTGTTTAACACAGTGTCTTACCTTAAACTTAACTTTAGACTAAAAAATATGTACTTTTAAAAACCTGGATGAAAAAACGAGTGGCAACCCTGTGAAACCAGAGGAGGTTGGCATGCCAACTTCCAAGGGTTTGTTTAGGAGGGTAGGAGGGTCAATGGTGGACTCATGGCTAAGAGGTCTTTGGCTCTGAATGCGAGCACTCTTAGCCCGAGTTTGAATCCTAGTGTCTGGAAGACACTCTGGGTTTGGACTGACCCGTGACATAGTTTAATTTTACTTTAATAAAAATTATTTAATAATATAAAATACAAAATAGTTGAAATAAATTTATATACTAAAAACTTAATAGTAAACCAATTTGTACCAAAATATAAAAAACTTAAAATGAACAAGGTAGTTAAAATTAGACAAAAAATTACAATAAAAACTCAGGTATGAAAAAAATCAATAAAATTTTATAAATTGTTATAAAATTTTATACAATGTTAACAAAATTCAAGAAAATACTTAAATTTGTCTAAAAACAATTTAAGTATCTTACTTATAAAAAAAAGTCAATAAAATTAGTCACTAGCACTCAGGAAAAGTTGATTCTGTTGGAAGACAATAAACTTCACTTCAATTCTTTCCTCAGAACTCAGACCACTCACTCTAACAATGTCCCAAGCTTACAATACTCTTTTACTTGACTGAACTATTGTTATAGCAACAATTTCAAATTTAGCTTTCCGAACAACAAAGTGTTTCCGATTAAAAAATAGAAAATTGGAATAAAATAACGTATCGTTACATTACTTTTCCTCTCTTTTTTTTTTTTTTTTTTTTTTTTTTAACATGCACCTATCTAATGAAGTATTGTTCTCAAAACAGTAAAACATATAAAAACACGCTAGTAAAGATGTGCAGTAACATCCCGCTTTCCTTCCTCACTCTCTTTAAGGAAAGAAAAGAATACATAGGTAACAAAAAACAAAATATGTATAAATAACGTCATACTAAGATTATCGACAAAATAAATAAACCAAAATAACAATCATGGCGACAAAACCCATAAAATCAAATACAGTTACACATAACATTACGGTCATGTAAAATGTCAAACTTCTGAACATAAATCAATAAATTCCATAGAACAGCAATTAATAAAGTTTTCATTTTTTTTGTTGTGTTTTAGGGAATTTTTTCAATGTTTACAGTTGTTGTTAAATTTGCTTGGTTACTGTAAGTTACACAAGCAAGATTTCATTATTTATTTAAACTTCCCAACACAACAAAAGCAAACAAAAAATTAGTTTTTTTATAAAATAAAATTTTAGAATAAATCTCTATTTTTGATATTTTTTTTGTGTGTTAATAAAATAATCATAAAGCCAAAATTTAAGATTTTGTTTCAAAAATTGTCATAAATTTAACAAGCAATAATTGTATTTAATAGTTCAACTTAGATACAAAAAAGTAAGAATAAAAAAAAAAAAAGTAAAAAAAAAAAAAAAATCTTATTATCTTGTTATAAGTTAGCTTATATTTAGATAAACAAATCAACTCAAAAACAAAGCACATTTAAAACACAGAAATTTTTTATCCCAAATTACAAATAACTTGTTTAAAATTTTTTAAAATAATTATAAGGATAAAATAGCTCAAAAAGAAATATTAATAATTTTGGATATTAAATAAAAAAAATAATTGTTACAGTCCAAACCCAAAATAATCCACCATACCATTGACCATGTCCTACTCCTCTGAACTATGGGTCTCTGCATAATTAACTGGCCCATGTGGTCTTAAATTATAACTATTAATACCTTCCAATTCATCAGTAAGATTTAACGGACCAACATAAGCTTTAGTATTTCCAATTGATACTTTCACAACTTGAGAATTTTTTATTATGTACAAAGAATGTTCTGTTGATTTATTTCTTACCACTTCGTATGGTCCTTCATACAACTTATCTAATTTCTTTCTGTTATTCTTTTTCAACCAAACATATCTACAATTAAAAAGGCCTGGCTGATAAAAAGGTGCATCATTTTTAGTTTTTCTGAACTTGCGGCTGATATCTGCCATGGAATTTACAAAGACCGCACATTCAATAGGAGATGGTCTGGTGATTTGATGAATTTCATCAACTTCATCAAAAAGAAGTCGGCCACTTAAATTTAAAGAGCATCCAAATGCATACTGGGCCGGGGTGTAAGGGGAACCTTCAATAAGTGAGTTGTTAATGGTGCAAGTAATTAATGGGAGGTGAAGAGCCCAATTTGTTTTGTCTTCAAGTGAACGAAAAGCCACATTGATTGTTCTATTCTGTCTTTCAACATAACCATTTGTCTGAGGCGTTCTTGAAGAGGTAAACCTTTGCTCAATTCCCAATTGTTTACACGCCTCTTGCAATAAAAAATTTTTAAATTCTTTACCGTTATCTGAAAGAACAACCTGAGGTACTCCATAATGCCCTACCCAGTTTTGTATAAAGGCATCCCTAACAGTTATTGCTGTTTTATCTGGTATGGGAGCTGTTACCAATAACCCAGTTGCTCTATCTTTTATCATTAGAACATATTGATAGTCAACTGACTTATCCAATGGGCCTATAAGGTCTAAATGTAAAAATTGGAAACGTTGCGTGTTATTGGGAAAAAAACCTATGTTTGGCCTGTTATGTCTAGAAACTTTTGTCTGCTGACACGTGGCGCAGTTATTAACCCAGTGACTGATGTCATTCCTTAACTTAGGCCACCAGAAAGTTCTAGCTATGGCTTCAATGGACTTCTCAATACCCAAGTGAAGCCTGTTATGGGCTGCGTTGTACGCAGTCAGACGCAACGACTCAGGCAATATGACACGTTTAATTCCATCTTCTATAAAGAAAGCCATGTTTTCGTTTGTTGTGAACTGGACTTCTTTCTTTAAGAGGCGTGCTTGGTCAATAAGGCCTGGCTCCCTCCTTTGGAAAATTGCAATTGCCTCCCTATCCAAAGTTTTAGGGCTAACAGATTCTACATCTGAGCTTGAAATATCTAAATCATAAACTTCTGGAGTTATTAATTGCTCACTATTATCAAAATCATCTATGTCCAGCTCACTGTCACTAGAATCAGATTCCGAACTACACAAGTAATCCGGATCCTCTTGGTGTGCTCTAACATGCATGGCTGTAATCTGAGGCGGCCTGCTTAGAGCATCTGCAACTGTGTTGTTGGATCCGGCTATGTGTGCTACTTCTGGATCAAACTCTTTTATCAGCATGATGTACCGTTGTTCCATAGGTGACTGATCTTTTAGAGTATTGTTAATGGCCCCAACCAATGCCTTGTTATCCGTCCTTATCAACAACCTCCTGCCAAGAATTCTATATTGAAAGTGTTTCAAGCTTAAATAAAGGGCACGAAGTTCCTTATAAAAAGTTGACCTAACAGTCTTAAGTGGTGGCAATTTCTTTGAAAAAAATGCCAAAGGACGCATCTCCCCATTCTTGCCTTCCTGCTCGAGGACTGCGCCAACATGGGTATCAGATGCATCTGAAAATAGCATAAGTGGTTTGTTATGATCTTCATAAGACAAGGTAGTCGTATGTGCTAAAATAGCCTTTGTGTTTTCAAAGGCTTGAATATGCCTATCTTTAAGGTTTATTTTAGCACGATTAGTAGATTTTGGACCTCCAGATAACTCATTGAGAGGTGCAGTTATTTCGGCAATCTTTGGAACAAAACGATGATAGTAATTCGCAAGACCTAAAAAACGTTTTAGGTCTCTTCGTGTGGTGGGAATAGGGTATTCCCGAATAGCCTCAACCTTTGAGTCTAAGACATTAAGTCCTTCAATGCTAACAGAATGACCTAAAAAATCTAGTTTTGTTTTAGCAAGATTGCATTTTTTTGTATTTAGATATAATCCATTGTCAGACAATATCTTAAAAACTGTCTTCAGATGAGAGATATGATCTTCCTCAGTTTTGGAAAAAATCAATATGTCATCCAGATAAATAAATGTAAAAGTTTGACAAGAAATAAAAATACTTTCCATCATCTGCTGAAATCTGGTAGGGGCATTTTTCAAGCCAAACGTGCAACGTTTTGGAATGAAAACTCCTTTATGCGTGATTATTGCAGCATACTTTTGAGAACTTATTTCTATTGGCAAGCTGTAATAAGCTTCTTTTAGGTCCAGGGTAGAGAAAACAAATGTACCTCCTGGAATGATTTCAGACAGTTCGTCTATACGAGGTAGCGGATAAGATAAAGGACGTGTATGTGAATTTAGAATAGTGTAGTCAATGCAGACACGATAAGTCTTATCTTTCTTGGGTACACAAGTAACTGGAGAAGCACATGTATCCCCACTACCCCGGACTACAGCACCTCTCTCTAATAGATCAAAGAAATGATCTTTAATTACTTCTCTTGTACCACCGCATCTCCTGGCCTTGGTCATTTTAGGACAATAATTATCGACTATTATCTCTAGGGAATGATTGTGCTTTGGTGGTACAGTATAGTCAGGTTTCTTAGTAATTTCTGGAAATTTAGCAAGTAAGGCCTTACATCTTTCTTCTAAAGAATTTTTGCCTGAGTTTATCAGTTCGACACTGTTGATTGATGCAACTACAGGGCTGGGAAAGTCTGAAGCCACAAGGAGTTTTGTCGTCCGGCCTGAAATTGCGGAGCGTAATTGTGACTTGGCTGGCAGTATTTCTAATTCATTCGCTTTTAGAAAATCAAGTCCAATGATACCATAACCCCTTGACTCTGGAGTTATCCAAAAGATATGTGTGAAATTACCTAGTTCACTAACATTAACTTCTATATCTGCACTCCCAACTGGGTGAATTACTGAGTCGCCTATTCCTTGGATACTCTTGCTATTAGGGAGAAAATATTTGTTAATACCATTAGTTAATGACTTCGGTAAAAGTGATATCTCACTTCCAGAATCAATTAAAAATATAACATTTGTATTCAAATCTGCAACAAACTGAAGATTTTGGGGCAAATTATTAGGGTCAACAAAAGAGTTTTTGACCAATTTGAAAGTCCAGCGCAATGGACGCTCGGGAGACTGTTTAACAGTCTCTGTAAGAGGACTTTTAATCCCGCCATCTGATCCTCTCACTGCGACGAAGACGGGAAGTCGTTTTTTGATGGACGTTGAGCTCTAATACCTGCCATTTCACACGTCCCCGGGGCAGCGCATTCATAGGCGTTATTCCCAAACTTTCTATGTCTGTGACAGAGAGTACTTGAAGTCTCGTTGTTGCCTGTATTGTTGTGATTCCTATTATTTTGTCTGCCTTGATACCCATTGACAACAGGGGTATTGTTTTGGTGTGTCCGACCCTGGAAATTATCTCTAGGGTGGCCAATGACTCTAGTATCAGGAATAAAATTACAATCTTGATGGCCAAAATAGTTGTTTGCATTATTTTGGTAGCCAGAGTTTCGGTCTATATGTCTATAGCTATTCATGTGATAGTTAGATTTACTCTTTCTTTGACTTGGTCTATTAACATTGTAATTAATATTCCTTGAAGCCTCTATACTACGTTGGTGATTGGCATCACAAATATCCCTGCAACGACGCTTAAAATTTTCTATATCTAAGCTTAAGACTTCTCTCATTTTACCTTTTAAGTGTTCAGGAGCTAGGTGAATGTATAAAAACTTTCTTAAAGTGTTAGAGTCCTTCATTTCTGCCTCCCACTTCGTGACTTCTAGTTCCAAAGCTTGGCCGTTTAGATTGTTGAAATCAGGTCTAGGCAGAAGAACTCTACCAAGCTGACCATCCCTATTTGACAAGTAATCAATAAGACTCTTGTAACAACGTCTCCCATACTCGACAGTAGTGTAGAAATTTCTTATATCTTTATGTGGCCAGACTGAAGTCAAAATTTGGTAGCGCAATTGAGAGTCAAAAATTTCAAGACTTCGGCACATATCTTCAAAATAGCTTATTTCATCTCTAGGGTTAGCGGTAATATCTATCTTAATAATAGATTTAAGTTCAGAGATCCTATTGCTTAAATTGAATCCCCTATAACCACCCCCTGGCAAGTTAAAGTCAACAATGTTATTGAAATTTGAGTCAGGCTTGGAAGTTGTCCTCATTGAGTTATTATCAATATGATTATATTCACCCCTGGCATTCACTAACCCATTGATTATTTTAGTTCTACTAGGACAGGTCTGCTGTAGAGGATCTCTGCAACTGGCTTGCATGTCAAGCTCAAGGTCATGTGCTTCTTTGTTTATTGACAACAAAGTTTTTTTTCTTTTTTGTAACTTTAACTCTTTGAGACGTTTAGCTTGACGCTCAATTTCTAACTCAACCATCTGTAATTCTTGCTCAGTTGTTGCAGATGCTAAGTTGTCTGAGTTTATGGCTTGACTAATGTCTCGTACCTCACTGGACACTTGGTAGGGTAAACAGACCTTAGTACCTAAGTGGGTAGAATTAGTTGTGTTGTGATACCCACCTATATTATGCATGCTTGAATTAACCTTGATGTCAGGCTGAAACTGGCCCACTATGGCTTGTTGACTGTAATTTTGATTGTGATTTATTTTAGTATTAATATTAATGGTATATGGTATATAATCATTATGGGTATCATGCATGAAGCTAGCCATGGTATGATCTGTGTGAAAATGTTGAGGGTCTTTACAACTTGTGTTAGGGTTGGGTAGGTTGTCTTTTAGTGTCAGATGTGACTTACTTTCCCCTACTATTGTTTGTACATTGTTAATATCATTTTTAGTAAATAACAAATTGTTCTGAGTTGTGATGGCCAAATCTGAATTTGGTGAAAAACATGGATCAATTTGACTGGTATGGTAAGACCCACTTAAACTTATGTTAGGTTGATGTGTATGACTGACCGAAAGGTCGTTATTCTTGTTCTCGAGGACGCCAATGAAACCAGAGGAGGTTGGCATGCCAACTTCCAAGGGTTTGTTTAGGAGGGTAGGAGGGTCAATGGTGGACTCATGGCTAAGAGGTCTTTGGCTCTGAATGCGAGCACTCTTAGCCCGAGTTTGAATCCTAGTGTCTGGAAGACACTCTGGGTTTGGACTGACCCGTGACATAGTTTAATTTTACTTTAATAAAAATTATTTAATAATATAAAATACAAAATAGTTGAAATAAATTTATATACTAAAAACTTAATAGTAAACCAATTTGTAACAAAATATAAAAAACTTAAAATGAACAAGGTAGTTAAAATTAGACAAAAAATTACAATAAAAACTCAGGTATGAAAAAAATCAATAAAATTTTATAAATTGTTATAAAATTTTATACAATGTTAACAAAATTCAAGAAAATACTTAAATTTGTCTAAAAACAATTTAAGTATCTTACTTATAAAAAAAAGTCAATAAAATTAGTCACTAGCACTCAGGAAAAGTTGATTCTGTTGGAAGACAATAAACTTCACTTCAATTCTTTCCTCAGAACTCAGACCACTCACTCTAACAATGTCCCAAGCTTACAATACTCTTTTACTTGACTGAACTATTGTTATAGCAACAATTTCAAATTTAGCTTTCCGAACAACAAAGTGTTTCCGATTAAAAAATAGAAAATTGGAATAAAATAACGTATCGTTACACCTGCACTATCTGCAAAAAAAAATATTAAACACATTTCAAAGTCCCTTTGTGCATCAACAAAGACAAAAGGACATTGTGTTGAAAGTGAAAAGCAGTTTTTCTAAATCTTTCTTTAAAAAAATATTCTAATAAACTTTTATTTACTTTACAACAAAATTGTCGCGTAAAAGGATGTTCTTCAACAAAAAATATAAAAAATTGACACTTAAATAGTCTCCTTCTGTTACACCCACAAAGACAAGGACAGCATGCTAATTAGAAATAAATATTTGTGTTTTTTAAAACTATTTTTCTTGTTTGAAAAAACTGAAAATAAAATTAAACACATTTTAAATTTCCTTTCTACATCAGTAAAGACCAAAGGACATTATGTTAGTTAAAACATGGTTTACCTGGAATTTGACAATTTAGGCAAAAAAAAAAACGTGGAAAACCTGGAATTTGAGAAATTTTGAAAAGCGAAGGACATTGTGCTAAAAGTGAAAAGTACTTTTTCTAAACTAACTTCCTCCAACTAACCCCCGACTCGACGTAAATATTTGTATTTCTAACACTATCTTTCTCGCAGAACTTACGACTCGACGCGGTTCATCAAGGACGCGAGGGACGCGAAGCACCGTGCCGACGGCCTGCAGAAGGTGCTGACGGAGCTGGGCAAGCAGAAGCACCCGGACCACGGCAGGATTTTGCGGGTGGAGGTGGAGAGGGTGTGGAGTTACTTCAACGCGTCGCTCAAGTACTCCATCGGCGGCTACAAGATGGACATCGGGGAGGAAGGTGGGTGTTTGTTACGGTATATTATCAAAATCCACCCAATTTTTATTTTAAATATTTTGTTATTTATTTTATATATTTTTAATTTATTTTTTACTATCACTGTTACCCCTAACCCTTACCCTCGACAGGTAAGCGGTTCTCGAATTTCAATGGGTGGATTTTGAACGTGTCCCATTTTTGTAGATGTTGTATTTGACTGTTTTATTATCAAGTTATATTGATTTAGTAATTCAATATTCGATAAGTTTCCTGTTTAAAAGAAAAAGTGACGATCAAATAGTTTTTCTTTTTGTATTTTTTGTTAATTTATTTGTTTTCGAGAAACGTACTGAAGTAACAGGAAGTTATATATTTACTATAACGGATACAAATATAAAATTTTTATTTTCAATGAAATGAAAAGTGACAGTTTGATGTTTTGAGGCGAGAACGTTATGCAACTCGTTTTGTTTACCCGTGCATATGCAACAACTTCAAGTACATCAAAACTTGTTTACTTTTACAAGTTATACTTATACAACCCTGGGTTTCCAAAATAAGTTAATTTCAAATAGTTTTGTTCAATTTTCTTTTCAGTTAAAAATAAACTTAAGTTTTATGTTGAATTGAGATTTTTTAAGAACGTTGCCTAAATGTTTAAGATATCACAGATATTATTCCAGATAAAGCCAAATTAATACATTTCTCCAAAAGCACCTTAAAAACTTGTTTTTCAAGTAGTATTATAAACTTTATACACTTTTACCACTAATTCAACTGGGTTCAGTTTGAATGTGTAGAATAAATAAACACCAAGTTTTAGTTATGAAAGTAAGTATTGTTTTAAGTCAAATGTCTTTGATTTTTTTCATTAAATATTCATTATTATTTGAACTTTTTTTTGCCTCGCGGCAACTATTAGCAGTTTTGCATATAGTTTTTATTTGTTGTGTATTCAAAATTTATGCAGATTATTTTGTTTTAATTGAGGTTTACAACTTTAAAGCAAACTTAATAGATTAAATTAGTTTAAGTTTACACAAGTAAACTTACTTATTAAAACAACTCAAAATTAAGCAACTCAATTTGAGCGCATGCACTAACAGCACTTAATTACATAATCTGTTTATTGTTTGCTTCTTGAAAAAATGTACATATTTGGTAATGAGTTCTGGTAATTAGCAAAAAATAACAATTACTCTTCGAACTCGCCCAGTCTTACGACAAAATGTTAATCGTTTTGATGTTTTAAATCTTGTTTGCGTGTTGAACAGTTTATGCGGGTTCGAACAAATCGTTAATAAAAGGAGTTAGCGCTGAATTGCGATAAGAATTATTCTCTCTCGCTTTCATACACTTTCCTGTCTTGGCTGAGTGCTTTTCGTTGAGCATTTTTCTCATATTTCTGTTGGCGCATCGCAGCGATTTGATGATCAAACGAGCGTTGATTTTTCGTCGATTGTTTTTGCAGATGTCGTATTAAAAAATAAAAAAAAAACTTGCAATCCGCTTAATGCGTTTTAAAGCTTTTAATCTGTACTTTCGTCAAGTTCAACGGTTTCACCTTGCAAATCGTCATTTATCAAATTTATGACCTTTGTTTATCGGAATACGTAATTTTTGATTTATCGCCCAAAGTTTTATATATTTTTAAAAGTTTACAGACTTGTTTATGGGAAACAGCGTGAAACCAAAACAAACCAAAATTCCTTAAATAGATAAGTTTCGTTGAGTTAGAAACTTTAAAAGATTAATTAATCATTAAAACAAAGCAAAACTAGTTATTTAACTTTTTTCGTTTAAAGTAAGTATGTAAGTGCTTTTAGTTCAAGCGAGTTAAAAACAAGCAATTAAAATTTCCCAACTTGTTTATGGTTTCGGTTAAAACAAACCACTTTATTTTTTCTCACTCATCAGATTATTTATTTTATTTCCATCTTTTACTTGTGATTTTTGTTTACAAAAAAAAAATGGTAATCAATCCGCTAATCAGCGCTTCACTCTCTTGACACGAGATCAAAAACATTAGAGAGCACAAAAGCATTAAGCCTTCAAAAAATGAAACCTCTCAGCTCTTGCGGTTAAAATCAGTTCGTGTAACACAAAAAGCATTAAAAGTGAAACAGAAAAGTTTACCAAACGAGAGAGTGAGAGAGTGGCAATAAGTTGGTGGCAGCGGATTAGCGTTGAGATAAAAAGAAGAAACAAAAAGCGCGAAGTTTCTTGCGTGGAAAGCTGGAGATGGTGTATTTATAAGGTGCCTCGTTGCGAGCATACTCGAGCAGATTGGTCGAGAAGCGAGTGGGCAACGTCGGTGCCATCTGCCTTTGAAATCTCCACTGCAAGACTTCCAATTCCATTTGCAAGACGAACATGAGAGTCGCCCCTTTGTGATTGGACGCTTTGACTTTCTCCCAACCGAGAAGAGCGTCACGCGCGCGTTGAGAAGGAATTAAAAAATTACCTCGCCGTTTCAGTCAAGTTCTTTCATTTTAATCTTTCTACAGTCAATGGTTCAGTTGCTTTTGCTTTTTCTCGCTTCACCCTGATTTGTTTTGACCTTTGAGCTCGGTGGTGTTGTTTTTGTTTACTATTGGATACTTTCGTCTTGCGATCTGTAGACTTTCGCTCGGGTTTAATTACACACGCCGTTCGTAGTTAAAGTTCGTATTTGCGCTCAAATTACCGATAACACGATAAAGTGAACCATTTTAATTGTATTGCAACTTCAATTGTTTTTTATGCCACCAATCCGGCGATGACTAATCCGAGTTGAAGCTCCAATTTTTCCTGCTAATCTGCAACAACAAAAGTTGTTTACTCTTCAAAAGGTGACTGTTTGAACTTTCAAGTTTTTCACAGCAGTTCGGGCCAGACGCGTAATTCAATAATGCAAATGATATTATATTGTTAAACCTTGTGCACTGTTTTTTTATTAAGATGATATAGTGCAACTTAGCATGAAAACTTATAATATTATGATATTATTCTGCCCTTTTTGATATTTCTGACAATTTCAAGTGTTTTTGCCGACAAGCACACTTGACATTTGTACATGAATTGTTTACTTATACTTGATGTACTTTCACTTTATACATTGTCGTGTTTTATAATGTTATAAAAAATTTCCTTAATTTAAATTGCTTATTATGATAAATATGTATATGTTGTTGTTGTAAAACTAATGTTTTAATAGTATATAAACCTAAAATTTAGTCTGTTGTACAAGCTATATCTTATATATTAATATAATAATAATCTTAATATTACATCAGCTAAAACTTTTCTAGCATTTTTTTTGTGTATTGATAATATCAACGTATGTATGCTTAAGACTATCAAGTAAATGAGTAATAAACAGTGCAAATAACGCACAGTTAATTTTTAATTATTAACTGCACTTAAAATTTGCATTGATTTTAAGTTCACTAGTTCAATACATTCATATAAAGTTATTTTCGACTTTATTTCAACAGGCTACGAAAAATACGAAAGCAAAAACACCCTTTCGATCTACAAGTCCACTATTGATATTTTAAATTTCGTCAAAGACTCCATCAAAAAAATTCAAAAAAAATCAATGATTTCAAGTTTAAAAAATCAGCTCAATCGATTATACGTATTTTGGTGAGTTTCTTTTCTCAATTTTTTATTTTTAGCTCTATTTGCGCTAAAACATAAGACTGAAACTATTTTTTCTCACAAAATTTTTATCACCTAATTAGCACTTGTTTTGCTTTGAAAACGCTGTCTCTTTCTGAAAATTCAAAACTTTTTTATTCAGTTTGAAAGCGGTGTCGGTGCTCAGCATGCACGTTTACAAGATTCAGAAGGACTACGGCAGGCACTTGATTGGAAAGATCAAGAACGTTATGAGCGTTAGTTTTTGCATACTTGGAATTACACACACTTTGTATAGAGGTGTTTTAATTATTAGGTGTTGAAATGTTAACTATAATTACAACTAGCTAACCAGTTCTTGTAGTTTTGCACTTCTCTAAAACTTAAGCAACTGTAATTTTTAATTGGTAGTAGTTATTTTATAACTTACATTTCTATTTAAAACTAGTTATGTCTTGGTTGCTTTTCTTATGTAAAGTATTATTCTTAAAATCTCATAAGTTGGTGATTGAACAGCTATGAAGAAAATAAAACTGAAGTTATAATTTAATTTAAAAAGATAGGTAGATCATTGCAAAATTTTATAAATTGTTTAATTTTCATAGATTTGTTTATGAGAAATAGCGTGAAATCAAAACAAATCTAAATTCTTCAAACTGACAAATTTTGTTTTGGTAGAAATTATAAAAATTAAGTTAATGACCTTTTTTACAAGCTTATTAACTATTTATCATTTTTTACCAGCCAAACATGTGTTTTTAGTTGAAACAGGTTAAAAATTATCAATTTTGATTTTGTTTTGGTTAAAAGTTTTTTTTTTTTCTTATTTTAAACCATTTGTTTACTTTTAGCTAAAATAACATTCTGCTTTCCATCTTTTACACGTAAAGTTAAGAAAAATAAAAAAAAAGTGATAAAGATTTACTTGTAGCTTATAACTAAAGAAACTGTTAAAAAGGTTTTTTTAACATGAAAATTTACTTTGGTTTTGTGTCAAGTCAACGTTTTAAAACCTTTAGGCTTCAAAAAGACAACTTAACAGAAATAAGTAATCATACATAATTTATTGATAATTCTTAATAGAGCCAGGCTAGCAGCAGCACAAATGTGCAAGTCGAGTTCACTGCATGTTAAACACGTTCACTAAATCTTTTAAAGCTGCTTCGTCATTTCATACCTTGCTTGCTCGCATTACGTCTGCGTAGTATTTTAAGATCTTTTGTAACTTCGCTTTATATTAAAATCATATTTGCTTTGTAGGTATTATGTGTGTGATAAAAAATTGAATTTTTGTCTAACTTCCGGTCTTTGTTATATCAGAATGAAAAATGCTTAAAAAGCTTTGGGCTTTATTGTTATTTATAATTAGAATAAGTACTTTAAAAACATTTGTAACAGCTTTCGCTTTAACTCTATTAAAATCATATCTGCGCAAAAAAATGTAAGTGTGAGATGAAAAATAGAATTTTTATCTAATTTCCGGCCTTTCTTATATCACAATGAAAAAAGCTCAGTTGAGTAATCGAAAAGCTTTGGATTAGTTGTTACTTATATTTAGAATAACCTATTTGTGTTTTAAATGTATTTAAAAATCTGTTTTAATTTAACTTCATTTGTGTGGTCTTGTCTGCAGAAAACATATGCTTTGTATAAAGCAGGTTTTGTATACTTGAACAAAACTTTTTTGTGGAAAAATAAAAGTAGTTTAAGTTTTGTTTTTTTATTGTATATGATAACAAAGTGTGTATACGTATAAAAGTTGTCCAAAGTTTGTATTAGTTTTCAATAAAACTTATATTAATTCAAGTATATAACTGATTGAGTTTAATCAATTTTTAATTTATAACTTTTAATTTAATATATAACTTACAACAGTAGTTGAACCTAAGAATATTCAATGTTCACACTAAGTTATTACGCAAAACTTTTTAAAGAGACTTACTTGTACTATTATATAACATGCTATTTACAACACTTTGAATTATTTTAAAAGTTATATGCAAATTATGTAAACATTTTGTTATTGATTAACTTGTATATATATATAAAATACACATTAACTGAAATAGCTCCATTGTTAACAATATGTTCTATGCTCACTTTTAATGTGCACTTTGAAAAATAATGGTTTAGAAGGTTGAAAAATTTACATGTTATTATTTTAATTTTATAATAGCATATAATTTATTTGACACCATATTAACTTTGATTAAAGCCTAATAGTTGAGTTGTGAATAAATATAAATTCATAGCAATTGAAATAGCTCCATTTACATGATGTTTTCCCTGCTCACCAATGTGCTTTGCATTTTTCAAAACAGTTTCTTCTCATTTAGAAAATTTACAAAAGTTTCTTTCAGATGTACGTTGAACTTAAAAATTAAGATTTTATCAAGCTCATATATTGATCCATAAAAATAAGTATTAACAAGCCGCTCACTTTCATTTATTTTTTTATAACTTATAACTATTATTAACTTAGTTTTAAGTTTGATCATTATTTTAAAATTATTAGTTTTTACCGACATAAATAAGCTTGAATCTAAACTTTCTTGGAAAAACGATGCAATTAAAGCGTTATGCAACCGTTTTGCCACGAAGTAAAACTTAAATCTTTTTCGCATTTTCCATCATCCTTATCTTTTTACTTAGATGTTCCCACTTTAATGAAATAAAAAGAGTTTCTTTTAAGTTTTACTTATTGCAACTCTTTTTGTTAAGACTGATGTATTTTAAAGTTCTTTAAGTCTATAAGTTAGTTTATACTGTTAAAAAATTATTTTAGTATAAATTACGTAATGAATATTTAGTCATCAAAATTGGACATTGTCAAACAATACAAAACATCTTGTTTATGTCATATTTAATTTAATGTATATAAAAAACAAACTTGAAAGCTTGATCAATCAAAACACTTAATTATGACATAAAATGTTTTGTTTTGTCTAACAATGTCCAACTTTGATGAAAAAATATTACATTACGTACCTAATACAAAATATAATAAGACTTTTACTGTTTTTATCACTTTTTCTGAATAAAAATACAAAAAGTCTGTTAGTTAACAAAAATAACATTTTTAAGAGAATGACAACTTCAGTCTTCACTAACATAAAGTTTAGATTAACTACGCACTTTTTCTTAATTTTACTAAAACACTAACAAAACTAGACTTCTGCTTAAACGTCAGTATTCTAGATAGAATAGCCTGCCGCACAAAATAATAATAAATCATATAAGATAATTAAGTAAAGGACTGGTTCATAGACACCAGCATGGCGTAAAGCCAAAAATAGTCAAAAAAAAAAACTACAAGTTGTAAGGTTATTGACAGGTTTCAGTCTGCCTCACAAACATAAAGTCGAAATTAAGCTAACATATTACGTGGCATGGATATTACTAAAATTTCAATCTAACTCAACTTTAACCTCAGTATTTAAATCTAAAGGGCAAAGACAGCAACGTAGTTGCCGAAGTGTACTGACTAAACAAACATGAGTACAAAAAAACTAGCAACTGCGGACACAAATAAAACCATTTTTTGTTTTACAGAACTCGAAGAGCAACGCGGGCCATATGACGTCACAGTTGGGCGATGAGAAAGTGGCGGACAGCCCCGCCATGCCCATGCTGCCCCAGTCCTCCCCGATGCTCAACCAGCCTGGCCCCAGTCCGGCGGCGGGTAGCACGTGCTCCAGCAACACCAGCGAACACGTGTCCAGCTCCACTCAGGTATTTGAATTTGTAAAATAAGTAATCATCAGAATATTTTGCTTGCTTAAGTGTAAAAGTTTTGGTCTAAGTATTTTGCTTGCTCAAAATTTTTGTTTTTTTTGTATTTGTTCATAAAACAGTTTCAGATATTTTTTGTTGTAGATGTTTTTTTTTTGAAGTAGTCAAACCTGGTTAATAAAAATTTACTTTTAGAGGTTTAGTTGCGTAACAAAACACCTGTTTTTGCGTGACAGTCGGGTCAACGCTAACATTCTGAGTTAATCTGTTTTTTTAAAACACATACTTCTTTCGTTAAATCACCTAATTTCTTCGCGGTGACAATTTTTTCACTCTGAATGTTTTCGTACGTGTGTGTGTACAAAGTTGAATGTTCTTCACGCTCGAGCGAACATGCGCACTCGCTTGTTTGTTTTGTCTCAGGCTTTGCACTTGATATGTTACACATCTAATTACTTTCTTCCTTCTTTATAGTGTGTGGTTTTAATAAAAAACACAAACTTCAGTGTATCTACTTTTACGGAGAAAAGTTGCCATAGTTTGATTTTTTGTCAATCTATAGGTTTCAAATACTATGTTTTTCTATTTTTAAATCTCCATGCATCTAGTATTGATAAGTTAGAGGCAAAAAAATATAAAATTTAGTACTGCAAGACTTAAAAACAATCATTTATAACGGTTATACTTTTGAAAAAAATTTAAATTCACTTCAATTATTAAAATATGGAGTACTTGAATGCTTTATTTTATGCATTTGAGCCAGAAAATTTCTGACACATAATAAAATTATTTTTTCATATTGATAACTTGAGCAATGTAATAACTGTGGAGATAAAAAGTTTAATAAATAAAAATATATTTAGTTGTTTAGTAACACTAAATACTAACTTATTACTTGACAGATAAAGACGGGGTCGCTGCTGGTCCCCGATAAGTTGGACAGGTACCTGGTCGAATACGAGGACGTCAACAAGCACCTGCCGAACGCGATCAACATGTGGCAGGAAGCTACTGAACTGCAGTTTTCAGACCAAGGTTACTTTTGTTTAATTTCTCTATGTGAACAAGTTGTTGAGTATTAAAAACATTTGAGTTTATAGAACTCTATGCCAATGGGTTTAAACGTTTTCCCAGTGTATGAATTAATCAAAACGTTTGTACCTGTTGGCAACAACAAATGCTTAACTAAACGAAGTAACACTAAAACTAAACCCTCTTGCTGCCTGAAATTATTTTCAATACAAATGTTATTATCAACAGAGTTCTTCCACAACTTCAGCAAGATTGCCAACAAGGAGTTAAGCCTGTTCAGCTCGGTGAAGGACATGTACGTCCACATGCTCAAGTTCGCCGACCAGCACCAGCCCAAGCCGACCGTTGCGGGTCGGTAATTATCCGTAATTTTCTTCCCCGTTTACATCTCTTTAATTCCCTGCTTTCATCTCTTTTTTTGTTTACTTCCCGCGTTTTAGATTGGTTTAAATATTAATACTGTGTGTGTAATTCACAGTGTTTTCATTTAAAGAGTGTAAATAAAAATGGGGTTGTTTTTGAGATAGATAGAGAGCACGAACCACACTGTGAATATAGAATATTAAAAAACGCATGCTGATATTCGAGTTGTAAGATTCCCTTCACAAGACGTCAAAAACACAGTAGATGAATGTCAAACTAGTTGATATGCTCAAAAATTACAATGTGCAAAGCGTCTCGTGCTAATAACTCGTTTCTCATTACTCATCGGGCAGTGTCAAATTAAATAACTTGAATTTTACATCCACATTTTCATTAGAACTAACCCTTAGCAGGAGAATAAATAGGCGCATTGCCCATTTTTTATTGTGTGTATTTACTACTAAAACAACGAGCAAAACGGCTGGAACAGAACTATTCGGGGTATATTGCTTTCAAAAGACGTCTCTGAGGTTTGCTCTCTACTGTTACATGGTCGAAAAGTTTGTCTACTTGATATTAAAAAACCAAAACTGCCAAACACATAACCAACATGTTTTATTGATTCGCAACGGTGCAAAGTAACAGATTAAAACAAGTAGTAAACTCACATGTATGACAAACACAACTATTTTTAATTGTTTCCAATTTCCATTTAAGTAACAACTCTGTCACGTTTGCGAGGCACGTACAGTTTTAAAAAAAAACACGAATTTCAATTTCTCTTTGCCACACTGAAATATGTAACATCTTGTGAGCTGAAAAAAGCTGTTTGTTGTGTAAAAAATTGCAGTATGTTCGAACACTTTCAGAGGTGTTACAATGAAATATAATTACTTTTTATTACAAAAAAATGCGGTAAAAATTTTTGCACAAAAGCACAAAACTCCATTGCGAATTTATGACGAGAAGAATTTTTTCCAAGGGATTAAAGTAAAAATTGCTTGAAAATAAAACAGCTAGTTGTCATTTGAGCATTTACAAAAACACATATACTGACAGCGAACAGACAATTGTGAAATTTTACATATGAATATATATATATAAATGTAATTCAGGTGATACTTTGATTTTATTCAGACCAATTGATTGTCACATCTTTGCAACGGCGGAATGAAGTGATTTATTATATTAAGTATGTTTCGGTTTTTTTATTTTGAATAATTTCCAATGTTTCGTATGAATTTTTATAAAACCCTAAAAAAAAGTGGTGCTGGTTAATTGAAAAGATAAAAACAAAATTTTTCTGTTTGTCGTTATGTTGGAACTTTTTTTTAAATCAATTAATCCTTTTCTACTTATTTTACTACTTATATACATACTTTCGTGGTTAAGCTTTACTTTCAACAATTGGTGTTCGTTGCGTTTAACTTCTTCTGCATATATTAGTTTTTCCGCCACAGAGACTTTATTTTTCATGAAAAAAAATGTTTTATTTAATCTTCTTCCTCTTGTTTGCTGTCGGTTTGAAGAAACTTACGTTTACAATATCTACAATGTTTATTTTTCCAGTGCACTTTTTTTTGACCGTCGTTTTTTTCCTTTCCTTTGTTTTTCTCTACTTTCCATGCCGTTTCAAAAAAAAATCTAAAATCGCCTTGGAAGGTGCAACAGCTGATGGCGATTCAAAAAAAAAAGTCCAGAGTTTATTTTTACATTTTCCACCCCGCCATTTGTAAGTTGTGTCTCTCTTTGAACCCTCTTTGTGAATTCCTTATATACGCGTTCGATGTAAAGTTCAATCCAGTAACGACGTTTCAATTATTATGCTCATCTGCCTTCGCGTCA
This sequence comes from Thalia democratica, assembly GCF_965202585.1. Classification (NCBI taxonomy): domain Eukaryota; kingdom Metazoa; phylum Chordata; class Thaliacea; order Salpida; family Salpidae; genus Thalia; species Thalia democratica. The sequence continues at coordinate 23,813,045 of NC_139173.1, forward strand.
CGCTAAACAGAAAGACAAATCTTCACCACCGCAACAGAGCGCGACGTTTCAAACGTTGAATTTGACGCCAGGTCTGTTGCTTCGCAGAGCCTTCCGCCAACGAAGGCATCTTCTCCATTCGGGGGAATGACCGTTGGCAGATGATTCTGGTCGTCTGTGAAATTGCGCAGCGGTACTCGGAACAGTTTTTACAGCCGTCTTCTTCACACACTCGTCGTCTGTATCAGTAGGTCAATTGTCCACGGTGCCTTCGTACTTTTTCTCTGCAAATTTCTTTGACTGAAAACTGTTTTAATGTGCGTCGTTTATTAACCATGTGTGTGGAAAAAGTGTGTTTTCCGGTTGATCATTCAGTGGTAGAACATTATATTGTAGCTGCTTTAACAAAGTGTAAACGCGGGCATCACCTCGCAGTTGTTTGTAACGTCAATTTCCCAGCCATATACAGTTAGAAAATATGCTATACACCAACTCAATATTTAGTACCCCGGAAAATTACCAAAAACAACCCAGTGAAGAAAATATTAGCTGGCAGCACCTCCGCAGTTGCTGTTCCGTCCAAAAACAAACAGCTTTTTTTTCTGGAGTTGAAAAAAAAACAGCTTTTCGTCTTGCTACTCTCTCTCCGGTGACCAAGTGACTTTAAGATTGCTTCTCTCTTTCGATCGTCGGCCGTCAACGTTAGCACCCTGAAAATATTTGGCCAAAAATCAGTGAATTGAGAGAGAGGGGCTCCAAAAAGGTGTACTGATTTCCACTGAAAAATTTCCTCTCATTGCTGTTGGAGTTATTTATTGCGACTCATATGTATTGTGTGTTACGACGGGGGTGGGTTTCCTGCGGTTTTCTAGCACAAAAATTAAAAGTGTTTTCGGCTCGCGCCACGCCGACTCTGCTGGGAACTTCCCGCGAACGAGAACGCACGGGAGTCGGGTCTTCAGATGCAAGTTTTTTACTTTTCTCCTGTTGTGTGCGTGTCGGTGAACTCACTTACGTATTAAAACTTTTTACTTTTTTTCTGGCCTACGCTGTGTAATGTTGTAATCTATCTATCTATACATATATACAAATTGGGTTTATTTGAGACTGCTTTATATTTATTTATTTATTCTACAAAAGTCTTCTTCTCTTTCTTCTTGTTTTTCTCACAACTCCTCGCGTGTCTTCGACCCACTACCTGACTCCGTGCCTACAAAGTGTCGTCCTTTTTTCGCAATACGAAAAAAAACGGCAAAAAAAAACAGTTTGTTTTTCGAAATGCATTAGAAAAAAAAAGTGTCGAGTTGCAAGTACGGCGTCCGACCGAACCGTTTGAAAAACGTTGGTTTTTGACGCGATTTTCCCGATTTTCCTCTCCTGTTTTCTTTGGTAGCTAGGTATATGTGATAGTTGAATGTTCAAATTTCGTCTTTCATTTAAATTTTTATGTTTGTATTGCGCTTTTCATCTTCGCACTCTCTTCTCTCGGATGTAAGTTGTTATCTTAATTGATATTTTCCTAGAGCTTACAGCAAATAAACTTATGATAAAATCCAAACTTGTGTTTTTTTTGTGAAATATAAGTATACTTTTGTGATATATTTATTTGTTTAATCCACTTATATAGATGTTAAGTTTGAAATTCTTTTGAAATATCCTGTTACATTTATTCAAGATTTTTCAGATAAAATTTTTAGTTGAAAAAAATATTAGAATTACAAGTGTTTGTCCACTAAAAATGTAATCCTCATATTTTAGAAATAAAGTATTCTTATGAGACAAACTTAACCATCAATCAGTTTTAAGTAAATTTCTAAGTATAACCGCACTACAATTTAAACCTCAATTTTATTAAAACATTTGTAAGTTTTTTATATAGATTTAAAGAACCTTTTCAAAAATTGTAAGCGGATTATCACTAAACAAAAACTTTTCAAGCATATTTTTTAATGATTTTTGTGGTTAATTAGCACTTTAAAAATAATAAAAAATGGCATTTATAAATATGATGATGTAAATAATATGTATTTAATTTATAAATCATAAATTTGTATGCTAAATACTGTTCACATAGTCGTAAAAAACTTGTAAGGAGAAAAAAAAGTTGCAACTTAAAGTTAGACAAAATGCAAATTGCTAATTTAATGATTTATAGCTAATTTAAAGTTATTATTTATATTAATATTTTTAAAACACAAAAAAAACTTAATTGAATAAAAACCTCCTCAGTTATTAATAGGGTAACATTTAATTTACAGGGTTCGTGCGCGTCAGGCTAAGTCAGGCTAAATCAGGCTAAATCAGTTTTTTTGAAAAAAGTTGAAAAACGTCAGGCTAAATCAGTTTTTGTGTTTAAAAAATTGAGAATCTCAGTTTTTGTCAGTTCAAATGCATGAAATTTTTTTAATTAAGATCAAATTGAGATGTGAATTTATTTCTAAATAAAGATTTAGTTATTAAAGACAAAATCAGTCAGTATTTGTAAAAATAAGTGCTTAAAACCTTTTGTTGAATCTCTAAAATAATTTTAAGAATCTTCATTATTTTGTTTTTAGTAGATTATATACGTCATAACTATAAAAATTCATAAAAAAGTACAGTTTAAACATTACAGTTTAGTTCAACAACTTGACTGTTTGTTTGAATTTGTTTACATGAGCTTTGTTTTTCAGAGCTTAGTTGGTTAAACTGTTTTAATTTCTAATATAAAGGCTCTATACCAAATACATTATAGTTTGTTCACATATTTTATTTTCTGTTTATTCAAAGTTATTAGAGATATTCACAAGACTAAAAAATTACTTATGTAATATCATGATTATTTTAGTTAGTTATTTTAAAAATTAAGATGCTTTAATAATAACATAAAGTTTTTGAGAGATGTGTTTAATTACATTTTGTTTTTCTTTTACAGACTTATTCACATATCTGTTTTAATAAAAGCTTCTGGTCCATTCATGTAACTTATAATTGACAAATTCAAGTACTAATTGACACGAACCTTGTATATGGGTGATAAGTTGTGGATGTAACTAACCCCAAAATTTAATAAAGGTATGAATTCATTGAAGCAGAAATTCTAATGACCAGTTAAAAATATTCAAGTTGCTGGGTAAGGGATTGATAGATGTTGAAAAATAATTCATTTAAATTTTTATTTTCTTTAAAAGTAGTTTTGTGAATACTTTTATTGCGTTAATTTGCTAATTAAGACCCCCCGATACCCAAAATGCCTTCTGAAGGTGATTTTTTCTACTTTGAAAAAATGTCAGGCTAAATAGGTCTCTGTCAGGCTAAATGAAAAGGAATTTCGCGCACGAACCCTGAATTTAGTATGCTTGTCTTTTTATATAAATCTTGAATTGAAAAACTAAAAATTCAAGATATAAAAACACATTTATTAAAACAAAATATTCAAATCGCAACAACTATTTTATAATAATTTTAAAAACCTCTAGCTTGTAATTTTGCTGATATTGACCAGCAAGAGAAACTAAAATAAATTTTAAAGAACATAAAAATAATTAAGTTTAAGCGGTATTTACAAATATTATCTTTCATTTACTAATGTAGTTCTGTTCTTTGCTCATTTTTTTATCTTGACTAAAATATCTTCATTTAAACTGTTATAAGAAGATTTCCACATTTAGGTGCATTGTTCACCTTAAATGATAGCTTTTTAACTTTTCACTTATTTTGAATTGAAACCAAAATTTTATAAGAATAATACTATTATTGTATGTTTACTGTATTACTTTTTAATCTAAAGAATATAACAACTGAAAAAGTTTTTGTTAATCTTACTGTGAACAGTAAGTTTCCGTGCACACTTTGAAAAAGTTCAGTATTATGAACTTCCCTCTCAGAATTACAATGAGGCATTTAGTTTCATGCACGAGATTTAGCATCTGTCGCTGTTTTGTGAAAGCTAGTTTATCCTAAAACAAGATTTCAGCAGAAACTTGAGCGTTTTTTAATCGACTTACAATATTTTATGATTTTTTTTTCTCTAATGTTTGCTAACGTTTGATTTTCTGTAAGACATTAGTTTAGTATGAAAGACGTTTGGATGAAAATTTGAATACTTCAAACTCCAGTGCTGGTGTCAAATATAAAAAGTATTTATTCGATATTTTTCTGCAAACTCTATGTGACCTAACGGATTAATTTTTATATAAGTTTTTGATTTTAACTAACAATATTGCTTCAGAATAAAGTTTAGATTCTTATTAATAATAATGATCACTAGTAATCTTTTAAGCTTGTAAGACTGCACCCTTATCAAATGAATAAAACCTTCTTTTTTTCAATGATCGTGCGGTGTTGTTGAGTAAAATACTTATTTTACTAAAACATTAACCTTTGTAAAGTATGAAATTATTTTTAAATAAGTATATATTCCGTGTTTAAATGTCTTTAAAATAATTTTTTTATAGTTTTTTGTACGTTCTATACCAACAAATAATTTTAAAGCAAAACTTCATTGCCTTACCAATAATACTTTAATAAAACTATGTAAAAAAACTTATAGTTTGCAAAAAACAATCGATAGTTTACTGTAACATGTTTTGTTTAAAAGAATTACAGCATTTTATCATTAGTCTTGTGAAATTTTTAAACAAATGTTATGAGAATTACCTTATTGGACCAAATAGTAATTTTTTTAAAATCATATTAGTTTTATTTTGACTTTTAATCGTAAAATTTACTATTTAAAACAAAAAAAAAATCATTAATTTTGAATGAACTGATTTAAATAAATAAGTTTAGTTAAGTTTACACTAAACAGAAACACAAATGCAAGTTTAAACATTTCTACCACTTAATTTTAGTAATACAATATCCTGGCGCTTGAGTACGCAGCTATTTAGCCAAAAACGTTGTGTTCAAAATGCACTATTAAAAAAGTTTTAATTAAAGTAGTAATAAATATATTTATATTTTAAACTTCTAATATTAGATTTATATAAAGCTAAAAACAATGGAATCAGAAGAAAAGTTACGAATTTAGAAATTGTACATCAAATCAAATATCTTAAGGTTTATCTTTTAAGCTTAATAACGAACAGTGTAGTTTAAATTTGTATACCCCATGTTTAAAACATAAGAGTAAGAATATTTAAGAAACTAGTACTAAAAATGAACAATACAGATGATAATTAAATACCCTATGATTGAAATATAAATGTAAAAAGCTATATTAAAATTTTGATATTTATTGAAACTAATGATCAATGCAATTGAACTTATTAAAAACTAAATGCTCTTGAAAACGATTCGCTTAGATTAGTTTGTCGTTTTTGTTGTTTAAAAATACTTTTCAAAGTATTTTAAAGGTTAACTGTACCTTTTCATAGTTATTTTTACCAGTAGCTACTTGCATTACTGCTGAATACAGCTCTCCTTCTAAAATAAATGACTTTTTATTGGTAGCTTGTATAACTTAGTTATTTATACCAACATCCATTTCCTCATCTTTATCTGATTTAATACTATTTTCTTTATTAACTGTTTGCTATTCTTCAAAAGAAAAATGATTAGCTTTTTTTAATATTTCTTTTTGGAAAATTTGACGGCTTTCATAATAGATGCCTACAAAATCATCAATATCTTAATTTGTGGCATTAAAGTTGAAGACCTTAGACATCTATAAAAGTTTATTTTTGTCAAAACTCTCTGTGGCAGTACTATTTAATCTTTTTCTCAAGTCCGCTTTTGGGAAGGTAATTATTTAATAGTTTTATCTAAAAGTTTCTCCCATGCATCTATAGCCTAGACAGCTGCATCTAGCAGATTTACAGGTTTGTAACAACGAAAAACAACATATCCTTTACGAAGTTTAGAGCCTTCTCTTTATATGTCAATTGGCTGCTCATATAATGACAGAATATCACTGACTAAACGTTATTGTTTCGACAGCTGTAGTAACTTCTAAATAGTAGCATGGCTGTTTTCAGCTTGTTGTATATAAGAAAAAAAAAATTAAATTCACTCAAAACATAACCCAACTACTCAAGGCTTCTAACAACTTAAAAAAGAACGATTTGTTTTTACGGCGAAAGCTTTTATGGTGAATGTTTAGTTTGAGGGTGTTTTAGAGTGTTAGTCATCTGAAAATCTTAATGACTTTTAGTGTGTGTTGATAAGATTTAATTTAGGTTTGAAAAACAAGAATTTGTTGAGTACGCAACGCTGTGCTTATAGTGCATACTAAAGCAGAAAAATACTTTACTTGATTTTTTTAGTTGTAAGTTTTTTTCTGTCCTAAAACTTTCATATTTTTTTTGTTATTTTACAATAAAAGCAGTAAAAAAGTAGTTTATATTATGTACATTACTTAAAATTTTTTTATAGTTACTTTATTCTGGCATAAAAAATCTTATTTTGAAGTTATTTTAATGTTAATAAGCATGAAACAAGTTATAAAAGTTATACTTCATAAACGTTTTAGAAAAGAATATAATTATATTTTAGATGCTAAAATCCAAACATGTTGTTAAATTTTAAAATGCTTTTAGTTCTTAAATGTTAATCTAGACTTTTTTTTTACAAAGAAATTATTAGTTTTCTATAAATTTTGTGCAAAAATAAAAGTTTGTTTGAGTAAATAGTCTGCAGGTTTTTTATAGTCAAAGTTTAATCAATAAAGCTATAATATTTTAAACGTTTTTTTTTTATTAAACAATTAAATTGTTGTTTTTGTGTTTAAAAAGTTGACCTTTGCTACTAAAACCAAGAAGCACTTGCTTAAATATTTTTATGAAAATTTTTTATAAGTATATTGAAAGCAACATGATAAAGTGTTTTAAAACTTTAAAATAAATAATTCAAAATTATTAGCGTGTTTAAAACTAAACCTAAACTATTTGATTCGTACAAAATATTTGTAAATAGCCAACAGTGGCTTATTATTTATACGAGGTTTTTTTTTTACTTCTCAATTATTTTATTTTTGTCTTAACTTTAATTCAAATCATTTTTTACTAATATAAAAGATGATCATTAGTTAAAAAGCGTCTGAAATTTTAGAAAGTTTTTTTGTTATTGTCGTATTTATCAATAGTAATGTTTATCATTTTCTTATATTTATTCGCAAGATTAAGTGTGACAAAATTTAAGCTTTGAAATTAAAAAACAATTTAACTGAATAAAATTTAATTAAATTATATGTATTCCTTTTTGCCCAGGCAAAACTATTGTTAGCTAACACTAATTAGTCTACATAAGTATAAACAGATAAAAGTTTTTAAAGTTTTAAACAACTTATTATAAACTATAACAATTATATTTTTGTTAAAAGTAGTTGATTAATTTTTGCTAAAACCACAAAAACTACTCTTTCGAAATTTAACTAGCGAGCGAAACTACGTAGAAATCTAATTTATATCATTTTCTTAAAACTGGTAGACATTGTAAAAGTTATACACTTAATTTTTATAGTTAGTCATTTAAGCGTACTTTTTAGTAGAAATCTTGAACTTTTGGTCAAAAAGTCAGGTAAATGTAAAGTTGTATAAACTTTTTGCTTTCTTAAAACCTTTAGTAATGTTTTGTTCAAATACTAAAGCTAAACTAAGGATTAGAACTCTTAATAAGCTTTAAAACAGTTTTATGAACTTCCTTTTTTTTATTACTGAAAAAATAGTTGAAACTTGAATAAGGTTTTGCATTTTAAGGTTAGTTATTTAAAAAAAAATACACTAAAGTATATAAAAATAATAATTAAGAAATGTATTATTTTGTTAATTTACATTTGACCTTTTAGTAATTTCTTTGTACTTATAATGTGGGTGAACAAATACCCATATTTTCAATAAAATTTAGGGCTCAAAGTTTAATTTTTTAATTTTAGCTAAGTATGTATCTTAAAGTAGTTTTCTTTTAAAATTTTTATATGAAAGTAAAATCTTGTGTTTTTTTTAATTTAATTCAATACTTAATAGGCATTTTTTTATTTTTAATCTTAATAGCTTTCACTTTTTGCTTAAATATATTAAACACAGTTATTTGTTTTTTTTAATTGTAAGTGAGAGTAATTATACGACTAATAAAGAGTCACCATTCACCAAGTTACGTAAAGAAAGCAGCTTAATATTAAATGTAAATGTTTTCACAAAAACTTTAGTTAAAAATGATATAATTTCCTTTATTTATAAGCTGTGTTAATCAAAAGCAAAAATGTTATTAGTTTTAGTGCTGTTTCCTTATTTTTCTAACTGCATACTTTACACTTTTTAAAAAAGTTTAAAAAATTTTAAGCATAAGAAAATTGCTCATAACAATTAATAAGGAGTGTGTAGTTAAGTGGTTCAAAGGTTTTCAACTCACTAAGTCTTTTGACCACCTTTTAAATGTCGATTTTACTCATACTAAATAAACTAAAAACCATTATTATTACTTCTATTCTAACCAGGGATGTTCTAAAACTAACATCTCTATCTTAGTATCGTATTATGTTACTTATTTTAACATTTATTTATTTTATTACATTTTAGAAGTTTTTTTTAAGATCTTTTTTTAACATAAAGCCTTATACGAAACTATACAATAATAGTAAAAACTAAATCTAAATTGCAATAAAACTAACTATTATTAATATTGTATAGCTTTAAACACCTTAAAACGCAATTAAATTATAAGTATAAAGCATTTCGACGTACATTAATTCAAATTCATTCATTGATTAATGCTTATTGATATACTCATTTTTAATTTGGTAATAGTTTTGTTATATTTCATATATCGTTTGTATCTAGTATTATATACTAATCTACGAAATTTATGACTTGTTTTTAGTAAGTACTCATATTCACCTACTTTATCTTTTTTTTTTTCTTGCAGTACTTATTAATTTTTTATCAAACTCCGTAGAACTGTGTAAATTTGTTTAACACAGAGAAACATATGTCAGTCTGATAAAAAAAAGTACTGTGCAAACTGTTGTTAGTATATTTTCACCCAAACTTGCTTTGCTAGTATCTTTCCCAAATTACTAGCTTGCAATTTTAAATATTTATCTTTATATTACCAGTTCACATATAAAATAAGTAGGAAAAAGTTTCAGCACTGTGTTTTACTAAGTGGTCTTACCGAATGATGATACTTTTAAAAACTAGGATTTGCTTTATTTTTTGATAAAACTACTACAATGTAGGATTGTAAGTCGTTTTGTGTGAAAAACCCATTAGTTTATTGGATTTTTATCACTTTATATGAAAAAACTGAATAATACTCATTAAAGTCGTATTATCTGCAAAATATTAGTGATCATTTCCTGTAGATATCTGTTCTATTTATAAATATAAGCCTAAGTTTTGCAACCTTGTACGATATTTTACTACGGAGTCCGTAATTTTAAGTGGATTTATATAGGTTAGTTAACTTTTCCATTAGTGATTTAAGTAACATAAGTATTTTTAGTAACTTAGAAAAACTGTGCTAAGTTTTTTTCATTTAATGAGAACAATGTACACGATATAATATTAATTAGTATTTAGCACTTAAAAAAATAATCTATTAACAAAATTTGGTGTTTTAATATTTAAAACGTTTCTAGACGTATAAAGGTGCTTCTAGGTACAAAGAATACGGATATTTTAATTTAGATAGGTTTGAAATGTTATGCAACTGGCTAAAAAAATCATCAAACTATTTAGAATAAGACTTAATTGCTAATGTGAAACTTTTCAAAAAAAAAACTAGTTGGTATAATTTAACATAACATATTAGTTTATTAAGACGACTAAAAGTCTATATATTCTAAAGATTATAACTACGAAATAAATACAAAACTACTAAATATGGTCAATGGATTTTATGTAGATTTAAAGCATTCGGTCAAGATTTATTAGTTTAATTGCAGGATGACTGAATCAACTTATATCAAAATACTTTATGATAAAAACAATTTATTTTGAATTATTGTATTTAAATTAACTGTTTTTTTTTATCATACTTGGAGAAAAATGACTTATGGCATAGTTTCATTTTAAGGTTTAGATACATTTTAAACAATGTAAAAAAATCTATTTGTTAGTGTTTTATAATACAAAATACAGAAAATTCGATGTTCAAACTAAAATTTAAGCTACTAACTTCAAAGTTGTAAGTGACTTCGTCAGTGTTCCAAAAAAAGTATTTAAAATTATCTGCTTATGTTTTGCTTTAGCTTAAATTTAAACAAATCATTTTACAATCTTTTCAAAATTTGTGTTTTAAATTTAAAAATTGTTTTTAAAAAAAATTAGCATTACTTTAATTAAAAAGTCCTTTTGGTTGTAGTATAAAGTATATTAGAGCATTTTAAGAATTAATAAAAAGTAGTAAAAGCTTAAAAAAGTATTACGAAATTTACTAAGTCAATAAATAATATGATGTGGTTTTTTGATATGAAACTTATTTATATATAAATGAAAAAGTGTTACAAAAACCTTTTAATCAAATATCTATACTTAAATAAATGATATAAAAAAAATTCAAATTAAAAAAAAAACCGGTATACTCTTACTCACATTTCTGACTTGCAAACAATTCCCATCCCACTAATTTAAATCCCACTCGAAACTTTTTATTTATTAATTTTCCTTATTATTATCTGTTTTTTCTATTACTGTAATTCCTAAGTCCTACGCCTACTTATAACCTAAACCTTACTTTTGGTCGGTAACTTTTTTTACTAATTTTTTCTCTTTTTTATCATTTAAATTAAATTTTTTTTATATACTTAGACTTATATTTAACTGTGAATTTTTTTGGTTGGAAGTCATATCGGTGGGAATTTATTCGGATGGGAATTGTATGGGTTGGAACTGAGTGTGTCTCAAAAAACCAGCAGTTTTCAAGTTTGACCCTGGCAGCAACGCAAAGTTCAAATGCATAAACTAAAACTCCATTTTCGTCTCCCGGCTCATTGTTTGTTTTGATATACCAGACCAACAGATAATACTATGCTAAACAGAAAAGGAAGAGCTATGAACAACAACAAACTAACAATTTAAATTTTCTCACCTTTCATGGAGACTAAAATAGAAAATAAAAGGCTTGAAGTGTCTTTGGGTCTTGTGAACAAGATACCAAGCACTTCGTTCATTCAGAAAAGAAGCTTTTCTTGGTTGACCAATGAGCAAATAGCATCCATATTGATTTCTACTGACAAACACTCTGAGTGGTTTACAAAAACAAGAGTTTTAAGGTAGTTTGTTGTAAAATTTATAATTTTTTATTAATTTAAGAAAACTTACTGATAAACTTAAAACAAATAATTTTTAAAAAGAAAGACCTTGAAGTCAGATTATGTTTGTTAATTAATGATTATGTTTAATTAATAATTAATTAAAGAAAAAAATCAAACAAGTTGTTTTCTTTCTGTACTCATTGCACTTAATCCAGTATTTTCTTTATTTAACAATGTTTAGTAAATTAAGAAAAATATATGTGCATTTAAGTTTGTTTTTGTCAAACTGACAATAGTTTTTTTTTTAAACATCAGCCTCAAACAAACCCGTTGCAACTATAAATGTTTTCTGGGTGCTTTTAGTTGATTAAACTGCAGAATATATCTTGATAATCTTCTGATGGCAAGACAGTTTTGTTTAGCAAAGTTACTGCATGTATAGCTGTAAAAATCTGAATAAAAGTCAGTTTTATTTTAGGGTCAATCCAAACAGTATTTATTACAACACAAAATGTATTAGTTTTTATTTAAAAAATTTGCTTCATTATTTGAATATTTTTTTTGACAACATATTATATGTATTGCAATGAAAACTTGTATACACACTATTGATGACCAGAAATTCTGTTATGCTTTAGTTTTAGGTTGGTCTAAAAAATACAGTAAATAAATTTAGCACTTTCCTCTGGTATAAAGACTATCAGCATTTTGAATTACAATTTTTGTTTAAGAAATCACTATTTACACAGTTTTATCTTACTTTATATTTATAGGTTATATGCAAAATTTTTACCTAATACTTGAAAAATTTTAGTTTATGAAATTTTTTTGACCAATATAATATCAACAACTAAAATGAACAAAATAGCTTATACATAAAAAATACAACAAAATACCATAATCTATATACCAGCTGAATAGTTTTACTTTCAAGTTTTTTAGGATTTATTATAATGTAATATCAAGTTATTCTTAAGTTTATTTATCTCAGTCTCAATATTTTTGTAGCAACTTTAGTACATAGGTTGTCATAAGTTATAAGAATTTTGAATTTATAGATACCAAAAGCCCTTAAATGAGTTTTTGCTGAGTTTTTATACTTGGGTATTAAGACCAGTAGTAAGCTAAATGCATTCTTAAATAATTTTTTAATAAATGTTTGAAGATTTACTTTACATTTTAAAAACTAAGTACCTTACTATTTTTAAATAACTAGTTCTGAAAAATTTTAATGAGTAATATTAGATATTTAGGCATAAAGCTATAATTTTAAACTTTCACTAGACATTCTCATGTTAACGGTGAATAAAAAAAAGTCTTAGGCTTATTTAGCATTAGTCTTTTGAGAATTTTTTTGAAAGGGGCCATAGCTTTTTAATTTTATTCAAAGGGGACTATCTGTAAAAAAGTTTGAGAAACCCTGATCTAATGAAATCTTTTTCAAAAACTTTGATTAAAATTATGACTTGATTATTTATAACAAGTTTATATGTTACAAATATTAGTTTTGGATTAGCACAGAACTCAAAATTGCTTTATAACAGTTTAAAGTTGATTTTTAAAATATAAACTTAAAGGATAAGACATTTTTAACATTACAAAAAAAAACACTTTAAATCAAAATTAAACAATAAAAACTTTAAAAAACACAATAAAAAACAAACTTGTTGTTTGCAGAAATAATTTTTTTCTGGTAATTACAAATGTTTATTATGGAAACTTAATTGACAGTACTGAGTTCCTAATTTGTTAATAAAAATTATTATAAAATAATTTGTATAAGAAATTTTCCTAAAGCCAGCAATGCATGTTTTTTACTTCTAACAATTCTATCCTTGATTATCAAAATAATTATGTGTTAGTTTATAGATTCAGTGCCACTTACTTAACAAAATAATTCCGTTATAAAACATTGTTTTGATTTAATTAGTTTAATTAAAATTTAAGATCTCTAATTAATAGATAAAAACATTATTTTATAGCAGAATTTATTAAAATATATTAATATGTGTATTTATTCATTTGAGCCCAAGTTGATAGCGCTCACTAATTCTTGTACTTAAATATAAATGTGCTTATTATTAATCAGCTATTATTATTTTCAGTACTTAATAATTTAATGTTTACAAATATTCATACAAGAGTTTTTATTTAATCTACAGGCCAGAAAATGGGCAGTTGCTGCTTTTCAACAGAAAAGAAACGAAAAAGTACAGGCAGGACAAGTACACGTGGAAAACAAAAAGAAAATCAAAATTTCTCAGAGAGGACAGAATGAAATTAAAAGTAAGCTATCAAATTAAATTATTTTTAAACTCCTAGTGCAATTCGAACTGATTTCACAGATAAGTGGGGTTCCCTACATAACAGCCACCTACGTGCACTCTGACATTCTTCCCACTTTTCACAGGAGGTCATATTGGCTTATAGAAGTATGTTTGTTTAATGTTTTTAAAATGATTACAAATTTATTTTTGATAGCTTAACTAAAAAATTGCTACCTGAAATAATATGCCAACTTGAGTATACTTTTTTTACATAAAAAAAGTTAATTGTTATAAGAGTAAAAAAGCATGTTTATTATTTGCTAACATTACATCTTTCACTAAATAAAAAACATTTAGTTTAATGCTTGTACACAGTAAGATTTCAATAAATTTCAGAATCCCAATGTAGTTCTGGTGCATTATCTGAATTATCCCTACTTGGAAGATGGCAACCATGTGGTCAGGGACTTTTCCCTAAACAGACACTGCGACCAGTGGATATGTCACACCAGGGACGAAGTTTTTCAGCAGCTGCTTCCCATGTGTGAGTTTGTAAATTAGTTTGTATACTTGGTTCACGTTTTATGAGTATAAATGCTTATATTTTTGTGTTTTTATTGATATTTTCTATTTTAACAAGGTTAGTTACACAAATGACATTTTGAAAACTATGTTTAATGGTTTGAAAGTTATTTTACTTGTTTGAGATATGACAATGTAAGCCATTAACAACTATTTTGTTTTAAGTTGAATATGAAAAATGATTTTGTACACAAAACCTTTAAAAAAACATTTATTTTAGATTTATGCAAGTATAAGTTTTTGTAGCTTAAATCATCAATATATTTTAACTTGAAATGAGAATTTTAAAGTTCAAAAAAGTATTTTAATTAAATATTATAAATACTGTCATAATTTATAAGTGCAGTACTTACATGTTAAAAATAATGAACTAAAATTTGAATAACTTTTCAGTTTCTCAAATGCCTTGGCCGAGACAAAACAGTCTTTCTTTGGTGAGTTTTTTATTCATGTTTGAAAAATTTTTAGAAAATTTTTTTTTATAAATATTTGTTATGCGAAAAAAAAACATTTGTTTATCAAAAGTATAATTTTTATTGATTTAAACATGTACAGTTGTAACTTATGGCTATGTTTTAAGACTCAAAAAAGTAAAGAAATGATTGTGAATCACTTGCTGGATCAGCATTATTCTGAAAGTGCTTCAAAACTGAACAATAATTCACCAAAAAAACAAAGGTTAAATTTTATTTTTATAAACTAGCTGTATCTTTCAAGCATATCACATTCATACGAGTATTGTTTTTTTTGTTTCTATATTTCCATACAAATTTTTTAAGTAATTCAATTTTAGGTAATTCAATGTTTTGAAATAGATATAAATTTACAACACAACAAGCTAAGAGAAATAAAAAGCTGTTTTTTATAATTTTTTCTGTGCTATGATGAATTAATTTGTGTTATTTTCATGTTAAATGCCAAGGACAAATTTCGATCTAAAAATACAAAGCAATAAAGTTTCATACGCATTTAAAACTAAAATAAGAGATCTTTTTTTAGTTTTGATCAATATTTTTTTATTGAGCAAAATTAAATTACCACACAAAGTCTTGTAATTTTAATATACTACTTCCTAATTTTTTATATTAAGTTTTCTATTTTTTTATCATTTATATTATCTAGTACTTGGTATTGTGTGTCAAATTAGTTTTTGGGTAATTTGTAGCCAGTTATTTTTATCATGTTTTTACCTAAGAAACTAAAATATAATTCCATGCTTCCTGTATTAATTTAATTTTGTGAAACAAAAATTATTTACTTTGTTTATGTTTAATTTTGTTAAGTTCAGTTCTCCAAAAAAATATCTTTTCAAAAATTTAAAATATTACGACAAATTGTATTTTACTTCTCTCAGAAAAAAAAAAAATGTTATCATATTTGATGTTTGCATTGATATAAAAGCCAATTTAAAAAAAGAAAATTTGCACATTTAATATTTTTTCACCAACTAATTTTCGAGTTATAATTCAGCATTAAAATATACTCAATGAATTTAAAAATAGGAAGTAAAATAAAAAAGAACTAGTTGTCTAATACATATTTGACAATTAAGTTAGTTTAAAATAAAAACAGTTTAAAACGTTTTTAAACTAGCACAAAATAACTCTACAAAGATAACATAATGCTTTCGAACATATTTTTCGAATTCACAAAAACAGAATCATATTGGTTATAATGCGTATTCACCACACCTTATGCTATTGCCATATGGAATGTGCACAGATAGAATCAGTATTGAAAAATTCACAAAAAAAAACATATGTTAAGAATACTTAATGAGTCTTATTGAGTTTAAAGTGGAAAATGTGTGTTTAGTATATAGATATTTTAAGGCCTTAATAAATTTTTTTACTAGACTCTGTGTTTTTTAAAACACACGATTATAATGCCAAAATAACGAAATGTGCTGTTTCTGTGTGTTATAAGCAAAAGTTGAAAGTTTTGTATTTTAAGATTTGTTAATATATTATTTTTTTGTTGTTTATTTAATTTTGATGCCAATAAAAGAAACATGTTAGTGCTAAGAAATAAAATTTAAAATCATAATATAGAAATTTTTGAAAACAGTGCTGGTTTTAGAAATTCAAAGTTGAATAACATGATCAATTGTTGCTCTATTTGAGTTATTTTTTCAAATAATAAAAATAATATAATTGTTTTTATACCATTTTTATGTATATAATATTACTGAAAATAATCATTACTAAAACTATAACTGTAACAGGGTTGCAACTTTACTCAAGCTAGTTTGGATTTTTTACTTAATGTTAGACTTATCTTATTTTCTTAGTAATTGTGTTTATGTTATGTCCTCATCTTAATTTTTTTTTTTTAAGTTTTTGGCGTGTCTTAATTTTTTTCATCAGTTTTCCCACATCTAGGCCAAATCACTAGCTTCATGCAACTTGCTTTTTTTTCCCTCAAAGAGCGACAACCTTGTCATGATTTTTACGAGATCTTTAATAAATTGACTGATGTAAAACTTGAAAGTTCATATCTAAGTACATATTTCGTTTAAAAACAACTCACACAATTGATGTTTTACATTTTGAAACAATAATATTTTTGCCCACAGCACCATCCAACCGAAGACGTCGATCACCAGGAACCTGCTTCCCAACGAGCTGATGACGTCCGTTGTCAGGCAACAGGCGTCGCAACAGGTCGTCACGCTCCAGTTGGCAGACAGCCAGCAAATTTGCATAATCAACCCCCCACCTCCACAGACGGGTGGGGGCGGAGGCCATGTGTTGCTCAGCGCCCCCACCAACGCGTTGCCCGTCGCCCAGGAAACCAGCTGCCACCAGATTCCTGTCGTCCATGGCAACCAAGTGCTGGAACCCACGTTGATAGGAAGAGGTGGTTGTGTTTAGTATATAAAGTTAATATATGATATATTTAAAATATATAATTTTATGTGTTATTTGCTAAGGGTAAAGTTTATGCGTTACAATTAACTTATTTTGAACGTTTTATTTCAGTTATAAAATTACTTCTGTTTATCCTTTTTATATATTAAAAGACATGGTTGCTTGTTTGTGCAATGATTTGACAGAAGTGGTAATATGTTATATACATTAAGTTTTACATGTTAAACCATATTGATAATTATGTAAATAATATATCTATTTAAATGGAGATTATTTTATCAGTCAACCGTATTCATTTTGATAACATATATGTCCACAACTATCCAGATTCAACAATAAACAAAAGCGATTATGACGACATATCGAGCTACATCAACGTGAGCGAACCCCACAACATCGGCACGTTGTTAGTAGGTGGTGGTGAGGACAAGCTGCTCACTTCAACTGACGACATCTTCCACTCAACGGACTCCCTTCTCACCAGCTGCAACTTGCAGGACCAGCACAGCTTGACCACTACACGTGACGGTAGGAATTTGTTTTTATTTAAAATGATTAAGATATAATAATTATGTGGTTTAATTTGTTATCTATTGTTAGTTATGGAGTGTATAAGTCTTTGTTGAGGTTTTCTGTTTGTTGAGGTTGTATAATAGTTATATAAAAAAATATAAAAAGGCATTGAGGTCTCTAAGGTATTGGATTGAGAAGCTAAAGAGTTTACTTTTGAAATAGTGTATATGTATTGAGAATTTTTATCATCTTGTGTAAGATTATTCTTTTTTTACTAAAGAATGGTTTTTCTTAAGTTTTATCAAGGTTTACAAAGCTTTTTTAAAATATTTCAAATTTCAAACAGATTCGAAGCGCAGCTCACTCGACGAAGACCACATCGCGTTTTCGCCCAAGCAGTTTTTACGCTTGAGCGCCGACGACGTCGCCAATCACGAGCTGCCGGATCTTGGCGCGCCGCTGCTCAGCGACGATGCCTTGTTCAGCCAGGTGCGATTTTACCGCTTGTGTTAATTTACGATCGCGTGCTTAATTGACAAATACACTGAAATAAGTGGCTGAAAAGTTTACGAGAACAGTCTGAAGACGCTGTTTTTTTCAGATTATTTATCACAAGGATTACAATTAAACGTGATTAGTTATATATGCTGACAAGCTAGTGCGTATGTGTTAATACTATATACTCACAGTTTGTATTATGCTCAAGTTTGGTAAATATTTGTTTTGGCGAGGTTACTTGAAAATAGATTTTCTCGAAACTTCGCGTAAATCTGCGCTTTTTACTGTAAAATTTCTGTTCAAATAAATTTTTTCAAAACAGTAAAATAAACAAGCTTTTTTTCAAAAATTTTTAGATTTTTGTTAGTAATGTTTTCATAATTAAATTGGTATAAATTACTGTGTCTTATAAAAAGTGTATCCAAGTTTATAAACCAAGACTTTATACTTGATTAATTATTTTTAATACTAGTTAGATACTTGCAAGTTTTATCAAAACAAAATTTATTGCAAAACTTTGTTTTATCTTTATTTGATGTGATAGGTTTTATTTTAATCAATCTCAATTTTTTTTATGAACTGCAATTTTATTAATATTTTGACCTTATATGCAACTTGCCTTAATAGATATTGAATTTCAAGTTTAAAAACATCTTTATTTTAATTTCCGTAATATTAGGGTTTTATTAAAAAATGAAAATACAAGATATAGTAACTTTCATGAAAATTATCGTTATCAAAAACTGATTTTTCTGCACATCATGTTTTGTATTACCTTGATCAATATTACCGAGTTTCTCACAGTCTATGAAATTTAAAGAGTGTAGTATTACAAGAACTTGATATGTTATTTATTCTATTAACTTTATTAAAAAAAAAATGAGTAGGTTTATAAATAGCATGTAAAACCATTAACCTCATTTATTTATAAGTATAGCTTTTGTATTTATGAACAAGTAAATAAAAATAATTTAAACAGGTCAGCATCACTCGATCCAATGAAGAGACCGACCCTTGGGACTCCTTGGATCTCGGTTGGTATTTTATTATTTATTAAAAATAAATTTACATAAGTTGTTTTTTATTGTTTGTTTCGTAATAAGTTATTAGAATAACTTTTCTTTCACGGTGGTACTTTTCAATGTTAAACTTACCGAGTTAGTCTTTTTTTTTCTTGTGGAGGTCACGTGCTTTTAACTTTTATACGATTTTACTTTGTACTTATATAGATATTTAATGGGTTTTAAACAGTAATTTTTGTTCAATAAATTGCAGAATCGTGCTTACGGGACAGCTCGGGATTGAGTGATGAATCAGTCGACATCACGGATTATTCTCCAGATTGGGCGTACACTGAGGTGTTTAATAATATGTGTTAATCAGGAGTTTTAATTTTATTGTTTTATGTGTGTAACTTAATACAAAAATATATGACAACAAAATAAAAGTATAAAACACATTATGTGCAATTTAAATATACTCTAATATTATCAAGTGCTTTTACAATAAATAAGTTTCAAGACAATGAACTTATTTATTGTAAAAGTACTTGATATTATTAGAGCATATTTAAACTGCACATAATGTGTTTTACACGTTTATTTTGTTGTCATATATTTTATATAAAGTTACACACATTTTGCTTTGATTTTACTACGAATTTTTAATGTGCTACAACTATTAGTACCATACAGATTTTAAGTTTAACCAACTAAATAACTTTATACATTTTTTTCTATTTGAAGTTCCTTGAGTTTTGATGGTAAAACTGAACTTTTGATAATTTTCAGGGCGGAATAAAGATCTTGGTGATAGGAAATTGGTCACGCATGGGTGATTACAAGTGCGTTTTCGACCAATCAACAGTCGAGGCAGTCAAATTGCAAAACGGTGTTCTCAGGTGCTACTGTCCCAGTTAGTTTGTGTTTAAACACACTTATGTTGTTGATCTTTATGTTTTTTTTGTATGATTGAAAGGCAGTTTTATTAAGAATACTAAATGTAAGGTAACAAAGAAAACTTAGTTCCTCAAAATATTGTTTCTTTCTTTGTCTATTTATAGCACTTTATAACATTTTCGCTTGAAATTTTATTAAGTTTTTATACTATTAATCTAGATATATTTGTAATAGTGGTTTTATTAGTTTTGCTTCATATACACTTTTTTTTTTTTTTTTTATAGTGATGTATGTGCAAAAGTTACTAAATTTTCAAAATTAAAAAAAACATTGAAAAGTAGTTCCTCAAAAATTATTTTTAGACATTTTACCTTGTTTCTGTTGCAGCAGTTTAACAGCTATTCGTAAGAAATTAAAACATCTTTCATACAAAAACATTTTAAGTTTTTTCTTAATTTAATTTAAGATACAAAATGTCCGCTGCAACATTTTATTCACAGCTGATTTGCAATATTTTATTTATAAAAACAATAAAAATGATAAAGAAGTACACAAAGTAAAATAACCTCAGATTAAAACTTAAGTTTATACAGCAAAAATAATGCAGATTGGAATTATAAATATAATAAAGATAGTAACCTTAACATAATTTTCAAAGGTCACACGGTGGGCAACGTGGATTTGTATGTGACGTACAACGGGGTTATCATCAGCAGCAAGGTGAAGTTCGAATACAAGCAAATACCCCAACCGTACCAGCACATGTCCACGCAGTGGCTGCAGTTGCAAGGTGATAATTGAACTTTTAAAATACTGTTAAAGACTCTTATATAGTCATTAGTGCAAGGTAGTGTGTTGGTCGTGTATTAATTTTATGTGAAACTTTTAATTATTAGTACTGTTCACGACTTTAATAAAATCAATAGTGGCTGCAATAGCAAGGTGATTATTAGTTAGGGGTGTATTAATGTGTATTTGAAAGTTTAAAATATTATTTTATCGTTGTACATTTTTATATATTTCTTAACATTTCGACTTTTGTTGACAAAAACTTTTTGTGAAGTTTTAAAAATCCATACTGTTGATGACTGCAATAAAATCAAATGTGACTTCAAGTTCAATTTAAAGGAGGTTTTTTAAGTTTTAATGTTAATAGCAGAAATGATAGAATGAATAATTTACTAATGTTGAAAAAGTGTTTTTTGAAGTTTTAAAGTACTGATTCTATTACTGACTGTAATTTAATCAAATGTGACAATAATATTAAAGTATTTTTTAAGTTTCAGTGTTTATAACTAAAAATAAATTATTATACCTACAGATTTAATTTAAAACTTAAGATAATTTAGAGCGTATAGACTTATCAGTTTTATGGGTTTTAATGATCTGTTTACTTTTTTATTCTTTATGTTGCGATAAATTTATTATTAATAATATAGATTTTATTATCATTTTAATTTTTTTTACATTGAATAATTTTAAATATGAATTATGAAATTTTTTTCTATTGTTTCGTATTAATGTAAACAATTGGAAATAGTCGCCTGAGGCAAAGTTATTTGTGATGGTTTTTACGATTGTTTGTTTTCTTTTCCAAAACTCACGATTTTACCATAAAATAAAAACGTTATGTGCGCTTAAAACACAAAATATCAATTTTAAATTGAAAGGTTAAAGCTATTTTTTGCTCACATGTAAACGTTTTTAATAAACATAAAACAATATAAGTGCTATTTATAAACTATGTACGTAAAGTTTAAACTACAAGACATTTTTCGTAATGTTATTTTTAAGGTGATTTATAATTTGAAGGCAGCATTTCAAATTTCAAATGTATTGAGCCTGACATTTTAGCTCATTTAATGAAAAATCGATATCAAGTTACATTTTGTATCTGTGTTTTCGTTATAAGGTGTGTGGTGATTTGCTCGCGACTTACTTAAATGTTTTCAATGTGAATTGTGTCATAGATCAATTATTTTGTTTTATAGGCATATTTGTTATGATTTAAGTTTGGTCTTTTATGGAAATGAATTGTTTTTTTACCTTAATTAATCAATATGATAAATTACGAAAACACTGATAGATTTTAAAATAATTTATTTATTTAAAATTACATTTAAAGTTTTTAGAATATATATGTCTTATGTATACATTGATTTTAATAACTTAAAAACAAAGATTCTTATTTAATGGAACAGTTATAAAAATTCAATAATGTTTACTTAAGTTAAAATTAATATTTAATGGATGGCGGTCATAAATTAGAAATTGTTTTCGTCAAGCATTATTACAAAAAAAAAAAAACTACAGTATGTTTTATGTTAGAAAATTACATTAGTTTAATATACTTTTTGTTATAGAAAGAAAGTTAAAAGAAAATTATTAAGCTTTTTATTGTTACAAAAATATTTTGCTGTTTTATAGAACAAATTAGTTTCAAATTTTAGATTTTCTTAATTTGTCTTTTTGTTATGGTCTATTGTTTAAATTAGACGTCAAATTTAACTAGTATTTTCACACAAAATACATTTAAATATTTAAGTTTTATGTTATGAACTAATATTTCATACTTACTTATATAACATAGTATTATTGATTGGTTTATTTGTAATTTGTCTTGTTAAAAGTATTATGTTACTATTATGCGATAAAAATGTTATTTATTTTATCTAAATGCTTAACTTAGCTTAAATGTACTTCCATAACAAATTTTTAAAATGTCAAGTCTATTTATCACAATTTTTTGTATCTAACTTTGATAATGAGGCTTGGTTTTAATGAATTTAATCTTCTGATTTATCAATTCTTCACAAATAGATATTATTATAACTGAGTTTAATAAATAAGTTATCATGTTAGATCTTGAAGTAAACATTAAGTTTTTATGCAACTTCTTACTGAGAGTATTTTTATTTATTTTTGAAAAAAAAAAAACAAAACGAAATTGAGTAGTAATTTTATTAATTTATAACTTTATTAGATTTGCTTTATAGTCAATTTAAACTATTTAGATTTTATTGTAGTAAATAAAATAATCCTTATTTTATAATATTGACTGCTTTCTATAAGAAAGTTAGTTTCAGATGAAACTGTTTAAATTAAGTAATGAATTTTTAAACAATTGCTTAAAAAAGCAACTAACACCATAACAGCATTACTAAATGAAATGAATTTTTACAACTTAAATAATTTGTTAGCTTTAATTAGACAGAATATAAGTATGTTAATTACTCCATATCAAATAAAAAATTAAATATAACTTAAGTCTATTAAAAACAAAAACTTTTATTTATTTCAGACAACGAGTTCAAACTGTCGATACTGGAAAGACTGCAGAATGTTGAGAACAGGCTGAAGTCGTTCGGAGGAAGTTCCGATCAGAACAATTCGTCTGGAAGCTCAAATAAGCAGAACAACAACCAACAGTATTGTCAGTGAACAATTTATAATATTCATCAGTTAACGATTTATAAACATTAAAGACTATTTTATAAAATGTTTATTTAAAAAGATATATCATAACCTTAGGTGTTTATCAGTTTTGTCAATAAATAGTTTGTATTGTATGTATAAAATTCATAAGTTTATTGTTAAAAACCCTTTGAAAGTTTAATATTTTTTTCAAAAGGTGTATATTAACCTTAGGTGTTTATTTTTAACCAAAAACTTATTATAACACATTTTTTGATGTTTTAAAAGATAATTCCCTTAGTTTATCATTAGCTTTGCTTTATGTGTAACTCATGGTTTTATTACTTTCAACTTGATTAGCCAAAAATTTTGTCACTTCTATAAACATTACAATCTATAGATCCACTGCATATTAATTTAATAAAGTGTACACAACATCTTGCTACAAAAATAGATAGTCATAAACTAGTTAATGAATTAATATATCATTAATGTTGTCACTTGAGCAAATATTTCAAGATGTATTTACAATTTATATATAAACATGTGAATTTAATGGATTAATATCTTATTTCTTAGTTCTTCAAAGCTTTTTGACTTCAATATATACAGTTTAGAAACAATTTTATAATTTTTATGAAATTAAGGTTGCATCTTGAAAAATAATTTATCATCATCTTAACTGTGGCTTAAGTGTTAGTGATTAATTTGCTTTGAATAAATTCAAACCAGCACTATTTTTTTTAAATTTTCATTATACAAAGCACGTCTAGTTTTGAAAATACTTCAACTTTGCGAGTTTAAACATTTAAAAATATTTTCACAATCAAAACTGCTGAACCAATTTAACTTTTTTGATGTTTTCGCAGGTATTCTGGGAAATATCGAGTTGGAAAACAAGATATGTAGGTTGTGCGAGACCATAAACAACTTTGCTGCCAACAACAAATTTGATTCTCACAACAGCATATGGGTATTTAAACTTTAAACTTTGTATCAATTTTTTAACTCTATGCATGTGTTTTTTCATTATACAGAACTATTATCAAACTTGAAATTTTAACATTAGTCTGATATTGTACTTTATCAAAAACAAACAAGATTTTTTATTCAACGCAAATATATTTCAACAAGTTTTCATCAGTGTGATACAACTGAACAAAATAAAGAAAATTTGTTTTTTGTTTTAACTTTAAATTTTGATTTTAATTCTAAACACGTGTTTTTTGTTATACAGCTCAAAGTTTAATTTACTTGCGTAACATAAAGTTTCGTGTGTTATTTATTATAGACGATTAAAATCTTTGTTTGTAAATAAATTTATGTTGTTTGGAAAAAATTGGTGTACGACTGCTTATATTTTATTTGGCAATGCTATGCCTGTTAGTAAGCAGAAAACAAAGTAGAACCAAATCGAGTTTAAATATTTTAAAAGCTTTTTTTTTGAAAATCCAGCAAATCTGCGTGCACAACGGTTGTAATGTATATAAGCTTTTTATGGGATTACTTTCTGTTCAAGTGAAAAATTTGTGCAAGCCAGAAAATTGTGTGGTATTCATTTTACTTTTTGCACACTTAAAAATTTGTTTAGACTTTTATTTGAAAGCTGTTTGAATTTCAAAACGTTTCCTAAAATTTCATGGGAAAACCATTTTTAAAAATTAAATAAACATGGCCTAGTTTCATCCCAATACAAAGCGTGAAACTGTTTTATTGAAAATTTCCATCCAAACTCTTGTTTCAGAACTGAAATACAGAAAAGTTTTTCTGTGAAAATCTACATTTTTTTACATAAAACAGGGTTGCCACTTTACCTGGAAACCTGGAAAAACCTGAAATTTCAATTTTTTTATACTATTTAACACAGTTTCTTAAATAGAAATTAACTTAAAACTAAAAATAGACCCAAAAATGTGTACTTTCAAAAACCTGGAAGAAATTTGAAAAAACGAGTGGCAACCCTGATAAAAGCTTTTTACGCAGAACACCCCAAACACTCAAATATTAAGACGACACTAAAACTTTTTACAGTACTTTTACTTTATATCACTTTACACAGGACAACCTCTCTGCATCGAAGGAGATGTCACTGATCCACTGCGCCGCCGCGCTCGGATTTGTCAAGCTCATCCGGATCATGCACAACTTGTGGTTAGTGACCATTGTTACGTCACTATGTTGAGTTTTATTTGTATGAAGGTATTAGTTACTTGTAATGGGCTTAAAAATAGCGTTCTTTTGTTTTTATTTTTAATTTATTTTCTAGTTTTAAGTACACACTTTTACGTTACATACTATATCTATCTGATTTTGGATGGCTTATTTTTACTTTTTAGGCTATTCAACATACTGATAATATCAAAATTTAAACTTTAAAGTAAACAATTTACTTAAAAATAATAATAGTATGTCAGTTGTTTGACAACTTTTTATGAAATGAACCACAACATACGCTTAATATTTTTTCTATATAAGGTAAAGCGGGTTATGAATTTTTGGCTTTATAATTATTTATACTAAATATTGTAATTAATTGTCGTACAGTAATTAAATAAATAAATACATGTAATGTATAAGTAAAATATATATATGTATATTGTCACTGTTAAGTTACCTGTAGTAACAGTAAAATCAGATTAAATTTACATTTCGTAATGTTTCGCGAATTTTTTTGTTTAGTGCAATTGTTGGCTTTAATTAATTGGTCACTATTATGAAAATCAACATTTAAATAGTTTAATGAAAATTAAAGCAATTCTGTTAAACATTTAAAAAATAGATGATTATTATGCAAAGTTTTATCTACAGGTTCCATAGTGAGTTGAGTTATATAATTTTTATTTTTAAATTTTGTGATAATTTTATTATGTGGTTTTACTATTGTTTTGTAAATCAATAGTTTTTTTCAATTGTTTAACGTGTTAATATCTATTTTGAGCTGTATTAAAAGTGTTTTTTAAACAGATGATCAATTTAAAATCAAGCTAATAGTTCAACAAAGTTTGATTTTTTTTAATGGTTTATTTGCAATTGAAGTTTTATACTAAAAATAAGCTAGAATTTGTATAAAAGTATATCAGTGTTAAAATATTAACATTTAATATACTATGATGACCATAGATTTTTGGTTTTTAAATACTTAGACTGAACAAAGTTTTTTTAACATTACAAAATCTAGCCAGTTTATTTAACAAAAACTATCAACAAGTAGCACAACTACTAAAGAAATGACTAAAACTTTTTTATTTGTTTTTAAATTGTTTTAATGTTAAATTATTTTATAATGTATGTAGAGAAGTTAATCAATAACTATGATTTTAAATTTGATTTTTAGTAAGTAAGCAAAATTTTAAAACTTAATTCAATTATCTTAAACTGCTTTAGTTTGGCATTCAATATCAAGGCTAATGAAATTTATATATATTGATATAAATTCTGATAAAGAATGTTAAAAGCTAGAAGTAAAGTCTAGTGGTCAAATATTTTAAATGTATTTATACAATATACCGTAAAAGCTTTTATATTTACCTTTTAAATAACTAAGTGTACACGAATGTATTTCGTAAAATTTAAGCTAACGGTTTTAATGATCAATTTCGGCTATAAAAAATTCAAGGCTAAATATTTACTGTAGTTTTTGAAAGAAAGACAAATTTTTAAAATGCTTACAAGTGTACCTTTATTGCATTTAACTGCTTTTCTACTTTAACATATCGTCTAATAAGCCTGCTTTCAACTGAACACAAATTCTATATACGTTTTTATTTAAGTGGTTAATGGTAGAGAATAAAGGTTATTATGGATTAATTAATAATAATTGGCTGCGGATTATATTATTTCAGCTGCAATAGTAGCTCTGTACAATTGTCAATTCAAAAGTAATAGTGAAATTCAATAAATGCTCGTAAAAAAAGCAGATAAAATTATCACATTACAAATTTAGGCACGAAAATTTTTTGAAGAACGACTATTTTAGTTTTTGTTCTACGTATTTAATGTGACTAAAAACTCTTTTTTTTTATTTACTCCAGTTGCTTTTGAATTGAAGTAAACAATTTACACAAAAATACTATTTATATATGTTTGTAATACGTAGCAATTTTTTTATGTACTTTAGATTTACACAAAAACACCGCTTTAAACTCAAAACAAAACTGCACACAGAAGCGTTCAATTAACAGATGCCATCATACAATGAAGTTTATCCGCGCTAATAAATCAAATTAAAACGTAAAGTTTATGGCACGTTTGCACCAACCTCCATGTGTTTCATTTAATTATGAGCCGCCGTCGTCTCTCGCTCAAGACGATGTTGATTGTCATCGTGTGTTGCTTGTATGTGGCATACAAAGTGTGATGTATATACATGTAAAGTGTGAAGACAACTGTTTTTATTTTGATTTGTAGCAATGCGTTAGTTTAAAACATCATTGCCGGCTGTATAAAAAAAGAAAAAAAAAACTATGTGTTTTAAACTTAAAAAGTCATGTAAGTTAAAGCGATTTTTGACTGTATTTTAAGTAAGTATAAACTGTTTAAAATTTAACTATTATGATTAGAAATTCTTTTAAAACTATGTCACGTTATGTTGTATACCTACAAAAATTTAGTTTGTTCTTCTTTTAACTTTGACAAAAAAAAAACTAAGAGTTCGACTTTTTTTTGACTGATTTTAAAGTATGTAAAACTGTTTTTAAACTTTAAACTTTTTTTAAATCTCAAAGCACCGTAGTTTTTTTTTTTTGAGTCAACTTTTAAAAGTATGTAAAGTTATGCTTTTTACAGAAGTTTTGTTTATTTTTCTTTTAACTGTGACGGCCGTATGAAAATAAACTTATGTGTATTAAAAGCTTTTTCTTGTTGTTTGTTTTTTCAAGTTATCAGTCAGATCACAAGCTTTTAAAAACGCTTGTCAGTTTTTTCAAGTTTTTATTTTTGCCAAAATAAGCCCATAAAAGGCTTGTTTGTTTTCATAAGTAATTTTTCCGTGTTTTTTCAAAATGCACTCAGTTTTTTTTTTCATTAAGCAAGTAAAAATAACGCAAGTCTTGAAATTTTCGTAACAAAATATAGGTATTTATGATTTCTGAATTAAAACAAACATGTTAGGTAGTCGTGTTTGCATTTTTTTTTATAAAATCTTGATTTGGAAGTGTTTATAAATTAATTAATTGAAATAATAGTTTAAAATTTTGTTTTTGTATTAAGTGTGAAGTACAAGTAGGTACAAAAAATTAAAGCTTAAAATGACTTTGGCATGAATGATTATGAATTTTTTATTATTTTAAATAATTAAGAAGCTTCGATTCAAAGTCCAAGAAAAACCATTTTAAATATTTTTGAACTTAATAAAGATTGAAAAACATAAACAGTCAAATTGTTATAAGCTTTTATTAACTATAAAAGGTATTTAATCTTTTTTAATAAATTTAAAGGTAAAGTATTTTATTTTAATTAAAATTTTAATTTTATAATTTCTTAAAACATTACAAAATTGTGTCACTTTGAATATTTTAGTTTTTAAGTACAATTAAAAACTAGCACCTTGAAAAAAGATTTATTGTTTCAAAGATTAATATCCAATTTAAATTTTCTGTACATTTATCTAATATAGAAAAATGTTGTTAGCTGTTATAATATTGTTTCTATATAATTTCATACAGCACCGAAAAATGTTATAAGCTCATGCTGCTATGTGATATGCAAATTGAAATTTCTTCCTTGTATTATAATCATAATAATAAAGTCAAGCTTAAATATTAAATTTAACAGAAACAAAAAGCCTTCCAAGTTTTCTTAATCAACCTAAATTTGAGAATAAGAATTAAAAAAGTTTTCGTCGTGAACTTAGTAAGAACAAACAAGAGAACAAAATTTTTAACACATATATTGTTCTCACTGGCAGTACTTGTGTAATGAAATATGAATTATTGATGATAGGTCTGATCGATCTGTACTTGTATGTGTGTGTGTGAAGTTACGGTGTTAAAAATAAATCCAACAGAAAATTGTTAAATCTGACCGGCTCGCAGTTTTTTCAAGCTGTGTGGGGATAAAAACGTTTTAAACTCGTTTTAGTGGTTGCTTAGATCCTTTTTTTTTGTAGATGTACGTATATGTTCCTTAAGCTTAGTTTAATTTAATAATTCAAGATTAAATTTGTTTTGAATGCTAGTTCGCTTTTTCAATTGTCTGTTTCAGGAATAAAAGCATTTTATTTACAGCACTTAAAATTATTATTTAATCTTATCGACTAAAATAAAAATTATGCGAATTAAAGTTGAACTGTCGAATTATTTTTCCATCTCAGATTTTCGATCAACTTAATTTTAATTTATATTTAAAATTTTACAAAAGCTATGACGCGCGATTTTGTTATTACGTTTTTGGTTCAAACATAAATGCGCTGAACGTATTAAATTTAAATTATGTTCTACGTGTTTTGAGCTACTAACTGTTCGTTTTTTATTACTTCATCTGTTTTGAAGTTGACATGAATAATTTATGGAAAATTATTTTTAGTATTATTGTTCAGAACTTTTGTTCATCGCGTTTATTCTTTTATTGCTTCTAAATTATTTTACAGTACTTATTATGGACAGTATAAGTTTATTAAAACTGATGTTTTTGTTTATGTATTTGTTTATATTTCAAAATTTGCTGAATATAAATAAATATTATTTTAGGTTGGGAGGAAAAAATGAGTTTTTGGAAAAACAATGCAATCCGTTCAACAGAGACACTTTCCAACAAACTCCATTGGTCAGTATTATTTCTTATAGAGTATTAAATGAATTTTTATATGATATTTTTTAAGTATAAACTGTTACACATAAACAATTAAGATATAAAAAAAGCAATCATCTTCAACAAAAGTTTTGATCTTTGATAACAACACTACTGTGATAAACTTAATTTTCAAAACTAAACTCTAAGATGTTTAGTTAAAAGTTTTAAAAATTACGTTTAACTGTTTTAAAACTACTTATAAAATAATTTGAATTTAAATACTATTTACTAACATGAAAGTTAATAATCTTTTTATTTTTATTTTCTTCTAACACTATCTGCTAGGGTACTTTTATAAAAATATAAAAGTAAATTACGGAATATATTCATTGATTAATCATAGAAAACAATTACAGTGTTGTAGTAAATGAATCATTTACATATTTATACAAGTTTTAAATATTTTTTCTGAGCAAGCATTAAACTTTGTTATTACATATATTTTCCTGAAATAAAAAATATTTTATATATTTTTAGATAAAAACAGGTTTAAGTTTTATTTTTCTTCAAACCAAATAAACTGCCCCGATTTTAAGTATTTTGACCTTTTATAAAAAGTTTTCTTAAAATAAAACATTTAAAATCAGGGCATACAGTTTTACCTTTAATTTTTAATTACATTTTCAAATATTCAGACCTTTTACTTAAGGCGTAACCCAAAGGGAACTAGCTTATATTTCTATTTTTAAAAATTATAAAATAAAACCTTTTACCTGCTTAACTAAAAAACAAATTTAAAATCATTAAGAAGCTAAAAAAACATAATTTTAAATTGAACTAGTTGGCTCTAATTACTTAGGGATTTTAAATTTTCTATCAGAAAATATCTAAAAATCAATAGATTGAGTCTAGTCACATCTTTAAAATTATAAGATATTTAGAATAAATAAGTGTTCTCATAGTTATTTTGATTTAAAAGATACTTAAACTGCTAAAGTTGATGTAATTTTAATTTTACGTAAGTAATTTTTAGCAAAATCACAGAGAAATTAAAATTTTTAAAATAAGATATACATGTTGTAGATATTATTTTGATCACATTATTATTAAAAAAATACCGGGCCGTAATGTTTCTTAGATTATAACGTCCAGCCATTTATCATTAAAAAGTTTTATTTTTGATAAGTTTACTAATATATAATTCATAATTTAGATTTTCGCAAAATATATTGAAGACCTTTTGTTCGCAATTTTATTTGTTTTGTGTTTGAAAACGTTTTACTATTTTATCATTACAAATTTTAATTTTTGTAAACTAAATTGAAAATTAATCAGACATAATCTGAATCGTATAAAACTACAATATGATTCTAATCGTACAAACTTCGATATGATAAGAATATTTAAACAAGTAGTACATCTAATAATATATAGTGTATTTTATATATATATATATTGTATATATACTATTTATGCGTTCAACATTCAAAATGTTAATTTAAAAAAATTTTAAGATGTGGGCATGCGGGAGCGGGAACGCAGAGTGCGCCCAGTTCCTCAACGAGTGGGAGAAAATTGGCGCTGACGTCATCAACATTGCGTCATCGGGTACTGACGTCATAGGAAGGAGCGCGGTGGGAATCGCCAACTCGAGGGGATACCAGTTCATCACTGAGAGGTTGTCATGAAAATTTTTATTTTTTTTTTATTAGCTTGCAAATTTTTTGGGCACTACTTATTGATTTTTAGATTATGTGTATCTTTAATAACTTATTAATGTTTGTTTTACTGCTTGAAAAATAGTTATGCAACTTTTTTTTTTTTTTTTCAAAGAAATTTTGACCTCTAATGATTTAAGTTAAATGAGATTACCAGTGCAACGATTGCACATGTTTTGCTCAACAAAAAGTATTTTTATAATTAAATTCAATTTTCAAAGTTCTATTCGGTACCAGTTCATCGCTGAGAGGTGTGAATTCCTTATTTTTTGAAAAGATGTCTAACAAAATATTTCAAACGTTTAAAGATTTTTCTTGTTCTAATAACATAGTTTTAGGTTCAAGATTATTAATTTGATAAACTTCAACCATTTTTTAGCTGTTATTGTTTCAAGTCTAACGTGATTAATGTTTCTACATGTTTCTTTTATATATCATTTCTTTTATAAGTAAGTTCAAATTTTAAAAATTATTTTTCAGTACTGTAGATTTATAATGGTTTTTGAGCTGAAAGCCTTCCAGACTTGTTATGAAAAACTTATGACTTTTCCCCTCCCAAACCGAAACCGCGAAACACGCAAGGCTTCTTGCGATCGCATCAAAGCAAAAGTCGCTGAATTATTCAGCGCAGACTCTCTTACAAAATACAAAGGAATAACAAGCACAAAAAAGGGCTGTTATGTTTTTTCACCTTTTCATCACCACGAGAAGAAAACTTTGTGCATGTTAAAGCGAGACTAATCGGTCAGAAGAAATACGGGCGAGGAAAATTCAATGAGTTGTTCTGAAGCAACGCGCTGACAAGGATGAAAATACTCGGCGGAGAAAAAGTGCATTAATATTTATGATTCGCCGATGCTCACATGCAGAGATTATCGATCCGTCTTTGCTTTCTGCACATTGTGTTCTGTTACCTGTGTTGTGATCGAAAAATTGAAAAAGTTGTTTGAGAACCGTTTCGAGTCATTTTAAATAAAGTTCAGTAAATTATTCCTAATTCATATAACTTTTCGTATATGCTGACCAAAACAAGACTGAGCTTTTATTGTCCTTAACAGAGTACATTATAAGAACGCGTTAATAACCTTGATTTTGATATTTTTTTCTTTTTGTCAAACAGACACGAAGTTGTCAGGATTTACAAAAAATAAATATATTTTAAATATGAATACCAGCTTACATTTTATCTGTAATTGCTTTATTTTTTACAGGTTGAGCCTCCTATCTATGAACGGCAGAGGAAATGCAGTGGTCAGCGATGACAGTTTATCTATTGGTCAGTTTAAATGTGACCAAATTAAAATTTATATTATAACCAATTAAACCAAAAACTTAAGAATTTTAGATTATTTAATTGTTAATGTATGTTAGCAGCTGTTGTGCTATTTTTACTATTGTACAATGAACAGACGGTAGAGTAATTTTAAATATAAATTTCTAGCTTTGTAGTGTTTTGTCATTTGTTTACGCATACAAAAAACTTAAGCTCCATAAAATAAAATGCTTTTGTGTTATTTTAATTTTATTATTATTTTTTATTTTTTCTTTTCTTAGAGCTTTTTTGAGACTCCGTAGATCTGCTCTTAAATTTATTTAAGAGCAGTGAAACGCCGTTAGTCGGAATAAAGTTTTGACACAAAAACATCTGTTTTATATATTCCGATAAGCTTAGCTTATCAGGAACTCCAGGATTTAACGACTTTCAACGTTACATCTTATGTTTATTTTTTTATACAGAAACTTCCAGCGAGGATTCGGGAGAATTTTCCATGTCAACCGACAATGACGTATCTCTGAACGACTGTGAAAATCAGGCTATGGAGGTATGAAAATTGGTTGATTATTAAAAAAACACTTCAAATGTTCTTTACAAAAAGAAATAAATTTGGTCTTTTCAGCTTATAAAGCATGCATAAATTTTATTTTTTGTAATGTGTGGTTTACGTGATTTTTTTCCTAACAAAATATGTATAGGTATTATAAAAAGGTGTTTGATAAATTTTATTTAACTTACTAGCATTATTTTTAACAATTGAAAAGTGGAAAACGATAAAATTCGAGACAAAAAACTGTAGAATAAATTAACTGAAATTTCAGAAATTTTTAGTTAACAAGAAAGCATATGATTATGATTATAACTTTATATACACATAAGTTTATATAATATTTATAATACTTCAGGGAGTCAGTTCTGGGGAAAAAGTTAATGACGAAAACGAGTTTGTGGTCGAAGAACAAACCGTGAAGAGTTAGTTTGTCATTAATTTAAATAAACAAACATTAAAAATATTATAATTTATTTTTTTTTAAATCGTCTGATTTTATTTTTACCCCAGTTTTTTTTTTACAAAAGGCAATCGCTCACAGCATTGGTAATTCCTCAAATAGAAATTGATTTACTTTATAAAATACGAACTTAGCCACTGAAAATAAATCAGTTCACTTTTACAGCGGTCAATACGTGAACGCGATGTATAAAGCGCTCAGTTAAGCTTATTTTTAAAAAATATTATGTGTATTTTTGGTATTGATCTACAATAGAAAATTGCGTAAAATGTTTATTTCATAAACGTGACATGTAACGTTTTTATATATAAACTTCGTTTTACGTTGAGGTTTTACCGTGACGACACTAATACTGTATTCAAAATAAAAAAAGAACTTTTAATTTAATTGAATATTTTTTAATGTAAGAATTAAATTAGTACAATTGTACATAAATCATGAATAAAATGTTATAAAAAACTATAATCTAACTAAAACTGTAAAAATGTTTTTTAATGTTTCAAGTTAATTTAATAAACTTCAGATGATGGTGACCACTTGTACAATCTAGCCTGTCAGGTATTAGAAGTTTGTAACAACAACACACATTTTTCCCAACAACAACCTGTTACTAAAACATACCCGCTGAACTGTTTGGGTGATGCGGCTACAATTAACTTTAAAGGTAATTTTTTACTAAGTTTGATTGAGAACCTTAAAGTTCTGTAATCATTTATTAAACAAGTTTTTAAAACGTTTTAGTACAAATAGTTTTGATTTGTTTGTGTGTCTTGTTTAAATTTTGAAATATACATACTATTATTTACTGAATTTATAAGTGCTATTGTTTTGCAAATAAAAAAATTGTTCAGACTAAAATACAGTATCTTTATTTTTATTACCTATTTGAATAAAGTTTTTTAAAAACAAATGTTGACCAACTGTATTTTTAATATATTTTAAAAATACTTTTTAAATGCACAACAAATAGTCATACAATTTCAATTATTAGACTTTTTTTTTTGTAATATTACTTTGTAAAAATTAAAATAAATAATATTTTTTTATATTTTTTATAAACAAATTTTATAATTAGGTTTTTCTTTATTTGAGCGTAGTAGATAACCGCGGTTAGCTATATAACTTGCAACGAAAAGTAATAAAAAAAGTACTTGACAAACGAAGTCTGAAAAATAAGTTATAACAAAACAAAAATTATCATTTAGTTTGAAAAATAAATCTTCTTTTTTCTTTGAAGTGTACAAATCTTATTACTTTTTTAAGCAGTGGCTTTTTGCTAGCTTGAAACAATACCAGATTCAATAATAAGCAATAAAAAAAATTAAATCAAAAAATAAATTCAGGCGATTTGGAGAATTTACTGCCGGAAACCAACTCCATCTCGTGGCAGAATTTCCTCCAATTAGAAGCCGAGCCTCAGCTGAACCAATTAGGCAACTTCTTCGATCTGAACTCCAGTTGCCTCCACAGTAATGAGAAATATCACCTCTACCAAGCTGCTCACTGCCTCGTCGACGATAATGTTTTTGAGTTTTATTAATTGAAAATATCAAAATTTCTTTTTTTTTAATCTACAACAAAAAAGTTTAAATTGAGCATATTTTTTTCATTTGTTTGTTTTATGGTTGGAAGAAAATTATTTTCAAAAAACTTTAGTTTCTTTAAATTGACAGCGTTCACTGTGGTAAATTAAATGAACAGTTGGCGGAGTTTGAGAATTGTTTTGAGAATTTATTTATGTATAAACAAAAAAGTTAAGAAATACAGACAAATTACTATCATCTAGCCAATAGTCACAAAAAGCGAAATTGTTTAAAGTATTTGAACTTTGTAATGCTATAACGAACTGTTTTAAGATAGATTATTTTTGTAAAAAGTATGAACAAAGTACATTGAATTGTTTTAAACAACAGCTAAATATTTAACGGAATGTATTGTTTATAAAATAAGAATTGCGTATAGTTATAAAGATAGCTGACTGTTTTCTTTCAAGATCTTTTGCATAAAGGTTGTCATTGGATGAAGCTGATATTTAACTTTTGTGTTTTGAATTGTCTGTAAGACTTTAGTTAAAGTTTAATGTATAATAGAATACTTAAAACTAGAAACTATCTACTTTTTTACAGTATCATTTATAACATGTTTGTAAATTAAAGCTCTAAAGAAAATTCAGAAAGTTTTAACTTTCATTTATATGATAACTTAATACTTTAAGAGACCTATTTTCAAAGCTCAGTAAGCTTTAGGAATTAAATTAGTTTTTATGTAAGTTTAACTTATGCAGTGCATTATATAAACGCTAAAAGCAAAATTCTATTTCATCAGTACTCAAAGTTTGTTAATTGTGTCTGTTTATTTTACTATGCACTCCATTACTCAGGGTTACCACTTTACTTGGAAACCTGAAATTTGACAATTTGGGCAAATAAAAAAACTTGGAATTTTGAACAAAATTCACTAAAATACATGGAGAAACCTGGAACTTTAAACAATTTTTACATGAAAGTAGAAAATTTTGTTTTGATACAAAAAATCTACCATATAGAATTTTTTTTTGTCATCATCTAAAATTTTTTTTATTAAAAAATACATTTGAAGTAGCTTTACAGTATCTTTTCCATGTTTTGATACTGTATAACGCAGTTTTTTACCTTAAACTTAACTTTAAACAAAAATAAACCCAAAAACTTGTACTTTCAAAAACCTGGAAGAAATTAAGAAAACCTGGAAGAGGTTTCTCAAAAACCAGTAGCAACCCTGATTACTTTATGTAAGATGAAAGTTATAATGTTTAATCGTAACTTAGCATCACAATTAGTTAAATGTATATCTTTATATCTTGTACTCCATTACAAATTATTGTCAGATAAAATTATAACATTAATAATTTTACAGAAATCTTGCTCTGAAGACGTTTATCGGGCCAACTTGATCATTAAATACTGCTACAGCAAATACAAAGAAGTTTGTTTGTTTAATTAATAAATCTTAAATTAATAAAATTTTCAAAACCAAAACATTTTTTACACATGGTAATATAGACGTTTTGGTGTATAACGTATCTCTAAAGCTGTCTTCTATAATAAAAACTTTCATTATGTGAAAAACTGAAAATATTTTAAAAGAATTTAGTTTTAAAATAAAAAATAGTTAAAAGCTGCTGAAGTAGGTACCTAGTTTTATAAAAGCTTTTTTAAAATCATTCTCTAATATCGATTTCTTTATTGTTCGCAACTAATTCTTTTTGTATCAAACAAAACAAAAATTTGAGAACAAAGAACTTTAAACAAAAGTATATCTAATTCAAGTTTTAAAATGCTTTATCATGGTTTGAAATGACTTTTAGTTAAACTTTTAAAATAAAAACGCTTATAACTTGAACTACAGTTGAATTTTAGCAATAAACAAATTATATCTTGGTTTTTCACTTTAGTAACTTATTTCGTTAAGTTTCAAAGTGATATTGATTAAAACACAAAACAAAAGTTTTGTTCTTGACTAAAAATAAAATTAAGTAAGCACCAACACCGTATGATCGATTTCTGTTGTTGAGAACGAAATATATAAGTTTTTAAGTTTAATCGACTGTTTTACGATTTCGACCGCTAATATTTTACGTTTAAGAATACAAGTAACTTTAAATTGAGTTTTAAACATTTTGACAAATTAAATGTTGGGTAAAATTATAAAAATTATATTTATCACTGTGTTCAGCACTATACGTAAATTGAAATCATTTCTTAAACACACTCCTTTAAAAATCCCAATCTAATATTTTTACATTTTAATTTCAGTGAAATTTTTTTTTACTAAAATATCAATTTCAAATGTTAACCACATATAATATGTTTGTGGCTTATTTCGACCAACTTGTTTCGATTACTTTTAAAGTCCTAAACTAAATTATTCAGTTCGAGTAATCAGTGGTAAATTAATTAAATACAAGCTATTGGTTTATTTCCTCCCAGCAGGTGGAACAAATGTATATGATATTTAAATATAAAATACTAATAACTAACTTAAGCATTGAAGTAACATAGATAAAATTTTGTTTGCAGTTCAACCGCTGATACAAAATATTTAATGATATTTAAAGATATTAACACAACTCAAAAAGTGCGTACCTAAGAGGTACGTACTCAAAAAGAAGATTGCTATACGTGGCTCATGTAAAATACTGATATTTAAAAAATGTTTATTATGAATACTTAACAGTTCGACAGTTAATGTGAAATAACGATGGTATAATTGATATTGATAATTAAGAATTAATAGTAACAACATTATAATGCTTAATTTTCTCAAATCGTCCTTTTGGTACGTCAACTGTTATTTTTGATTTTTTGCCTTTAATTATAAACAATACAAATACTCAACAGTTCACCTCATTATTGTTTGTGATGTTTTTTGTCAACAATTAATAAATAATATTACCCACAGTTCACCTCGGTGAAGAAGATGAATGAGGCAGCGGTGCTGATCCAGTCCAAGTTCAGGAGCTACACGGAGAAGAAGAGATTTCAGAGGAGCCGGCACGCAGCGATACTCATACAAGCCTCCTACAGGAACTACAAGTCCATACAGAGAAAATACCCCAAAAACTCAAAGTAATGTTTTTTTATGAATTTGCAAGCTGTCTGTAAAAAAATTTTTTTTGATAAGTGATAAGAATTTTTCTTAAAAATATAAAACTTGTTGAAAAAGCTAAGGAATTGCTTTTATGATTGATTTTTTATGAAATCTATATGAACTAACAATATTAACTACAAGCAATTCAGATATAAATACCCAAAAACTCAAAGTAAGATGTAAAAGCATTAGCGATAGCCAAACAATGCCCAAATTTTTATTCATGTTCAAAATGCTGAGGCTTTTATTTTCAACAGGGTTGCCATAAAATCTTTAAACCTGGAAAAACATGGAGTTTGATAAGCATTGTGAAAAAAAATTGTAATTTTGAACAGTTTTACATGTTAAAAAAATAATTTAGATTAGATACGAAAACCTATTATATACAATATTTTTTTTTCGTTTTATTAAGAATTTTATTTATGGTAAAACAATTTTTTTAAATATTTTTATACTATTTAGACAGTTTATTACCTAAACTATTTATACTAAAAATGGACAAAAAACTGTATTTTCAAAAACCTTGAAGAAGTTTAGAAAACCTGGAAAAACTTAAAAAAACTTATGGCAAAGATGACTTGGTGTTGATAAGTTTACTTTTTAGTTTATATACCCATTTTTTGATCAATGATTTATTTCTTTTGTTACAATTACTCGTTAATTTAGTTGTTTCAATTTATATTTACACAATAAAGTTGTTGTTTCAAAGACTTTTTGTTAGTTGCAGTTTCTTTCTCTATTCTATTCGAATAAGAATTTGTTATTAACTGATGATCTCTTTTTTTTGAGTGAAACATTGTTTTGAAAATCTTTAAATATTGGAAGTTAGTTTATTCTTTATCTATAAGTTGAGATCTTTAAATGTTATCTTTAAGGAAAAAAGTTTTACAAGTGTTTTACAAGTACAGTTTTAGTAGACAGTAAAACAAACTATTTAAGTAAAATAATCTACATATAAACTTTTTTTTTATACAAAAAAAGGTATTTACAGATAAAAATTTGAAAAAAAGTTTTTAATTATTTATTTTTAGCTTTAATTTCAGAAACGGACTGTTAAAGAAACAGCAAAACCAGGCCGCAAGGAAAATCCAAAGGTTTCTGAGAAAATGTCGATACCACAGGTAGTTATTTATAATTTATTTTATTGGAAATTCTAAATGCTTAAACCTGTTTTAGTTTGATAGAAAATGTATGTACCTGATTTTCTAAATGTGCGCATTCAGGGAAAAAAATACCAAGAACTTTATTTATTTTATGTATACAAAAACTTTTTTTTTTGTAATTTCAATTTAAAAATTAGCTTTGTCAAAAAATAACGCTTAAATCATAAGACATGAAATTTATTATTTTTTTTAAATATTGTGACTATTCTTCAAACTTTGTCTGCACTTTTTTGAAAATAACTGATACATTCTATTTCTCTGATAAAAATAATTTACATTGAACAGTTTTAAAAGCTGCTAAAAAGTATAGGCAGAATTGAATTAGAAATATATTTTTATTTAAATATATAAAACTTCAGTTATTAAGTATTAAAAGTGTATAATTTCGAAATTAGGTTTACCTTATTTACAATACTACTTTTAGATCTCGTTTAACAAAACTAATGTGCTTTTTAAATTCTTCAGACATCTTAATAAACAGTAAAATATGTTTTACCGTTGAAAGTTTTTTATACAAAAATTCCTCTAAAAGCTCTGAACAAGTGACCAACTGTGCTTTATCACACAAAACAATCCTTTCAGCTTTTTTTCAGCCTTGACTTTGTGGCAGCAATTAAAGATTTATTCGGTTATTAGTCACTGTCAACTGCCAGACTTGAACAAAGTCAAGTTGCTTTATTGCCACCTTTATTTAAATTTCTCATTCTACTTACAATTAATAGCTGTTGGCTTACTGAGCCAGAAATGAATTTAATTTTCAAAATGTATTATTACTTAAGTTAGAAAACTATGAATTAGAACTATTGTACTTAAAAGCTCTGAAAATCTTTTTAGGAGAAACAGTGTCAGCTAAATTAACAATCGTTGAATAAAATTTTGATAAAGTATTATTATAATTTAACATTTTAATAATTATTAAATAATTTTCATAATTATTCCAGGCACCAGTTGCAGAGCTGCTAAAACATCAAGAGAAATTATTTGTACTAATTGTTTTATTTGAAGCATTTTATTTTGCATGATTCGTATTTCATTGTCTTTTTCGCTCACTTAGCTGTTTAAAACAAGAAAAAAAAAATTTTTTTTTGAGTTGTTAAATAAAAACAGAATATTTACTTTAATTAAACTTTCATTTGTAGACTTTACCAGTAATATTAGTAAATAGATATGACAATAAGTTATATGACTTGAAATTTTATTTTAGGTATATGGCATGTAGATAATGTTTTATGTTTTTTTGAAGTAGATTTTTAAATTAGCTCTTAAATTTTTTTTATGAAATCACTGAAATCTTAATTTTATAATTTCAAGTTTTTTTACAACTTAATTTTTTTTACCTACCCTTTTCAGCTACTTTTTTTCAAGAGGTTGTTTTTTTTATTTTTATAAAAAAATTGAATTTAAATGAATATTTTTTTTACAAAAACGGTACGATTTTTTAAAACGAAGAAGTGTTTTATATTTTTCTACTAAAATATAAACAAAAGAACAACTTGTTTTGATGAAATTGATTTTTCGGAGATTAGTTTTTGTTACTCGTTTAATAAATGCAGTATGTTTATTCCTTTATTTGAGCTGTGTTTTTATTTTCTACTCGTAATGTTTTTGATAGTAATTTAAGTTTTTTAATTGATGAAATAAATAATAAATTTTATGGTCGTGAGCTGTTTTGTCGCAATAAATTAAACAAAAACATAATTACATAACTTGTATGAATAACGAAGCAAGGTTTCCTATAGGGGCGATTTTAAGTAAGTCTGGGGCAATAACTATGTGGGATCTTTACTAGTTTTGGTTTGTTATTTAGTAGATAAACCTTGACCAGTAAGGCGATAAAAAAGTAGATAGGTAATAAATTAACTCAATTGTTGTCAAGCTAATCAAAATCTGGGCACCCCAAGTCGAAAAATTAAAAAATTGTGCACCCCAATGTGCTGCTTATCAAGAGTGTTTAGTGTAAGTTTAAAAATTAGCCGATAAACTCTTGTGACCTTTTTTCCGCTGTTCATCAAGAATTCCAGTATACCTAGTGTAAATATTAGATTTTAGAATAACTTTTCATGGACCCCAAGATATACTTTGTGCACACTTTGATAACCACTGAACTTTGTGTTGTTGACTTTGTAATGAAGGGTAAAAAACAATGTGAAGGATAATTGACTGGAAATTTTTAACTTACACTAAACACTCTGCGGTTTGTAATGAAAGTCGCATTGTAACTAAAACTAGACCTGCGACCCGCGAAATATTTTGAAAATTAGCCCGCGACCACCAGATACCTGCCGACCTCTGAATAAAAAGTAGTGACTTTTTTTTTCAAAGGGGATGTTATGAAAGTTAATTTTTGAAACCACGCTACAAAGCAAAGGGATGTTTAAAAGTGAATGTTTTTTTTGTTAGTTTAAAATTATAAAAACAAATATTTTAAAATTAAAAATAAACTTATATAACAACTTTACCTTAAAATGCATACCAATGCTGTAATGTAGGGGTGGGCAACGTACGGCCCGCGGGCCTGATCCGGCCCGCAGAGTGAAAATGACCGGCCCCCGACCGTTTTTAAAAATTTAATGGGATCCCGTCCGCGAGCAAATTTATATGCCCGCAAAGGGTCAATATTACAAATTTTTTACAAAACTTTGTATCATATTTAAAAAAACAAAACTGTAAGAATTTGACTTTAACAATATGTTTAAAAATTACTTTATAAATTAATGTGTACTAATAAATACACCATTTTGTCCTAATATATTGTCTTGTTCTATCTTAGTTAAAATATTTTTTTGTAAAATTACCCAAAGCAAAGTGTTTTTTTTAAGTACGACATTTTACATACGTACCTTTATTAATTATAATGTCAATTCTATTTATAGACATTATTTAAAAATCTGACATGTCTCAATCTGCATCTTAAGTTGTCAGACTTGAGAAAGTTTTTTGAATATGAAGGATTTAAAAAAGTGATCATCTGTATCCATAAATTTATATTCCGGCCGGATCCGAAACTTTTATTTACATTAGAATCCGACCGGATCTGTATCTCGACTTAAAATTAGTTTCCCGTCGGATTCGGATCTAAAAAGTCTTTGTTCGGCTTGATCCGGATACTGGATCCGGTAAATCACTAACTCGAAATACTCCAGCCCGCAAAAGACTAAATTTTTCCGGATCCGGCCCGTTGATTGAAAAAATTTGCCCACCCCTACTGTAATATAAAGTCAAATTTTACATACATACAAATTATGTTTTTTACTAACAAGTTGGAAAGTTGTTCAAAAAGTTAAAACTTTGCTTTATAATTTCTATACTTTTTAAACAGTAGTTATTACGGTCATCATCAACAGAGCTGAGAATATTACTTTATATTTTTTAAATTGATAGAAATTTTATGCACAAAAAACATAAAGTAATATCATACTAGTCATTAGAAGACACGTAAAAAATGTTGAATGCAAAAGTAATGTTTTATCAAACTATAAGCCACTAAATAACATGAAAAATATTTTTTATGGTCCAAAACATTGATTAAAAATAAATAGATACTTAAAAAAATTTTTAAAGCTCAAAGATGATTAAAAATGAATGAAAGAATAACTGTTCAAACTAACTTTAATTAAAAACTTGTTGATTAAAAAAATATTCATGCAGTTATTTTATGATTAAAATGATTAATTCTGTGTAGATTTTTATTAACATACAAAAAAGACTATCATAAGGAAAGTCTTCTGCGGATTGGATTTGTTAGAAAAGAGTCTTATTAACATTAAAAAAAACAGCTAAATTTAGTTTGCTTTCCATCAGTAGTTTTCAATTACATTATTTCAAAAATAATTACTCACTCAGAGGTAATGATAGAAAATATTCATGCAAATATCATTTCAACAATGTTGGTTGGAAAAAATATTTTTTCTATCGTTCGGTAAAAATGTGGAACGAACTTCCAAATGAACTAGTATCGTGCAAAAATCTTGAACATTTTCGATTAAAATTTAAAAAAAATTGATTTAAATAAAATGTTTACCAGTAAAATTTATAAGTAATTAGTTTTGTTCATCTCTTTAACCATTAATTTGGTGTGTGGTATGTAGTTTATTGGTAGTTTAATCTTTAAGCTACACCTTCCCCTTATAGATCCTTTTCAATTTTGATTTTTTGGACGGTCTATTGTCAATGTGCTCGGGGATTTAGGTTTTGAAATTATTGGATACTCAGTTGATTCCTAAGCTAGATTTGTGAATTGTTCCTGCCACATGTTTGAAGTGATTTTTGACTGAATTTGCCGTGGTGAAACTTTGAAAATATGACGAATGGCGAATAGTTGTTTCAATATTCTGCAAGATGAAGAATTCTGTCTAAAGTTGAAAATAAATGTTGTTCTGAAAGTTCGTGTTTGATGAAAAGTGGTCTTCAAGATGGTTCCTAGAGTTTCGAGCTAGGTTCTGAATAGTTTTGACAGGATATGCTTGTTTCAGGGATTTGTTGCTTTGTAATGTACAATTGGAGATTAGTGACTTTGGAATTGTTGAATATTTTGGTTGTGAAAGTTTTAGTTTATTCAGTTTGTGCCTTGTATA
This sequence comes from Thalia democratica, assembly GCF_965202585.1. Classification (NCBI taxonomy): domain Eukaryota; kingdom Metazoa; phylum Chordata; class Thaliacea; order Salpida; family Salpidae; genus Thalia; species Thalia democratica. The sequence goes on from NC_139173.1 coordinate 23,857,338, forward strand.
AGTTTTATGTTTATGCTTATTTAATCACTGTAATTTGTTTTTTTCTTTTTATGTTAGTGTCTTTCAGTTTAAGTGGCTTGGGTTTTAATGCCTAGGTCCTTCGCTTGACAATAAACTTTAATAATAATAATAATAATTGTTCAATTTAGCGAGTAGTATATATTTATAGTTTCAGCATATTTGTGATCTTTAATTAATAATGTGTACAATTTATAAATTTAAATTCAAATTTCTGCAAAATTTCCAACTTGCCAGCAAAAATTGTTTTCCAATTTGCATAATTGTTCAAAAAGTTCACAGAAAATTAATTCAGACTCTTTATGCGCGAACAATCAGCATCCAGTTGTCAGGCAACAAGACGTAAGCTTCAGTGAAACCGAAAAATTTATTTTCAAAAAAAAACAAACGCCAACCTTACAGCTAGCGATAGACTAAGGTGCCACAGTCCACACACTCACAAAGAAACTTCAAACAAAATGTACAGCAGGCTCCAAGAACTGACGGAGATCGAGGACTTCGAGGTGGGAGACGCCCCGGTGTCCTTCTTCGACTTTGTCGGAGCCGACGAGCCGAAGAAGAGCGGCAGCGCGAAGACGGGAGACAAGCAGAAAGTGGAGCGGCCGGCGCAGAAGACCGAGAAGGACTTCAAGAGCCAATCACCGTCGAGGTTCTTCGACAGCCTGGCCGGGAGCGAGCAGCAGAAGTCGGGCAACGTGCAGGTGCTGTACAACCGGAGGAGCGAGGAGCAGCACAAGTTCAAGAAGGAAGGAGGATCTTCCTCGTCGACGCAGAGGAAGTCGCCGAACTCTTCGATCAGCTTCCAGCAGAGGAAGTTCTCGAAGGACGTGCAGTCCATGATGGACATATTTAAAAAATAAATTTCCAAGTGCTTGTTACCTTATATACTTGTTTTGAACTAACTACTTTAAAAAATCTAGTTTTATTTAGTAAGCTGCTTCGGATCACATCTGAAGCAGTTTAGAAGTTAAGTTCTAGAGATTCAAAGATCCCGTTGATAAATCAAATAACTAAGTTTACCGCAATATAAGAAATAAACATATAATTATTTTTTTTGCATTTTTCTTTAAATTCGATGTCGAAGATTATTTATGTGTTAACGTTTTTTTTTGCTGTCCGTAAAGAATTTTTATCCAAGGAGTCTGTTTAGGCTAACGTAGATTAGAAAAAGACATTAAAAAGCCAAATTTTTATTGTTTGATAAGTTTAATTTATTTTTTTTTATTTTCGAAAACTTATTTTAGTTTTTTATTTCTTCTTTCTGTTTATAAACGTCTATAGAAGGTTAAACAAAAAAAAAATACATGTTTTACACAAGTTTAAGCATTATTTTTTTCTTATTTACTAACTAGTTTGACACCTTAGAACTGTTCATATTGATGGGCAGCGCCTTTAATCAAACATTGTGTTTGTGACTATAATAATTGTTTTATCAACTTCAAAAACAGTAAAGAATTAAACTACTTATTTTAGGGTAAAAGATCAATTAGGGTAGTAAGAAACACTTGAACAAAACGTTTAAATAATTCAACTAAAGATTCGTTAAAAAATTTAATAATTAACAATATTTCAAAAAGATGTAATTGTTAATTCAAATTTGAAAAAAAAACTTGAAAAACACGTTTTTAAACAAGAGCTTTTTGTTTTTTATTAAAGACTTTTTTCAGAAACTCAAAATCATCAATTAGCCTCTTCAAAGAACTTAATGAAGCTGAAGCTTTCAGACTAATCGAAACTTCTTAAATTTTTTTTTTAGTAGACAAAAGTTTTTAATGGTTTCTGTTCAAGTTAAGCGTATAAGTTTAAAAACAAAACTTTTTATTGAAATTAATTAATAAATTAATTTATCATGCCTAAACTTTAATAATTAGAGTAACAATGATTAATTAAAAAAAAACATAATTTTAATCTACAGATAATAAAACTTTTGAAGAATTTTATTAGCAAATCAATAGTGTAAAATAGTATTGATTTTATATCATACATAGTAAACTATATGAGTTTTTTTTTTTTACGATTTGTAAAAGTCATCAAACTAAGTTAGTGTATTTTTAAGTGCTTAAAGTTAAATAACGAAACAACATTGTGAAACCTTGCATCAATTAAAATTAACTACACTACATATATATTTTTTTAATATTTTAGCTACGATTTTGTAACGCTACACCAGGGGTCGGCAGGTATTTGGTGGTTGCATACCAAACTTGGAAAAGAAAAATATTCACTGGCCGCATCAGTGGTCTTAGTTTTTGCTCTACGCTTAAACCTTAGCATTCATAGTGCAAGTTTCAAAAGTTTTTACTTCCACACTACATTTACATGCTCCCGGGCAACAGTTAGTTACTTTTATGGGCCGCTGTTTATGTATTACTAATGATAATTGATCTATGACACAATTCACATTGAAAATATTGATGTAAGCCACGCAAAAATCACCACACACCTTATAACGAAAACACACATACAAAATGTAACTTGATATCGATTTTTCATTAAATGAGCTAAAATGTCAGGCTCAATACATTTGAAATTTGAAATGCTGCCTTCAAATTATAAATCACCTTAAAATAACATTACGAAAAATGTCTTGTGGCTCAAACTTTACGTACATAGTGTATAAATAGCACTTATATTGTTTTATGTTTATTAAAAACGTTTACATGTGAGCAAAAAATAGCCTTAACCTTTCAATTTAGAATTGATGTTTTGTGTTTTCATTTTTTATAAGTTATGTTTTAATGCTCAAAAATTAGTGGGCAAAATTTATTTAAAGTAAAATTTGTTATTTTTCTTAATTAGCTTGTTTTTAAAGCAAACAAAAAAAAATATTTTATTTAAAAGAAGTTTTAAACTATTTATGGCAATATTTTGAGTTTATAAAAGATACTTTCTTAAAGAACTAACAACATTAAACAAAATCAAAGTAAGTAAATTTTGTTTCACAAAATTAAACCAATACAGGAAGCATAGAATTATTATTTTTTAGTTTCTTAGGTAATAACATGATAAAAATAACTGGCTATAAATTACCCAAAATTTATTTCAGATACAATACCAAGTACAGTAACCTCTCGCTTATTTACGCACATTGTGTCCACAGAAAAAACGCGTAAAGATATGAGAGATCGTAAAGATACGAGAGGAACCAAATATACTTAATATTATGGCTCTTATTTAATATTGCATCTAGTTAAATGCAGACTGGGGACTTTCTAACTTTTAACAATTGTTTACTTTATTTATAAATATGAAAACAAAAGATATAACTATACTTAAAAACAAAAGATTTAAATTTATATAAAATAATAATACTTGTATAAAAATTTTACTTATTTTTAAAATAAGTAATTTTATCTTTATTTATATGTGACTTATTGATACTTTACATTTATAATCTATTCTATTTAGCAATTTCAATTTATAGTTAAGCACTTTTATTAAATTAAGAAATGGTGTGTTGTATATATTTAAATTTGTTTCTATAGCCTTTTACAAAAATTTGCATTTGGTGCTGTAATGGATTTCTTCTTTTGAACAAAAATATATAAAATATATGTAAAAATTTTAATAATAATTATTTAAGTTACTACAATTTTCTTTTAATTTAATCTCTTATTGTTAATAAATTTCTGATAAACTGAAGTATAAATGTTTATCAACTAGTCAAGGAACATAAGTTTACAAAGTCTAAAGATATAAAGAGGTGAGTTAGCATTTAAAAACATATTTTAAAATAAAAATTTACAATAAACCTAATTTGTGCAATAAAAATAAAAATTTGTTTTTTGAATTTTTTAGAATTCTTAAATGCGTAACTCAACGAGAGTGCGTAACGTCACGAGTGCGTAAAGATGTGAGAGGTTACTGTACTAGATACTATAAATAATGAGAAAGTAGTTTTTACAAAAATACAAGACTTTGTGTGATAATTTAATTTTGCTGAATAAAAAAGAAAAAAAAAAGAGGAAAACTAAAAATAGGCTTTATCCTTAGTTTTTAATGCGTATAAGACTTTATTGTTTGTATTTTTAGATCGAAATTTGTCTTTAGCATTTTAAACAAAAAAACAAAAATTTATTCATTATAGCACAGGAAAAAGTATGTAAAACATCTTTCTATTTCTCTTTGCTTGATGTTTATAAATTTATGTTTATTTCAAAACATTGAATTACCAAAAAAGATTATACATTTGAATAAATTTTAGTTTGTATGTAAAAAAATTGTATGCAAATATTAAAAAAAAACAATTTTCATAAACTGTTTTATACTTTAAACGTACACTTTGTTTAGAAAAATAAAATTTAACCTTTGTTTTTTGGTGAATTATTGTTCAGTTTTGAAGCACTTACAGAATAATGCTGATCCAATAAGTTGTTCACAATCATTTCTTTACTTTTTTGAGTCTCTAAACATAGCCATAAGTTACAACTGTGCATGTTTAAATCAACAAACTCAAAACAAGACAAACTATACTTTTGATAAACAAGTGTTTTTTTTGCATGACAAACATTGATTAACGACTTAGCTTTTAAACTGTTTTTAAACTACAACTTGTAGTTTTTTTAGTTTATCAATTAAGTAAAAAGGTACGCAATGACCAAAAAAAAAAGAAATTAAAATCAGAAAATAAAATTTCATCTACCTCACCTATTCGCACCTCCGGTTTCTTCAGAAACTGTCTCTAACTCTTTATCTTAACATCAGCAGCCTTATCTACATTCGGACCGAATTCGCAGTGGAGCAATTTTGGTATTATCTCCCGAGAAGCGACTGGATGCATAGTGCTTTCAGACCCAGAACCTTCTTGTGGGATTTCATAGGTACTATATTAGTAAGTTTAAATAAATGCAAGCTATGAAGTTTTTATATAGGGGGTCGGCATCTTTTAAAAGTAGTGGGCCAATTTTCCTCAAAAAGGTTGCTCGCTGGCCGTAACTAACTAAAAATAAAATTAATCAACAAAAATAATGTTTAAACAGATAAAATTGTATAAAAACAAACAAAAAAAATATTATCTATTAAGTTTATAGCCTAACTGCAAGTTTGGTTTTTATTAGAAAAACTTACGTTTTTTATTGTATAAGAAAATTATTTTTCTGCTGAAAAGTAAGACAATCATTCTAAAATGAGAGGAAATTTCAAATAATTTGTCTTGAACTAAAGTTTAAAAACACAACAACTTATTTGTACTTTTTTCTTTAAGAATCTGTGAAATCTTTACTCTAAGTTTATAAAACGTTTTTGCTAACAAAATCTAAAAAAAAATTAACTAAAAATTATAAAAAGAGTCTTCCATCATTTAAGTTTTAACAGATTTTTATAAGAAAGCTAATTTTTAACATAGACTGAATATATGTTTGCGTTTATGATATTCATAAATGAAGAAAAAATATTTGTATAAATATAACTTAATGCACTCAATTAACTTTTTGTCAAAAACTACGTTATTAATAATATTAGTAATACAGTAACCTCTCGCTTATTTACGCACATTGTGTCCACAGAAAAAATGCGTAAAGATATGAGAGATCGTAAAGAAACGAGAGGTACCAAATATACTCACTGTAATGGCTGTTTTTTTAATATTGCTTCTAGTTAAAAGCAGACTGGGCATTTTCCCACTTTTAACTGTTTGTTTACTTTATTTATAAATGTGAAAACAACAGATAAAACTATACATATATTAAAAAAAGGATTTGAATTTCTCTAAAATAATAATACGAGTAGAAATAATTTTACTATTTTAATAATAAGTAGAAATTATCTTAATCTTTATTTATATGTGACATTTATATTCTTTTCTACTTAGCAAATTCAATTTATATTTAAGCATTTTTTTACAATTATAAAATGGTGTTTATTAATATATAGGGCAAGACTGCTGTATCATTTCTTTGTGTTTTAAACTCTCATTATTTCATTATACTTTCTTTATTAAACACAGTCATATTTATTTCAGAATTTTGATTTGATCTCTTATTGTTAACAAAATTTCTGATATACTGAGGTATAACTAAATGTTTATCATTTAGTCAAGGAACATAAATTTACAAAGTCTAAATATATAAAGAGGTGTGTTAGCATTTAAAATCATATTTTAATTTAAAAATATACATTAAACCTAATTTGTGCAATATTAAAAAAAATGAAATTTTAATTTTTTGAATTTTACAGAATTCTGAAATGCGTAACTAAACGAGAGTGCGTAACGTCACGACTGCGTAAAGATCGGAGAGGTTACTGTAGTAAAATAATAGTAAGCATATATTTTTTAATACTCATCAAGTTCACATATATATCAGTACAGAAAGTAATAATAACTAAAAATAAAACTTAAAAAATTTTAAAACGCCTCTAGTGATGAAATTAAAATATTTTAACTATAAAATTATTTTAATCTTTTTAATGCTTAGTAATAACAAGAAACAATTTCTAAAGTTAAACTTTGTGCTATCATGAATTTTCAATTATTTTGAAGAGTCAATAAATCAGATTCGGGCTCTAACAAACAACCTTAATAAATTAAAATTGATTAGAAAAAAAATCACTCTTAAAGCAGGCGGAAAAAGATCAAATAAATTAAATGTGAAGAAGTGATAAGATAAAAGTTTTTACTTAAACAATTTTTAAAGCTAAACACTTAAGTAAATAAGATAACTAAAACTTTACGTTGTTTGTTACATTATCTCTGTATTATAAGAGCAACTTTAGTAAACAAATACTTTCAAAAAATCACTTATATCTTCTATATGCTTTTAGTTGTTTCCGTTTTCTTAATTACTTAAGTACTTGATTTCAAAGCAATAAAAATTTAATAATCTCAACTATTTTTTAAACTTGTTTGTTATATCCCGAATCTGATTCATTGACTCTTCATAAGAATTGAAAATTCATGATAGCACAAAGTTATGTAGTAAAATTATTTTTCGTTTATTTATGATTTCAAAGTGACTATCTATATAAAACGTTTTAATTTTGACCACTAGAGGCGTTACAATTCTAACTAGGCAAAAAAAATAATAAAAGCAAAACTTGTTCATCAATCTGTTTACAAAAACTTTGTTGTTCGAAATTAAAATGTAAAAAAGCTGTTTTGAAATCTAAAAGTTTATGATAGTTATTCAAAGGGCATGATTCTCAGTAAACTTAAAACAATTTGTTTTTCGTTAGAGTATATTTAATAAGTTTTAAAAGTAATCGGTCGGATTTTAATTTTATATCGCATTATGCTTTTGACTACTTTATGCAAACATTTCCGTAATATATATAGTTTAGAAATTATCAATCAACATATTTGCTTATTATTTGTTCTTATATGTTTTATAGTATATAATACGATAAATGTTACCAATTAATTACATTAAGACAAACTTTTATATGTGTAATCAATAAACTTTAACATTGAAAACTAAAAAAAATTATGCTAAGTTTTTTAAATTTATTTTTATCGCTGAAAAATAGTCATAAAAATACAGAAAAATGATTAAAATTAAGTGTAGAAGCTTAAAACTTTTTTTTGTTACTAAATTGTAATAACAGTTATATGGCTATTTAAAATTTATATTTATACTATTAATTTTAAATAATATACAAGTTGAAGAGTTATCCTCCTGATCAGTAATTTGCAAATGCAATTCCTGCTAACTATATACCTTGATAGCTTACTTACTTAAAGTAGCTAACTCATGCTTGGTAGCTAACTCTTACTTAGTAGTTAACTACTACATATTAACTAAATTTTACTTGGTGACTAACTCCTACTTGGTAGCTAACTCTTTCATTGTATCTAACTCCTACTTGGTAGCTAAAACTTGGAATTTTTCAAAATACTTCGAAGTCTAATAAAAGGCCAACTATCCTGCCTAATACATTGCTTTTTTCTTTAAGTAGTACTAGGATCACAATATTGGTTAAACAACAAAGTTATCAATTCAAAACTTATTTTAATGAAATCATACTTTAAGTTTTTTTCGAACAAAAAAAGTTTTGATAGTTTAGAGAAATTCGTAAACTGCATGATAGTTTTTTTTGAATAAAAATGATATTTTGAATAAAATGAACAAATTTGCTTTTTTGGTTTTAAAACAGGTACGAGTTATAACACTCGATCAAAGTGTTTGTCATTCTGATTTTTTGTGTAAAAAAAGTTAATTTAGAAAATTAATTTTGGTTAGTTAATTTTAAAGTACTCTATAGTATTGTTTGAAACTTTGTTATTATAATGGTAATTAAAAGTTTTCTGTGCAGTTTAAGTAAATTGTGTACAATTATCTGACTTAAATTCTTGATACAGAAAATTTTAATGACTAAAAATAAAGTTTAATAAGTTTTATAACGCCTCTAGCGGCGAAAAACAAACTGAAAAATTATTACACGCACTTTAGTATTGTGCATTAACAAGAAGCATTTATATTAACTTTACTTTGTATTATCATGAATTTTCAATTCTTTTGAAGAGTCAATGAATCAGATTCGGGCTCTAACAAACAAATGTCAAAACAAAAATTAAGTAAAAACAATTTAATCTTAAAGCAAGTGCTTAAAAAGACGTAGTGTAAATAACTGATATTAAGAAAGCTTTTTATTGTTAATGCTTGTATTAAATAAGTAAACATGCTAAAAGTACTTAAGTAAAGAATGTAACTAAAATAAAGTTTAATTTAATAAATGAAAATTAATACAATAAATATTTGAACATTGAAGAATTTACTAGTGTGCTATGTTTTTTAACAGTAATTATAACTGAACTAATTTAACAGTAACCTAAAATCTAACATAAAAATAAACTTTAGAATTACACTAATAATATTAAATTTAAGATACCTTGTGTTTAACTTGATTTTACAGGATAAATTAAAAATAAACTTGTATGTAAATTGTCAAGCATTTTTATTGTTATTATACATACGTCGTTTCATTTCAAGTCTAGAAACTACTTTTATATACTTAATAAAGACTTTTTTAAACCTTTTGTAGTGTAAAATTGTTTCTTTTCTTTATGTAAAAATATCTAAATACTTTTTTCAAACAACAGCAAAATAAATATACTAGTTCAAAATCAAACCACCCACCAACCATTTTACAACAAATTCAAAAAATGATAGAGACCAGAACTTCAAAAAAATCTAAATAATGATTTAAAGTTAAACGGATTCAATTGTGAAATAAACCACACAGAAGAATGTAAAACCCAAAAAGAAACGGAAAAAGAATAGTTGACTGGTTCTAACCTCCATACTGTAATCTCTTGAAAACTTACAAAGGGAAACAGCTTCTTTAATATTCTCAAATATTTTCTTTAAATTAGCAAACTAAAAAAACACTTAAACAAGACCAATATAAAACTAAGCTATAGCTGTTTGCGAAATACTGAACAATTATAATAAACTATAAGAAGACATTGATAAAAACAGTAAAGAAAATAAAGGTTACCATGCAAGCGTAAAGAGAAACTATTATACCCCATAAGGGAGAAAACGTGACTATCTAGGCCAGGGGTCGGCAAACTGCGGCCCGCGGGCCAATTGCGGCCCGCGAAGGGTAAATCTGCGGCCCGCGAGCACGTTATTTTTTTGAATGGAATGCGGCCCGCGGAAAAAAATTTTGTGGCCCGCGAGCATGTAAATGTGGCCCTCTGAGCAAAATTATATTTTTAGTTAAATTTTTATCGGTAATTCGACCTAATTTGATTAGTTTGGTTTTAAGTCTCTGTATAACATTCTAAAATAGTTACAAGATATTACTGCTTTACTCTAAAAATGTGAAAAAGACAAATTAGCTTTTTAACAGAATATGTTTCTCAGTTTCATAATAACTCCTTTTTTACAACAATACGTAATTATCTGAAAAAAGAGTGTCAAGAGTGCTTGGATTTAAGTAGTTAGTTACATAATACCTATTTATTAAATAAACTAAATGCAAATATTTTATATTTTGTACGAAAGTAATGCACAGTAATTAACTAAAGTGTCATTTCTTTATAGCTTAGATATTCTTTTTCAATATTTTTTATGCCTAAGTTTCTTTAATAATTTTTTTATTTGTAAATGCTATATTTTAGCGTGAAAACATTAAAAATAACATAGAAATAAGAAATAAGTTTTATTTGATTTTTGTTTTGACATATTTTAATTTTTTAGAAGTTTTCTATGCACACCAACTTAAAAAAAATGCTCTTATGTTCAACCACTTTTTATTTAATACTTTAGGTAGTTTAAGTTTAGTTTATGCAAAATTTTCTAACTTTTTTGTTTCTACATGTAGTATCTAAGTTTGTACAGACACATTTGAAACAATATATATTACATAAATTAAAATGGTTTTAGTTAGGTATACATTTTCATTTTTTAAACATTGTTTTTGTCAAGCTAAATTAATTTTGATGCCTTGCATATTAATACACACAACTGCTGTTTTTTGAAGCTACCTATTTAATATAAACCAGATATAGGGATGGTAAATTAATTAAGTTTGTACATGTTAATCAAAATAGTTCAAGCTCAAGCAAGTAAACAACTAAACATTGCCACACACTCGGACTATCACTATTTGAAGACTTCAAATCTCAGGCCAACTAAGCCATTTTTTAAGTTTTTAGCTAGAATTGCTTTTTGTATACAAAAATGTCTGAAATGTTTTTGTTGACTCAGGCTGACTTATTTACTTGAACGGGTGGCAAATTAAACATATGATGTATGTTTTGCTCAATCCACAGTGTTAGTTTTATTTATAATATATGTAAAATTTTAAGTCTTGCAGCTGATATAATTCAAAATATCATTTATACTATTGTGTACATTTATGTATGAACAATCAGTGTTGCCAAAAAACTTGAATCCCGGAAAAGTTTTTATTTTGTAAATTTACGGTTATAAATTCTAGAAAAAAACTTGAATTTGAGAGTTTTTGAAAAAACCTGGAACTTCAAACAATTTTTACATGAAAATTAATGAAATTTCGATTTGACTCAAAAAAAATTACTAAATAAATGTTTTTTTATTAAAATTCTATTTTAACAATTTTTTTTAATATTGATAAATTTTTTAAGATTTTTTCTTAAATTTTAATTAAACTTTACACTTAAAATAAAAGAAGGAGTTGTAGTTCCAAAAACATTGTATTGGTGCATTGCACCTTTACTTGAAAAGTTTCACCAGTTGTTGTGCTTCGCGTTGGAACTAAACCAAGAAGTTCTACTAAAATGTCAAAGTTAGTAAAAACATCTCTAATAAAAATTCTCAGATGAGCAAAAATTTTTTTATCAGTGCTCTCATGTTAACAGAATATCTAAAATCCTGATTTGATTTATGCGTCTTTATAACCTTAATGCATTTCCTAAACACGATTTCATGTTGTCATTGAAGAAATAAACAAAAGTTTTTCATTACCGCCAACATAAATTCCTTATAAAAGTTTTCAATTATAAACAGTAACTCACTTTAAGTAATAAACTTTGCTACTTTATTACTTGCCTTTACATTTTTTTCTGATCATTCTGTAGTTACTGAAGATATTTACTGAATATAATGATGTGCTTTGTTGGAAATGACTTTGGTGATTTGTTTTTTTTATCGTTTCTCGCAATAACTCCTAACTAGCGTTTTTTTATTCTTGTAGCTCGTCTTATATTTTACAATTACTATTTTGAAATTCAATATTCTTATTGCAGATAAAGAATTGCTATCATGCTTAATAAAAAATAAGTTTTTCTATTTCGCTAATGACTCAATAAAATTTTATACTTTTTTAAAATTTGTTTAAGAAACTTAATGGTCCATTCCAGCTGACTTATATTTTTTTCGCATGTAATTTATTTATTGTTAATAACCTTCGTTGTTTCTTTATGTAGTGAACTTTGTATTAACTGGGTTGCTACACAAACAGGCTATTTTAAAAGCTTAAAAACTCAGGTGTCTGTGAAGCTTTTATTTCAAACACTTTAAAAAGATCTTCCAATTCTAAAAATAGTTATTATGACTGTAGTGTAGTTTACTAATTGTACTTTTTTCTTGTTTTCTTACACTTTGTGTACTTTCTGATAATGATGATATTTTAAATAGGTATTTAAGCTTGATTAACAACTATTTATTAGCTTTTTCAAATTTTAATAAACTCAAGCTGGTTTGATACAACTCAGACATTTTTGCTTTTTTACAGGCAACCATGTAAAAGTATAATCACTAATAAGATATTTTATTTAAGTATTTGAGAATTAATTATGTTAAATCATTTATTTTAGCTTTTTAAAATACTAACAGGTTTTAATTCTAATATGTTAGCTAATTACTAAATTTTTTATTAAGTGTAAATTATTAACTCGCAAAATTTTTTTTGAAGTAAATATTCTTAAAAATATGAAAAAAGTGTTGATGATATAACAAATGTATAAAACTAACCCATAAATTGTCTTTCAAGTGAGGTTTATATAGAGAGATATTTTGTAAGTAAAATTACAAAAGTATTAAGTTTAACTTATTAAGTGCTTATGGAAGTACATAGTTTATTAACAGTTAAGTATATTTGTCATTGTAAATTATAATCTAATAAATATTAACTTAAATAGGCATTCTATGTATAGCTAAAAGTCATTTAAAATAATAGGGTGAATAAAAGTAAAACTTTTCTCTAGTGTGACTAAAACTAACACCAAAAGATTATTCAAATGTCACTAAAACTAAAACTGCGGCCCGCGAAGACTTTTGAAACTTGTAATTTGGCCCGCGACCACCAACTGCCTGCCGACCCCTGATCTAGGCTAAAATTGAAGCAGAAATAAATAAAATGTATACATGTGTCTACGTACAATTCAGCTAAAAATAATAACAATAAACCAGATGAAATAATTTACCTCCAGTAGAAACAAGCAACATCTTGGTTTGGTTTTTATATATTCATGCATGAATAAGTTTGAATTATCATGAAAACATCAGAGTGCAGCTCAGTATTTTGTTAATTGTTAACAAGATCAGATTTTTTTACGGTCACAAATGAAATAAAAAATTAACACGTATACTATTTAGAGCTTATAAACAAATAAATTATAATAATTTAAATTATTTAACGATTAAAATGCTTTAATTGACTTTGCTATACACACTGTTTAAAACTTGTTTTATTCTCTAAGTACTATCATTACTTTTCAATTAAACTTGAAATAGAATTCAATTGGAAAGTTTATTAAAAAAACATATAAAAACAAGATATGTGTTAAACGTAATACTCAATTAATCAGTTTTTGAAAGCGTAAATTTTTTTGAGTTCTCGAAAAAGTTACGTGGTTAATCAGATTAATGTAAATCATTTAATGTATATTTAGTAATTTTCATCAATTGAAACTATCCTTACATCTACAGCATCAAAATGAATATTTATGTTAATACCTCTCAATTTTTAGGTTTTATAACTTTTAATTTTATAAGTTACAAACAGTTTAGTAAAATTGCCTAAATGTTTTTACTTGCAAATTTATATATTGATGCAGTATATTTCTTATAATTTTCTGCTGATTAAATAAGTACCAGTTATTTCAACTCGTTTAAAAATTAAAAAGTTACAATATTTTCAAAGGCTCTTATATCTTTCGGGAGATCTACATAAAAAAGAGTAAATAATAACAACTAAGTATACAGTTATAATAGTTAAAACTGTTAAACTAGAAAATTTTACATGCATGGATAACAATTTAGTAATTTTTACGAACATTATAACTGTGTAAAACCGTTATCACTAAGTTGTACTTTGTTAATATTAAGTAAAATTAAGTAAGTTAAAGGAACAAAAAACTTAAACATATTTTTACACCAAAACCTTAATTATAAAGTAGTAGTAGTTTTTACAAAAAGTATTAAGTTCCAATTACCTTTTATATACAGATGATTTAATATATAAAACACTAATGTTTAGATCTAAGTTATAAGAAATACGATAGTTTTTCTTTAACTTTTTTTGTAGTTTGATTTATACTTTCAAATTTTCGGTTCTGAAAAAAAAAATTAAAAATGTAAAAAATATTTTGTAAACTAATTGGTTCTTTTTCAATTCTGTAGAACTAAAGAATTAGTATACATTAAACGTCAGCTACTTTAAGTTATTTTTATATTTTAAAAAATAGCTAAAAGTTTGCCTTGGTTTTAATAGCTATGTCTTAAAATTTTCATGAAAATCCTAAAATCCTAAATGATTTTCATATATAGACTTTTATAATTTTGTATATTTTCTAACACAGTAACAATCAAGTGTTACAAAAAAATCTAAACGATTAAATGTTTTATATTTTTAAAACGAATATACATTAAATAAATGTCTTCTATACCTTTAAAAGACTATTCAGTAAGTTTACATATTTGAAAAACATACTTTAAGTATTTGTAAATTTTTAAAACAATTTTGCTTTAAAGTAAAATTTTCTAGAAGTTTTACTCACTAAATACTTTTAAAATTGAAGTTAAACTAGTTACCTTATTTATTTTACTGACAAAATTAAGTATCATGCTTTCAAAAAAAAAAAAAAACAGATTTTTGTAGAAATGTAAATATATAAATTTAATAAAGATAGTCAGAATAATTTTGTTAATATACTACTGTAACTAATAATTTTTAAACATTGAACATTTTGTATGCATTATTTTAAACTGTTTAATACGATTTAATAGTTTTTATTATTATTTTGTTCTAAGTTTTAACCACTGCTATACAAATTAAATTAAAAATTAAGGTAACAAAAAGTTAAAAAAAAAAGATTAATATTTAGAAATATTCATAAATTTTTAATAAATTCATTAGAATACATAAAAAGAAATTTTGTTAGAGTTTAAAGCCAAATCTAAGATCAAAAAAAAAAAAAAAAATTCATACAGTAATTATTTTAACAACAAAGTTTCTTCTTTAATACTTTTACTAATTTTTAATAGTATCTAGTTATTAATGTATAATAAATTAATTTCGTAAGCATGAAAATTAGTAAGCATAAGTTTCTACATGAAGGTTGTTTATTAGATCAAACTGTACAAAAGATGTTTTATAAGTACAATATTTTTTTATTTTAAATTTTTATAAGCATGCAGTAGCAGGTTATTTAAATGAACATTATTTGTTAGAAACAAATGCTAACAAAAAAATTTCAAAATTTAAAACAAACTAAAACTCAAAAGAAATTATTTAAAAAAGATTTAAAATGTTTTAATAATTATTTTTTTGATGTTATTGAAACTTAATAACTAAAGACTAAAAGCTTTAAAGTATAGATATTTACCTCAATTCTTAATACATGAGTTAAATATTTCATACAACTTTATTTTTATTTTATAAAAGTTTTATAAAAATAATACAGATACTGGTACAAAAAAAAAACTTATGTATCAAAAACTTTCTTACAATGTTTCATAATTGTTTATACTAGTAAAAACTACTAAGGCGTTTAAGAACTTATAATGTTTTTGGATTTGAAAAAAATTAAACTTTTAAAACAGCTTTACAAACTATTAACTTGAATTATTAAGAGAAATAGAAGTAAAATAACACATCATTATTTATATTTCAGTGTAGCGGTAAAAAACATAAAATAACGTGTTTTTAAATTTATTAATACTCAATGAAGAAAGTTTTATTGTTACTTTACTAAAATATTTATTATTTGTACACTAGTCATTACTCGATATACTCTTCACGTTTTTGAACTTGAGCGTTTATTTGTTTGCTTTATCTGTTAAGTTAAATTGAGAAAATAAACTTTTAGTTGATTATTAACATCTTTTGCTGCTTTCGCTATGTTTATTTTTATATGTGATTGTTGGTTTAAAGTAATTGTTTCTTAGTTCAAAAAAAAAAAAAACTAGCTTTATATGTAGTTTTAATTTAAATTTTAGTTGCATGTGTTTTTAAAGTTTGTTTATTTGGTTTAGCATCAGAAATAAAATTAGTTTTTTTAAGAGTAGTTTTTAATAATTTAATTTAAGAATATAGATACTTTTATTGATATTTTATTTACAAAATGTTTATCAAAAAATGTTTGGTTCAAGTTTAGTTTAAATTTTAAATAAAACTACACTTTTAGCTTAACTTTTTAACAACCATCAATAAACATAAAACAAACTTATAATTATTATAAGTTCAGAATTTATTTTTGTTTAAAAACTTTTAAGGATGTATCTAAATAAAATACTTTGATCAATGTTGAAAACCAAAAACTTGGTGAATAATGAAGTTTAAGCCTTATATCTAAAAGATTTATAGTTAAACTTTATTTATAATTCGTAAAACTATGCTGTGCATAAACTGTTATTTTTGATCATTTTATAAATTTTACTGTGATAATTTACTGAACAAGTACATTTTTTTTTAGAGAAATTATAAGATAATTTCTTAATAAAAAATCAATGAACTTTTCCATCATTATTTTATTTCGAGTATGACTTTAATAAACAGTTTTTAATTTTGTACAAAAACCAATTTAGGAAGTAAAAAAAATTAACTATAAAACTTCAACTAAATTTTAAAGTTAGTTCAGGATGTATTTTTTTATTTTCATCTTAATTGTAAAAGTCAAAAACATCTTACAAGTAAAAAACTAAACATTAAAAATAAAAGTTTATAAGTTGATTACAAAAAATAGTTGGCATCTAAAATTTTTGACTTACTAAATATGTAATTTTATGGTTTGTTTAAATTTATTTGAAAAAAAAAAAATAACAAAAGGTTTTTTATACTTTAAATACAAAAAGTCAGTTTGAAACAAAAGCCAGCGGTCCATAAAACACTTCGTACACTAAATTTAATGTTTGTATAGCTGTATTTGTTTACTTAAAACGTAAATGTCAAGCACACATTTCACAACTGTTTTAATTTTTCTATATATTTTCATTGCTTACTTCAAACAACCTAAGTAGTTTCTTATCGTATCTTGTCTATACTGTAGTAGCTCTTATAAGAATAAAATGAATATAGAATTTAGGTAGATTAAACCTGCCTATTTGTGTTCATTTCTTTGTACTAAAAAAAGTGTATGTTTGAAACTACATAAGTTTGTTTTGTATATCAAAAAAAATTTAATAAAAAATATTAAACAAAATGCTAAATTCTAGGTTCTTTATAACGACACATTAAAACAACTACAATTTTTGTTTAAGATTTTAATATGTCAGTATCATGTTCTGTTTGCCACGAAAGCATAAATTTCAGCGTTGAAGAAATATCCGTGTTAAACTGCGGGAACCTTTACCACAAAAGGTGTCTTCAGCAGTGGTTGAACACTAACTCAACTTGTCCTCAGTGCAGGACTAGAGTCGTCGCAGACAACATTGTGAAGAAAATTTATCCTTCTATGAATGAAGATGCAGGTTTTGCTTACAAAGGATCGTCTGATGAGACTAAATCGATCTTGGAAATTTACGAGGATTCCACAAAAAATTTGCAAAAAATGTTCACTAAAAGAATTGAGACTCTTGAAAACAACAACTCAAAATTGAGAGAAGATTTAAGGAAGTCTTCAAATGATTTACAAAAGTCTATAGATGAAAAATATTCGGTAGAAAACGAAAATTTAAAGTTAAAAGAGGATCTAGAGAAATCATTAAAGGAGAGAGATTTTGTTAAGCAACAAAATTTGCGTTTGAAGTTGGATATTGAACAAATGAAAAACCATGACGAGAAAGTGAAAGATTTAAAATCACAAAACAAGAGGTTGAAGAAGAAATTGTCTTCTGTGATGAAGTTGATTAAAGACGAAGATTCCACAAGTTCCAGCGAAGAACCAACTCCTAATAGAGAAGAAAAATTAAGTGAAGAAGGAACTTCATATGAGGCAGGTGTTCCAAGTACAGGTTAGTTTATCGTTTCTGCATAAAACATGGTTATGTGTTTTTAAAGTAAGTTTCAACATAGTTTAAGATTTACAAATTAAATAATGTTTTTAGCTTTAAAACATTGGTGAAACATGATAAGAACTAAAACTAAATTTTAATTATACTTTTTCTTGTAATATCAACTGTTTCAAGATAAAAAACTTTCGTTTATACTTAAAACATTTAAATGTTATACAGAATTAAGACAATTTTAAAATCTCTTAGTGTTTTAGTATTTTGTCCTAGTTTATTTAAAAGTACTTAAAAGAAATTAAGATTAAAAAAATATGCTTATACAATGTTTTAATTTGAGAGTTTAAAGATTATCTTCGTGTTTTATTTCATCAAATGAAATATTTTAAATACTAACTCTCAAAATTAAAACAATACAGGTAGTCCGTCAATAAGTAGCAAAAATCTTGGCAAAATGAAGAAAGTAGAAAAAGCAATTTTAGCTTCCTGTCGAGGTAATACTTTTTATCAGTTTTCCATTGAAGATAAAACGTGGAGTAAACTTGATATTGCTGTTGTTAATATAGTAAATATTTTTGAAATAAATAACACTTGTTATTTTGTTGGTTGCGAAGGATTTACTACAATTTCATCAGATAAACAATATTTTAAGTTTCCAATTAATGGAATAATTTTTAGGGCATGCAATTTTAAATGCCATATATTATTATTTGAACGTGATGGAAACGTTATTTTGTTTGATCAAGTTAACAAAAAATGGGGCAAGACGACTATAAGAACAAAACGAGTGGATTTTTCAGCTGTGGAGTTTCTTGAAAAAGTTTGGATTGTAGGTGGTTACGATTATAATAAAATACTGAAGACAACAGAAGTTTATGATCCAGTTGCAAAAACCATGACTCTTTCACAAGTTGAAATGGTTCAAGCAAGGTGGGGACACAAAGTTATTGTCTATAACAACAAAATGTTTGTGTTTGGCGGGGTTGGCGGGATTAATATGCAAAACGTACTAAACAGTGTCGAGATGTATTCACCGGAAACAGAGAAGTTTGTTATGATGGCTCCAATGAGAATTGCTCGGTACGAGTTCGGTTGCTGCAGAGTTGGAAACCTCGTGTATGTGATCGGTGGAGGAGATAGTCTAAATCAAAGTCTAAAATCTGTGGAAATCTACAACCTTGACACAGATACTTAGACTGAAGGAAAAAAGTTTCCTGTTGCAGCATTAATTGTGGATTCGTGTGCTGTTAACAATAAACTGAACAATATAAATTAGAACGCAAATAATTTCATCTAATCTAATGGCTAAAATATAAACACAATTTATTAGTTTGTTTTTATCTATAGTTCTATCATGCATGTCTGTACCTAAACTAATTTGAATAAGTTAAACACTTAAATTTATTATTTTAACAGATATTAGATAAATTATACAAGTAGCAAAAGTAATTAAAATGGAACTTCTATACTTTTGATCTTGAATAGATACATTATGGAAACTGGTCATGAATCAATAATAAAAGTGCTAAAAAGTTGAAAGTCACACGTATGTGAAATAAGAGGTAAATAGTTTTAAACTATACTATAAAGTAACCTGCCGGTATGGTACCCATTTTTCAGCCAAAAAACGCTGTGTTCTAAACATCCTTTTTTTATAATTTAAATATAAACCTTAAGGCAGAAATATAAAAATTTTGTATTTAAAAATTTGTTATACTGTGTTAGATTTAAATAAACATGAACAAAAGGAGCTAGAAAATAAGTTGTAAACTTACAATTTGTACGTCTTACGTTATTTATTTGATACTAACACATTACTTTTTACTTGTTTAATAAAATAAACCAACAGTCAAACTTAAATTTTCATACCCAATGATTAAAGAATAAAAATAAAAAATACTTAAATGTGTTACAAAAATTAGATAAACGAAAATAATGAACATAGCAATTAACATTTACATAATGAATGATTGAAACATAAACATAAAATGAAGTTTAGATCAACAAAACAAATGATCAGCGCAATGACATTTACAAACCAATTATATTATTTTAACCAAATGGGTTATTTTAAAGATGTTTATGTTTTATGTCTTAACTACGTGGTCTCCAGTAACTTACTAACTGACAGCTTTAGTTACAAGTAGCTACAATTATAAGTTACAAAACTATTTCCTAAGTTATGAATAAAACACACTTTGAATAAATGCAATTTACTTTATTTTCAATAATAATTCTTAGTTCTGAAGAAAGAAACTATTAAATCACGACACAAATAAAATCTATCAAAAGTATTAACAACCGTAAAGTTATATAAAATACTAACATCAACTCCGCGATGTAGACGTTTTCTCGAAACAAGTTAATGAAACGTCTTCAGTAAGTAACAACTAACTTTAACGCGTATTTGAAAGACAAGCGCCTATATATACGCATCGGAATGAAATTAACTCCCTTGAGTTGTGGTGGGAATTGGTATAATTGTTTTGAGAAAGCTTATCATTGATTTTATTGTCACAGATAATTCCGTATTTATTCACACGCTTTAAAATAGGAAAATGAAATATTGATATCATTACATGGGAATTGGTATAATTGTTTTGAGAAAGCTTATCATTCATTTTATTGTTACAGAAAATTCCGATGAGAAAGCTTATCGCAGTTTTTATTGTTTACGAAAATTTCGATGAGAAAGCTTATCGCAGTTTTTATTGTTTACGAAAATTTCGATATTAATTCACACGGTTTAAAATTATAAAATGAAATGTTAATATCATTACACTATTTCGTTTTTATCTTTTAAATTAGTGTTTAAAGCCTAATTTCAAATAATTTAAATCCTTAAAATCCTACTTAACTTTAAACATTTTTTTAAGTGTTTTAAGCGCGGGTCAAAAAAAAAAAAGAAAAAGAAACTGTGTTACTTATTATTTCAGAAATTACATAATTTACAAAAATTAAGATAAAACATAACATAAGGACAAAGTAAAAATGATAGTCATTTAGTTGTCTTTTTACTTCTTGGCATCGGGGTTCTTGGGCTTGTTGTCCTTGGGCTTTTTCTATTCCGGCATTCCTCTTCCGGTTTCTTCTTCAACGGTGGTTTTTTTAGCAGGAACGAACTGTTTTAATTCGCTTGTTCTTCTCTAAACTTCAAATTCAAAAATTCATCGAAGTCACTTGTTGACATAGAAAATGTTCATCTTTTCCTTGTTCATCATTGTAGTATTCATTTGATTGAATTCATTGTACAAAAATACGCGGTTCAAAAAAAATAAGTTGAGATATTCTTTCAAGAAAGTTTAGTAAAAACTACTATGTTATTATGCCACAAGGCAATAACGAAACTGTCAGTATTTACGTTTAAACCTATTATTTTATACAAAACAAAACATTTTAACCATTTAAAGGGGCATTAAAAGAAAATCAATATTTTAAAACACATGAAACATTTTAATTTTGTTTTTAACTTAGAAAAACATATATTCTTAATATTTAAATCGCAAACTTTAATAAACAAAACAGAAAACTTTTTCTTTAAAGTATTTTACAAAACAATAAGTAGTATTTCCATGCACAAACTTTTATAGGATTCAAGTATAAAGTATTTCTTTTTAAAGCGACACAAAACTTATGCATTATAGAAATTTATAAAGAGAAAAATTTAGCGAGTGCTTTTTGATCGTCAACAGTCAAAACTAAATGGGAGTTGAAAGTACTTTAAAGTCAAAACTTATAGGAAAAATTTATCACGAGTCGAACTTGAAAGCTTTAAACTTGAACTTGATTATTTTACGAGCAAAAAAATCTGATAACTTAATTTTGTTTTAAAATTAGAGTAAAATGTAGTTACTAAAATTTGAATATAAAAAAATAGGCATATTAAACGTTTCTATTTTATAATTGCTATTTGATAGCTTTTAATTAATAGTTCAATTACTAAACTGTAATTTACAATATAAAAAACTTTGTAACACATCATTAAAAGTAAAAAAGCTATAAAATTTTACAATTCAGAAATTTTATCAGAAAAAAATACAAAATAAACACACTTAATAGTTTCTTTCAGTATAATTTCTTAAAAACACTACCTGAGTTTAAAAAATATTAAAATAGATGTTCATGTTAATAAAAAATTACAATTTTTTACCATTATTAAAGTTTTTCGAAAATACCTATAATTTATTTTCAAAAGGGCTTTATAATAAATGTTAAAAGTTTTAGACCTGCTATTAGTAATTCTGACTCTTTTTTATTCTGTGTTATAATTTCTTTTTTGTCAAAGGAATTAAGTACTGCCAAATTGTTTTTCTCTTTAGCTAATATGTTGCTTGATACGCTAGTTTGTGATTTTGTTTTTGAAGAATTGTAATAGCCTGAGTCTTGTTTATAACTTTTAAGCTGCACTGTTGGCACCTGATATTTTGGCTTGCTATCATACTTATTATTGTAACTGATATTTTTCTGCTGTTGTTTCTGATGTTTTTCTTTGATAAGTTTAGCTTGTTTTGCTGTAAAAACAAAAACTTGCTTATAAGCTCTATTAGCTTTTCTTTTCCGCTGTTGAGGGTTACTTGAATAATAGTTTCCGCTTAATCTTTTTTGTTGAAACTTTTGGTTGTAGTTTGAATTCTTATCTACAGCATATTTAGACCCTTGAACTGTTTTACCATTAGGACCTGTCACGTTTGCGGCTTCTGACATGTTATTTTTACCTACAACAATATCAAATTGGACTTTTTCTCCTTGTGCAAGAGACCTTAAGAATTTGTTCGGGTTGTTTTTGATGATAGCTGTATAATGAACAAAAATATCGCTGTTCTGATCATCACGATGAATAAACCCGTAACCTTTGCGAACATTAAACCATGCTACTTGACCAGTTACTCCAACTGCTATAGTGTTTTTGGTTACTTGAGCTTTTTCTTCGGCTGTTTGTGACGCCTTAGTTATGTTAAATGTTTTTGTAGGTAAGTATTGATGACATGACAAACACTGTGCTATGTTAACATTATTACTACTATTCCCATTGTATGATTTTCTTAGTTTAAAACTATCTCTATCTTGGTTATGTTGACGATAATTGTAAATATGATTAATACCATTATCCCTTAAATGAAAATTTTGTTGATGATTAGGTCGAACTTGCTTATGGTAACTTATTTTAGACTTATAATGATTTTGCTCATACTGCTGTAGTCTATTGTAATTAACTTGCTTAGGTACTAATGCGTTTTCTTTATAAGCATTCCATATGGCTTGTCCTTTTCTTTTAAAAAGTTCTAAGCTTTCATCAAAATGTCCCCTAATCTTATCTTTGATCGAAAAGGGCATTAAGTATGCAAGAAAAAACTTAATTCTGTCCTGCTCTCGACATTTGGCCCAACTCACGGCTGTAGCAAATATTTTATTAAAAGTTGTACGCTCATTCCAAACTGGAACTTTATCTAAAATTTCAGCTAACTGATTGTCCCTATTAATAAAAAAGTTTTTTAAAGAACTGTAATTTCTTTCACCTCGTTCTGTCATTTTATAATAATCTGACAACTCTTCTCTCGGCCAAAACCCAGTTAAAAACTTATACTTTTCTGAATTACTAGAAATAATTTCATTTAATATTTCCTCCTCAAAGTATCTTAAAGTGTCACGAGGGTTTCTTACAAAGTCTAATCTTTTAAACTTTTTACTTAGTCTTTGTGCCTTAAATGTATCGCTAAAACTATCAAAACTAGTATCATTACTTTCGTAATTATCGTTAAAAGGTTCGCGTTTTTCTAGCATCGCACGTTCGTAATGTGGTGATCTAGACTGCTTTAATCTATTATTTAACTTTTTAATTTGCTTTTGCAAAATTCTTATTTCTTCTTCATTTGTTAGCTGCTTAACTTCGCTTGATTTTCTAAATTGTTGTTGAATGCTGTTTGACGAATAATATTCAGCATTATCTTTCATCATTTCTGCTTGATGAGAATTATTAAGATTGATATCGTCATTGTTGTTTGTGTGCATTTATTCTGTTGACTAATTAAAGATTTGTAACCAGAAGATTCAAGGTTCTTAAAAGACACTGCGTGGTCTCCACTTTAACCAAATGGGTTATTTTAAAGATGTTTATGTTTTATGTCTTAACTACGTGGTCTCCAGTAACTTACTAACTGACAGCTTTAGTTACAAGTAGCTACAATTATAAGTTACAAAACTATTTCCTAAGTTATGAATAAAACACACTTTGAATAAATGCAATTTACTTTGTTTTCAATAATAATTCTTAGTTCTGAAGAAAGAAACTATTAAATCACGACACAAATA
Source organism: Thalia democratica (assembly GCF_965202585.1). Taxonomy (NCBI): domain Eukaryota; kingdom Metazoa; phylum Chordata; class Thaliacea; order Salpida; family Salpidae; genus Thalia; species Thalia democratica. The sequence continues at coordinate 23,881,475 of NC_139173.1, forward strand.
AAATCTATCAAAAGTATTAACAACCGTAAAGTTATATAAAATACTAACATCAACTCCGCGATGTAGACGTTTTCTCGAAACAAGTTAATGAAACGTCTTCAGTAAGTAACAACTAACTTTAACGCGTATTTGAAAGACAAGCGCCTATATATACGCATCGGAATGAAATTAACTCCCTTGAGTTGTGGTGGGAATTGGTATAATTGTTTTGAGAAAGCTTATCATTGATTTTATTGTCACAGATAATTCCGTATTTATTCACACGCTTTAAAATAGGAAAATGAAATATTGATATCATTACATGGGAATGGTATAATTGTTTTGAGAAAGCTTATCATTCATTTTATTGTTACAGAAAATTCCGATGAGAAAGCTTATCGCAGTTTTTATTGTTTACGAAAATTTCGATGAGAAAGCTTATCGCAGTTTTTATTGTTTACGAAAATTTCGATATTAATTCACACGGTTTAAAATTATAAAATGAAATGTTAATATCATTACATTATAATTTGTGTATGTGGTTTCAACATATATATTTTGTTTATAGAATTGAATTTTTTGTTCGGAAATTTTACTTAAAAGTCATTTGTTAGCTGGAGTGGTTTTAAATATCTTTGAAGTAGGCTTAATGTAGGTAATTAAAGGCCGAAATTTCATAGGTACGCATTGCAGGTTGGGTACGCACTTTTACGCTGTTTTAAAAATGTGTACCTAGTTGGCAGGTTACTGTACTTTAGATCATTTGAAAAATAAAATAGGGTAAAGTTAAAAAAGTGGCGCAGCTAAATCGTTCACAGCTAAACATGTAAGAAATTGTCAGCTTATTTTTAGATATAGTCTACGCTCGTTTGATTTAGCATGGTTGTCTAAGATGCTGTTGTGTATGGCCATAATTTCATAGTTTGAAACTTACACTAGATATTCAGGAGTTGATGGTTAAAAAAAAAAAAAAAGATCTTAGGAGTATTTAAGGGTTGGTTTTTGAGAAATTTTTTGGAGGAGGCCATTGCTTTTTTCTTCAAATGTTACGCCTTATAAAAACAAACTAGGAAACCCTGACCTAAATAAATACTGAGCACATTCACATACATATTTTTTTTAAGTCGTAAAGTATGGTACATTTTACTAAAGTCAGTCTTATTTTAAGTAACAGAAAACCTAATTAGGATACAGCTATTAAAATAGAAAAAAGTCGGCGCTGGACAGCCAGCTGATTTGGTTTAAGCTATCAGTCATGCGTACTAAGTTCAAGTACCGATGTAGATACAATCTCCGTTTAATAGATTACCGATCCTAACAAGGTTTACAATCTAATGCACATCGGTCTAACAAGAGTGCTAGCCGCTCATCACGTTATTATATACTTAAGTGGTCGTCCCCATTAGGAACGACCACCGAAACTAGAACTCAGGATACAAGACCGGCAGTTGGGAACCAAACAGCTAAGCCATGCAGGTACCCGTCTGTTTATTCTAATTACGGTATATAAACCAATGAGTTTGAGTAAAGTATGTAAAAATTCATAAAAAAAATTAGAAATACTTTTCGTAATACTTTTTGAGTATTTTAGTTTAAAAAGCCTAGATTTTGATACCTGGGTTCATTGTATTGACAATCAAATTGCAATAATAACTTAAAAAATGTTATGGTCATGTTGAAAAGAAAATCTAAATTATACAGGAATATTATTAATTTCTGACTATAAATCTTCTCTTTTCAACTTTTGTTTATTTTGTTTTTATATCATCATGATCTGTTTTTACCATTTAATGAATAATAGTTAATTTAAATTAGATTATGGATTCTTTGTTAATGTTTTTAATTTGAAGTTGGATTTATTTTTACATAACCCTTATAAATTCTTATTAGATTTTAAACTAATAGAATTTTAAAAGTCATTCAATCCAAAGTTTTGTTTCATATTAAAAAAGATGTTATTACATAATTGTTTTTAATTTCATAAGTCTTAAAGCAAAAGTGTAAACATTCTAAACATTTTTTAAATTAAGCAGGATTTCATAAACTTTTGTTATTCAAATGGCCTCCTTTAAAGAAATTTAAAAAGCTATGGCCCCCTCCAACAAGACTACTCAATAAATTACCATTTTAAAAAAACTAAAACCATTTTTTTCTCTTTATCTGCAACTTAAGCTCAACAATATCTAGTGTAAGTTTCAAAATTTTAAAATCGTTTCCCCTCCTTTCGCCCCTTTACTAGCTATTGCCTAAATTGTTTCTCCTAACTCTAAACTTGCATGCAACAATCATAAAATATTAAAATTTTTGAAACTTATTCTATCTTTAGCTGTTTTGAAACAAAATATATTTATTTTTTAAATACTATTAATTATCATTAACTAGTTTATCTGACATATTAGAGCAGGGGTCGGTTACCATTTGTAACTCGCTAGTCAATTTTCTTATAAATAATTGCTCGCAGGCCGCATATTTTAGTAAAAATTCTTCAAGGGCCTCAGTTGTTTTTAAAATAGTTGAAGTAATCAGTAGAAAAAGTACTATTTTAGTACATAAAAGTATGATAAAATAAACAAAGGTAGAGCACTAATAAAGAGTATTCATTGTCTTAAGAGTCTAACTGTAAGTTTTTGTTGCAAAATCTTCTATTTTTATGGTTTTAAAATAGTATATTTTTTGTATAGTTTTTTTTTCTTCAAACCTCGCAGGCCACATGTTTAGACTTTGAGGGCTGCATTTTGCCTGCGGGCCGCAGTTTGCCGACCCCTGTACTAGAGTTTGACCACTAACAATTGTATTATATCTTCAGATAAGATACAACAAATAGAAAAGTCTGTTTATATGATTGTTAGCTCATTAGCAACACTTATTTTAAGTTGTACCCTTTGTGACTAATTACATTTATAATAAAGTAACCTCAAACTAGCCTAGTATGTAAATGTTTTTTGTGATGTTTTGTCTTGACAATGTACTTAATGTTTATATAGAATATATCAAGAAAAATTTACAAACTTTTTGGCTTTGCTTGACAGATCTGTTTATAAGTATTTTTGGTTTTTTATTTTGGAAACAAACAAAGTTTAGTTCTTAAAATCAGTTTTTCTTAATAACTTAAAACTTTTAAAAATATGATAGCTTAATAAAAAAAAACATATTGAACCTTACAAAGTTGATATCAGTTTAATTTTTTTTTAATTCCATAGGCATTTAAAGTTAATTTCAATGTTTGATTTTGTAAATTTTTTTAATCTTTAAAAAATCAACTTTGTGATTAATGAAATTTTTTTTATATAATAAATAGATTTAATACATTTCAAGTCAGTTTTATTAGATTTTTATATCGTGCTATGCTAAGCAGTGGCTTTGTATCGCCTTTTTTATAATTGATTTAGAAACATTTTAGAACGTTTGTTCCAAATGATTGTTTACTTTATTGCTATGAAAGTAGAGTAAATAAATTTTCAATAGATTATGTCAACTTCAAGAAGTAGATAACTTTCACTGAATTATTTAATTATTAATGATTTTCCTCAAAGTTTATCTTAATTTTAGGTTTGTTAAAGAGAAATTTAAAAAACCCGACGACTTGGAAAATACTCTATCTACTAAAGCTGAAGCTTACCTACAAAAGTGACAAAAACTTGTTTAAAAGCTTATATTTTCTCTAAGACTAACATGTATTTTGAGTAGTTATACTGAAGAAAAAAGTTTATTTTTGTCAAAAAACCGATAAAAAACAATTGAGCTTAGGTTAGACTAAAAATGAAAAGTAAATGTTTAATTAGAACTTACTTATTTTTTCATTATTATGTCTTCATAAAAATTTCTATTCTGATTTTTGACCATAAAAATTTATTTTCATTAAAAAGAAATATAATAGTGAAAATTAAAACATTATAAAATATAAAAGCTTTTATCTTTAGTTTTTATAAGCAATAGTTTGAATATTTATTATAAACTTTAAAGCTAATTAGAGTTCATGTAAAAATGTGTTAAACTACTTAAAACCTCATAACTTGGTATACAAACTATAAAAACCAAAGAATATACAAAAAAATGAGTAGTTTAGTTAACATAATGACGTTTCAACTCTTCATTAAACATTGATGGTAAAATATTATAAAAAATTACAGTAAAATAAATTTTGCATCATTTTGATCTCTGTTGTTAAAATTTCTATGTTTTTATATAAATTTTGTGTAGTTGGTTTAAGTATTTATCATATTTTGTTCTTACTATGTTCAAAAGAAGAAAATTTTCAATTTTTTCAAATAACAATATTTTACGACCATAGTTATTTATACTTATGTTGATGTATTTTAGAAAAGCAATTTAAACAGTGTTAGATTTTATTTGATAAACCTCAGCAGCGATAGCTTACTATAAATAAAATTTTTCAGAGACTTCTTTACACAGTAAAAATGCCCGTGATCCGGATTGATTTTCAGCTTAGGAGCCAATTTCCTATCGTAAAAATCGGAAAACTTCATTTTATTCATACACTCGTGTCCGTGGTGGACAGGAAACTGATACGTGTAAGATGAAGACAACACACCTCCGAATTCAGAGCAACCTTGAAATCTGACAAGGTCTTCCGTTATCGCAATTCCTTTCGTAGCAATTCTGCTCTTAAAATATTCAGGATATATCATTTCGAGTCCAGTTTGAATTTTTTTTCCATCCTTAGAACTCTTTCCCTTTAAAATAGTCTTTTAAATACCTCGAAGCGAATGCTCTTGTGGGTCTATATCTAATTTTTCATTTCATAATTTACAACTTTATTCATTTGAAACCCGATGAGCTTGTCTTTTTTAATTAAAAACTCATATGATTTAAGAGGTAATATAACACTTTATAAGAACTTTTGCTTTATTTTTATCCACTTGCATTGATTTGTGAACTAAAGCAGCCATCCATCTTGCACTGCTTTAATTGCTTCATCTAAATCTTTACTTTTTATTTCACGGAAAACAATTTGCTTGTCTTTTCCGTAAGAACGCTTTAGAATATTCTTGATGCTAGTTGTTTTACTTCAAACAGAATAATTAAAAGTATTTGTTTTTAAGTATATGTATTTTGAATTAAAATTGATTAAGTACTTTTTATGCTACTTTTTTAAGAGTAATTAATACCAAAAAAAATTTAACTTTTAAGGCGTTGTTTTTAGGTTTTATTGATATTTTTTATTTTATTTTAACAGTTAATTTTATTAGGTTCAGCTTTGTTTTTAAATCAAATAAATCTTAAACAAAATTAAAATAAATTTAATAAAACTTTACTAATTTTTTTGATTAAAAAAAAAATTAGTTTGGACGTTAAAATGTTCTTTAGGCTAAGTTGAAAATTATAAACAAAGTAAATATTCTATAGTTAATTTACTTTGATTTGTTTGTAGTCAACGAGATCGGTACAAAAAGCTACAAAGGTGTATTTAATGGATAACGTTTGTTTCACAAGGTTCAAAGTGTGTGCCGATTCGGTTTCGGTTGCCGGTCTTGCGTACCAAGCTCGAGTCCTGATGGAATTATCATCTCTCTTTAATAAGACGACCAATCTTTACAAGGTTTACAATCTAATACACATCGGGATATCATGTCCTGAGACTTTTAGAAACCTTAAAACTATCCTGAGTTTTCATAATAAAACAAAACCATCTTGAGTCAAACAAAGTAAAAATAAGGTATCCTGAGTTGTCCTAAACTGTTCTGAGATCAAAAAAAAATTATTTACTCAGTTTTAGTTAAACAAACTAATCAAACATTGATTTCAGTATCAACCTTAATTGTGGGCTTTGTCTTAGAATTTCAAGGAATGATACTTATTATAAGATACTAATACTAATAGTTAAATATAAATAATAAAAATGACCAAAATTAATATCTAATAAGCTTTATAAGGTTTTTAGTGGTAAAAATTAAACTGCTAAGTTATTTTCATCACTTTATTGTTTTATACTAATTGAAACATTTTTAATTGGCTAGCTTTGTAATATCATGAATTTTCAATTCTTTTGAAGAGTCAATGATTCAGATTCTGGCTCTAAGAAACAAAAGTCATAAAATAAATCAGAGTACTAAAAAGTTTTTACTCTTGAACCAGGCGGTTAGAAAATCTAATAAGTGAAATTAATGTTAATAAATAACAACATATGTTTTTACTTAAACAATAAAAACCTTTAAAACTAAATGTCCTTAAGATCGAAAGTAAACAATACAAGAAAAAAATACTAAAACTTGACAATTTTTTTTCTACAATATAAAAGTAAATTAAGAAAAAACTAGACAATTATATATTCATTCTATATTATTCAAGTTTTTAAAGCAATAAAAGTTGTTATATTACAAGTGTAATGCAAGTGCAAAAACTTTAAAATAACAAACCAAACTAACGAGAATCATTTTAAAATAAGGGAAAATGTGAGTAGTTTTTCTTGACTAAAAAATTGGAAATTTCAATAATTTTTTCATTCGTTGGTTTTAGAATACATTTTTTACAGAATTGTAGCTAAATTGTAGAGCTAAAATGAATTTATTTTGAGTTCGGTTGGTGCTAGAGCCGATAAAATAATTTTTTGTTGTTCTTTTAAAGATATTTAAACTAATTTGTTGTTTTAAAAGCTATAAAATACACCAATAACTAATCGAGAAAAAAACTTTTTGAATATATAAGTTATTAATTTTCCTAAGTTTATGTAATCTTTAGAAAAAAACAAAAAAATGTCCCGATTTATCATTTTGTTCTTTTTGTAAATAAAAAAGCAATTAAATTAGTTTAATTAAAGTTTTTCGTTAATTAAATAATGATATACATTTTTCAACTGACATTACATAAAAATATTTTACAGTTTTTTTCTAAATTTAGACCTTTCTTTATTTTATTGATTCAAGGTTTTTGCAAACTAGTAATTATCTATAGAAACAGGGTATCTATTAAATGATACATTAAAGAAAAACAATGAAAAGGTAAAGTGTAATTTGTACGTTTAAACTTTATGTTGTATTCGAATAATTATTACTTATTTAGAACAATTTAAAGTAATTACATTATTTAACGTATAAGAAATAGATAATAAACACCTCAATGGTTCAGAAGCTTTTCAAATAGAACTATTATTTGGATAACATAAATGACGACTTTGTTAATTAACTTTTAATACTTAAGTTTTAAATGTTTCTCCCATTTCGGTTTAAAGTTTTTTGCTTTTTTGCTTATTTGTGTCAAATAGTGATTTCGATTTCACAACGTTCAAAGCCATCTTTAGGTCACAACTTTTTAAAATAATAATAACAAAATTTGATAAATAGGTATTAAAGTAAAAAACTAAAAAACAGGTTGCTACTTATGTCTTGTTGAGGATGAATATCACCTTATAAGTCCCTACCAGGAACGTAGCTAGCTCAAAAAAGTTATGAATCTGCAAAAATTAAAATATCTAAAATGACGCGTGATAACGTCCTAGCGGGAACACAACAATAAAAAATACCTTTAATTAATATGCAGTTATGTTAATACTTCAAAAATGGAATGTTGAAGTATTAGTGATAACTAAATACAAGGCATTTTATTTTGCTCCACACCCCCTATGACTCGTTATGTGTTGCCACTTGTGTAAACCCAAACTTTCATTGAAAATAAGTGTAAGAAAATCACGATTTAACTCAAAAACATTTATATTGTTTTCAAAATCAAGCATTTAACGTAGTCAATAGTAACAACAACTTATGCAAATTTTTAAAACTTAAAATTGAATGATTTTGATTTTTGAAGAAAAAGCTACTGCTTCCATCATAATCAATTTTACAATGCAGCTTTTTGACAAATTATATCTGTAATGCGCTAAATGTACACAATTTAGGTGTACTTAATTCGTTTAATTTTTATGACACTTAAAGTGCTAAAGAGTACATATATGTCAAAATTTTCTCTCAGAAGTGCATAACTAAGTATAAATGAATATAAAAAAGCAGAGTCTTTTCAAGCTTAAATAAAAGCAAGTTTTTGCGCACATAAGTATACGTTTATGTAGATTTGCAGAAACGTACCAAGCTACGTGCCTGGTCCCTACAAATGCGCTGGATTGTTATTAACTATGTACTTAAAGCTTTTAACCCATTATCTAGGTTAAGTTAAGTTTTAGAACAAAAAACTTTATTTTAGTCACACTATTATAGATCAAATAGTTCTAAAGTGTGTTGATCATACAACATTAAATCTTATAAGTCATGATTTTTTTACTTTAATCACATTACAAATCAATGTTTGTATAAGTAGTAAGCTTATAAAATTGGACAATAGTTTTACTTGTTTATGTAAAAGAATCGTTAGTATATGTTTTCGTTTTGTATTGGTACTTAAAAATTTTCAATACTGTTTTAGGTTGTTCTAAAAATCAAAAAAATGTTGTGCTATAAAAAAATAAACGAAATAAAGAGTTAGTATTTTCATTAAAATTATAAATTTAGTAACGTTTTTGTTGAGTTTTTTCATCATTTAAAGCTTTGTACATTTATTATTGATTGTTAGGTTTTATAACATTCATTTTAAAATGTTATGTGCTATAAGAAAATACTACAAAAATAACTTAGTATAAGTTTTGGTTAAACTAATATAATATCATTTTTCTAATTTTTTTATCTAAAGTTACCTTTTTATTGTTTTGTAATGAAACTAACATTTCATTTTATATTTTTAAAGCGTGATGATAAATACGGAAAATAACGATTCTTTTGTAACAACAAAAACATTTGATAAGCTTTCGTAAAACAATATTCCCAAATCCCAAAACAACAAACAACATTGTTTATTTTTAGGAGTTAAATTCATTTAGTGCGTATATATTTGTGTTTGTCTTTTAAATACGCGATAGTTGTTTTACTTACTGTAAGACGTTTCAAAAGGCTAAGCTCAATTCTTAGTTTCGAGAATCAAGAAAACGTCTACATCGCGGAGTTGATGATAGTATTTTATAGAACTTTACGATTGTTAATACTTTTTATAGGTTTTATTTGTGTCGTGATTTAATAGTTTCTTTCTTGAGAATTATTAATTATTTTTTTAAATAAAGTAAATTGTATTTATTCGAAGTGTGTTTTATTCATAACTTAGGAATAAGTTTTGTAACTTTATCACTGTAAGCTAGTTTTATGTAAAGCAGTCAGTTTATAAGTTACTGGAGACCACGTAGTTAAGACAAAAACATAACCAGAATTAAAATATAACCTATTTGTTTAAAGTTGTTATATTACATCTACGTACATACTTAGTAAAGTAGTATTAATGCTTATGAACCTTTAAAATTACTTTTAGTAAATTTAAATTTTTATTTGTAGTTTTTCAATTGTACAAAAAAAAACAATAAATCTATAATAAATATGTATTAAACCATTGTTAAAAATAAGAGAATGCACAAAACTCTGAATTTTTTTGGGAATGTTCATCATGGTATTTTAAATTTTTACTTATATTAACAAAAGCAAATGAAATTTTAGAGCTGTTTTTTTAAACATTAAATTTACAGTTTTGATATGAATTTTGAACTGTGTTTACATGAGAAACTATAATTTTGTTAGTCAATTGTAAAATATTTTTTTTAAATATTAGTGTTGTTAGTTGAGTATCATAAAGTTTATACTTAATGTAACTTACAATATTATTTTACTTTTATTAAAACGTGATTGCTAATAAAATCCAAACAAAATAAAAACACGTTTTTTTATCTTTAAAATGCTAAAAGATTGTTTGAAGAAAAATTATAATTTAACATAGACTAATTATATATTAGTTTTTATGCTTATTTATAATCTAGTAATAAATAATTCAAAAATATTTTTACAAAACTAGTTTAAAACACTTAATTAACTTTATTTCAAAATTTGCGTAATTATTATCAGTAATAAAAATGTAAACAAAATATCTTTTTGTATATATAATCATCAAGCTTACATTAGTATCAGTACAGAAAGTAGTAACTACAAAATTCAAGCTTAATAAGTTTTATAACGCTCTAGTGTAAAACTTTAAGTATAAAATAATCGTAATCACTTTAATTTTATATAATAACAACAAAAAATTTACGCAGTTAAACTTTGTGCTACCATGAATTTTCAATTCTTTTGAAGAGTCATTGAACCAGATTCGGACTTTAGCAAAAAACTTTATAAACTTACTTAGAGTACTTAAGATTTTTTACTCTTAAAGCGGTCGCTAAAAGATCAAATAAGTTCATATGAAATAAATGATAATGTACAAGTTTTTACTGAAAATTTTTTTAAATTTTAAAGCTAAACATATTTTAAGCAGTTAAGTATATAAGATAACAAAAATAATACTAAAACTCGACGTTGTTTGTTACATTTTCTTTGTACTATAAGAGCAACTTAGGTAAAATGATATTTGTAAAAAATATTTTATTTGTACTATATTCTTTTAGTTGTTTCGTTACCTTAATTACTTAAGTGCTTTATTTTAAAGCAATAAAATTTATTAGTGTTAATGTTTTTTTGACATTTGTTTGTTAGAGCCCGAATCTGATTCATTGACTCTTCAAAAGAATTGAAAATTCATGATAACACAAAGTTATGAAATAAAAGTTATTTTCATTGATATACAACATTAAATGATAATATCGTTATAATACGGTTGAATTTTGATCACTAGAGGCGTTATAAGGCTAATTTGGTTTTCAAATTTATAAAAGTAAAACATCTTTATCTTTAAAATAAATAAAGTTTTTCACAAAAAAAAAAAGTGTTTTGTGACTTTGAACATTTAAATAAATATTTTTTACTACATTACATCTAATATTTGATGATTTCTTTAAAAGTTTAAAAGCTTAAATATTTTTTACAATTTTGTGAGAAAATTTAAAACATCGACTAAATATTTTAGGTAGAAATTTGTAACAAAACGAAATATCTTTTTATAATTTTTGAAATGTATAACATGTTTAAAAAACATTTTTTTCTTGTATTATATCATTAATAGATTAATTTAAAAACTGTATATATTGAATTTTAAAAGTTTAAAAAATTAATTTTTAACGACAGCTTAACAACTTTTATTAGTTTAAGTTAGTATGTTGAGCCTTAACAAAAAAATACCCTGAAAAAAACTCAATAAAAAATTTATGTTTTGACATTTTTAGCTTTATATAAATAATTAATTTGCTTGTAAACAATTTGTGTTTTTAAAATGGATATCTTATTAAATGAATGTTTAAAAGACATAAAAATAAAGGTTAAACACTAAAACTGTTGATGTCTAACAAGTATAATTGCTATTTTTATATTTGTTATATATATTACTGTAACAAATAACTAGTTAAAAATATAAACATATTAGTGGAGATGATACAAATTAAACTTAAAATAATTTACTAAAATAGCATCCTCTTACAGTATTACTATTATATCTATTTAAATTTTATTTCTGACATATGTTCAAATATAAATCGCACTTACAGCGGCGTTAAACATCGAGTATATGTCTAAAAGTTTTACACTTAAAGCAAATCTCTTTATAATTATTTACTTGACAGTTATAATTTGACAAAGCTGCTCATGAAACTTAATCACTTGAGGTGTATGATTTACTTTACTGGTTTGGTGAAAAATCTTAAAAGAAGGTTAATTATATTTATCTTGAAAAATTAAAGCTTTAATGTTTGTTTTCAGTAGTCAAGAAATTTTAAAACCTTTTTAAGAGATAAGCATAAAAGAAAAACGAATTAGATAAAACTAAAAATTTGTTTTTCACTAATTTTTTAATTTTTTTTTTATTTTTAGTAGTTCAATGTTTATATATATATGACATAAAACCTAGTTTTTTTGTACTTAAAGTTCACAAAAGCTAAATAATTTAAATTTGTTTGATAGTAATAAACTGATAAACACTTTCTTAATAAAATAAGTTAAAAAAAAGTGTTTTTGTCACGTTCTTAACCATAAGTATAGAAAATATCACTTGTTTAATTTAAAACAAGATATTGTTGATAAGTACTTAATCCAGTCATGGTCTTTAACTTTTTTTTTTAATTTTATTGCAGTTTTTAAGATATCATATATCTATATCACATCTGTAAAGTTTTTAAATAATATGATTTTAAGGTAAAATGTTTTTATATGTTTGTTTTTTTGCTACTTTGAATTAATTAAATTACAACTACTGTTAAAAAAACATAGCTACAGTAGTATTTTTCTAATTTTTAAACATTTATTAATTTGAATTTTATATTTTAGTTTTTTTCATTTAAGTACTTTAAGCATGTTTATTACAAAGTTTAAATACTAATAGATAAAAACGTTCATATCATAAATGATTTACATCATTGATTAGATTTTTTGATTAATTGTTTAAAGACAAAAATATCTTAATCTAATTATTTTTTGTCGTTTGTCTATTAGAGCCCGAATCTGATTCATTGACTCTTAAAAAGAATTGATAACTCATGATAGCATTAAGTTATTGAGTAATAATTTTTTTTGTTATTAGTAAATTTAAAAATGCTTTGTAATATTCTTAAAAACTTTATTAATAAAATAGTAATTAAAAGTTATCGGTTCAGTTTAAATTTTACGCAATTGTCTAATTTAACTTTATGATACAGACAATTTTAATTAGTTAAGTTAAAACTTAATAAATTTTATAACGCCTCTAGTGGTGAAAAGTTAACTACAAAATTTTTCAATGCATTTTAGTATTGTACGTTAACGAGAAGCATTCCAACTAGTTTAACTTTGTATTATCATGAATTTTCAATTCTTTTGAAGAGTCAATGAATCAGATTCGGGCTCTAACAAACAAATAACAAAAAAATAATTAGACAAAGCTGTTTTAATCTTTAAACAAGTGATTTAAAAATCATTGATGATATGATTTTAGCTATTAATATTCAAACTTTAAAAATAAACATGCTCAAAGTATTTAAGTAAAACATTTCAAATTTAAAATCTAAATTAATGAGTATTTGTACATTGAAAAAATTACTACTGTAGCTACGTTTTATTAACAGTAGTTTAATTTAACTAAATTAGAGTAACACAAAATCAAACAAAAAAAAAATTTTGAAAACTACATTAATATTTTCCGATAAATATTAATAAAACAATATCAATTATTTTTTCTATTGACTAACATATCAAAGTTGTACAAATGTTTTTTACTTAGTAAATTTCTTTTAAAAGTTTGACTTTACAATAATATGGTAAATATTTTTATGTTTACACGAGCTAGTCAGTTTTTGTAAAGTTTAAACTATAGTATTATCAAAATAAAATTACATAAAATTACTAATACAAAAAAGTTGTGCGACAATAATTTTAACGCCTTTATTAACAAAACATTTCATTCAATTTTCTTGCTTACAAAAGAATTCACATCCAAACTTAAAGCGAAAAGCGCGGGAAATGACGAGACAAGCGAGCGAGAATTGAAACGCGCGCAGTGTTGTTGAACTTTTTATGTGTTTATTCTGTCTTGAAATGAGCTTCTTGTAATAATGATTTCGTTTGTTGTGTGTTTATAGAATTCGACTTTTAATTTTCTTAATTAGATTTTGCAAACATTTCAAGCTTTTTTACACACTTTTACTATTTGAATACTAACATGAAAATTGTCTTTAGAGGTACTATAGTACTATCGTTAAACTTAAGTGATAATATATGTTTATAAAACGAATGTCTAAATACTTTCTAAAAATCTATAAATATCACAGGTTTGTAAAAAAACCATTATTCGACATACACTTAAACGTTGTTAAAAAAGTTTAAGTTTAGGTTAAACTGTCCATCAAATTAAACAAATAAAATAAACAATATTTTAGTTTTATCATTAGGTGTGATAATTTAAAGTAGTTTCATTCTATTTGATATTACAATTTTAACCTAGAATTATAAATCATAAAAGTAAATGTTATCTGTAGTAGTTTTTTTTCAGATGTAAGTTCGTACTTTTAAACAGATTTGAAGCAGGTGTACCAAAGTAAAGTATATATTTAAAAGACTGAAAACAGTTTTATAACTTATTTTTAATAATTACAGTATACTACCGCTTAAGTACGCACTTTTTTTGGTACGCATCACGCCTTAAGTACGCACTTATCCAGAAAGACAAAGTAAAGGATATTATACTAAACCTCAAGAAACTCCAGTTTTTTGCCTAAATTTTCAATCATCATGTTTTTCCAGATTATTTTATGTTTCCAGGTAGAATGGCCAACCTGCTGAGTTAGCCTGATACTTTCAGAACTTTTAAACTAGGGTGAGTAATCCTGAGTAGGCCAAGTGGCCTGAGATTGTGACAGTGGCCTATTATTAAATGTTAACAAACTAATTACTTATGTTGTGGTTGCAGAAAAGTAAAAAGAATAATAATATTTGAGCTGTAATGCTATAAAATAAATAAATATAGATGACAAAGTTAAAAAAAACCTGCATATACAAAATAGTTAAGTCATAATTTAACTTAAATGTACATACATTGATGTTTTAAAAATGTTTGGTAGACACAAAGTAGTTTAGTACTTTCCCTCTAACAAAACAAAATGTAGCTTAACATTTATTTTTAAATCATTGACTGACATTGACTTTCTATATTAAATGTATGTATTAATTATGTAGAAGCTTTTTATAGAAAAAATAAATCATTTTAAAATCTATTAAAAAAATTTGCAAATTAGAATTATGTTTTAAATGTTATTTGAAATAAATGACTTGTTTATTTGGCTTAATTATTTGGTGGCTAGTTGTAAGAAAGAAAACAAACAACTAAATTTCATATTATACTATATCGTCAAAAAGTACGCACTACCCGTGCTAAGTACGCACTTTTTGGTCGGGTTCAATTTGCGTACTTAAGCGGTAGTGTACTGTACTGTTAAACTTGCACATACTTTAATAAAACAAATAAGCTACTCAACAATACCACTAATGACATATTTATTGCCTAATTGAATTGTAGTTTTTTTTGAAGTCGATGGTCTTTGTGTAAATTAAATATCATCTAAAGGTTTACTTATTGTATTACATGGTTATAAAGTTTGTCTACAACTAAAAAAGAAGTATGTAGCAAAACACGTTTAGCTAAAATCACTAAACTTTTCTTAAGTGGAAAAAGTTATTCTACATACTTTTTTTTACCTATATTTATAGTAAACATGTTTATTCTGGTGAATACTGTTGTAAATTAAATCAGTTTACTTATTGTTCAACGACTGTAACGTATACAAAAAAAATTTTAATTTATTTTTGTTCAAGTACAAAACATAGTTTGCTAATTACTATCTTTTTAATTAAATAGATAGTTTTTTTGTATAAAACACAATGGTATTTTTTTATGATCCTTTTTTCACAGTTAATTCAATTGTTCGAACAGCTTTTATACCGAGTCTTGATTTACTTAAATATGTTTCATAGCTTAAATTTAACAACAAGAGCTGCTTTAAAAATAAATGTTAATTTTTATAATACATTTTCTTATCCACTTATTAAATCGTTATTTTTTTGCAAAAAACTACGTTTCAGCAATAGAACTGTTTACATTTTACACACATAAAAGAATATTTTTACCCAGAAAAATTACTCTTTTTACTCTAATTTAATACATTTCTATACATTCTTTAAACGTGTTTCAAACACTTTGTCAATTAAAAATAGTATTTCAAAAGTTTGCTGTTAATAAAACGCAAGAATATTTTTCTTATTCTTTTTTTTTGTTTCACTTAGTGGTAAATAACGTTATGCATGACAATATAAAAAATCTGATAATAGTAAACATGTAACAATTGTTTATTTACGCAATTAATGTGTGATATGTTGAGCTTTCTAACTACTAATTAAAACTGATAAAGTATATAAAGCTCTTTTTTTGGTTATTTATTTGGTTTTAAAACTGACTAAATGCTTTTAAACTGTATTGCTAACTTATGCCTAATTTAAAGATGATTTAAGAACTTCTTTAATTGAAAACAAATATAACTAAGTTTAAACACAATATTTGTAAAACTCTTTTTTATTCTTTTTCATCTTAATTGTTAATGAACTTTAATAGTATTTAAGTTATAAACAAAAAATTTCATTAGCTTACCTTAACTATTTCAATTGTGGTTTACGCTAATTAACACAAAACATTTTCTGTTTTAAAATAAACATCAATAAGTTATCACTTAAGACTTTATTTCTAATTAAAACTTATTTGTTATTACTAAATTAAAATTTAGCGAACTATAAGTGAACAATTTTAGTAAAACACATTTTAAAGATTTTATAGTTTACGTTATGAAAGACAATATTAAATGTGATCTAAGTTCACTTAACTTTAAGTTTTAGTATATGAATAAAGCTAAACTAACTACAGCTAGTACAACTTAGAATAGGTGCAAGTCAAAAAGAACTACGTTTCAAGTCTTATAGAAATAAACACTTTAAATATTAAACCTTCTAATAAAAAGGTTTACTACTTAAGTTACTTTATCAATGAAATTATCTCAATAAGATAACCCAACGTGGTGTCTAATATCTTAATATAGATGTTCTTAAGGGGTAAAAGGGAATAGTATAGCAGATTAATACAACAATAGAAACGAAACTTATTTTTTATTTACACAAACGAAACAAACACAAAGATACATTATAACTACATCACTCTATACTAAAACTACATTTAAACACAAATGTTAACAAAATAATAATAATTATATCAGAACTTAATCAAGAAAGCATCTTAAATTTAACGTGTTAGAAATGCATCATACTTAAGCACACCAATTACCAACCGATACTGCGAGTAAATGCAAGTAAAGTTCCGTTTTATAAGCACTGTAACAAATGTAACTCCTTTACGTAAACAATATTGTTTATTGTTTCAAGAAAGTTGTTTTGAGAGTTATATAAACTATTTTGAAAAAGCATGTTTTGAGAATAATTAAAATTGTTTTGGAAAAGCTTGTTTTGAGAAAACTTGTCAAATGCTTTTATTATTACAAAAATTCCAAATTTATTCAATCGCTTTATAATGTTAAAATTAAATGTTAATATCATTACAAAATCAAGCAATATTATCGAAACATGAATAACATTTTAATGAATAAATTATAAACATCATATATAAAACACTTTAGGTCTTAGAATAAGATAAAAATCATTTAACGTCAAACAATTTAAGTTTATACTTTGTACAATGAGTAAAAAAACTTTGTCTAAAGTATAACACGTTTTTTTTTTGTAAAAAGTGAATTTTGGACCATTTATTAATAGTTTTTAAAAGTAAGAAACAAAACACTAATTTTTTTTTTTACAGTTTTGTGTTTTTACAAAATTGTATTAGAAAGTTTACAACGTAACTTAGAAAGTAGCCATAGAATTCTTCTATTACAAAGTAGTTTTAGCTTAAAAATAAGCAATGTAAACATTTAATAAGCACATCATAAATCTACTCAAAAACTTTTAAAAACTGCATTTGTAAATCAAAAACGGTTTCACAAATCGCACCACTAGACCACTTTGACTTTGTTGCGCAGACAGTATTTCACAGCATCTTTTTTACTCATCACATTTCTTCTGCCTTCACGCTTTGGTACTCGTGATCATAACTCAGCTGTTCCTTTTCTTTCTTCTTCTTCTTCTTCCTTTTTCTTTTCAACCCGCACACGAAAAACCAACAGCACGAAGAAGTGATCACAGTTGAGTAAACAATTAATATGAAGAGCAAGTAGGAAGGGTAGCAACCATCGTTGTTTTTATCACCGGTTTCTCTGTCAGCTGTCCTGGTTGAAGCTGCCGTTTTAACTTTTTCTTCGTCATTTTCACGGCACTCAGCAACTTGATACAAGTTTTCAGTGTGAGGGGCGCAACTCAGCTGCACCTTCCTCATTTTCACCTTATTTTCGCGTTGGTTCAGAAAGCAATCTTCCCAATTATCAAATTCTATGTATGTTGAATTACCAGCTGTTTTTACAGTGTTTAAATTATAAGTAAAGTTAATATAATTTATTTATTATAAAATATGAGATTTTTTTTTTCAGAAGTTTCAAAAGTTTTTGTAAACGTAGAAAAATAAAAGTAACTGTAGATAGAAAATAAATATAAAAAGTAATTTAAATAAGTTTTACGATATTAATGATTTAATATTTAAAAATTTTTGTCAGTATGTTTTTACTATGTTTGAAAAACGTTTTTAGATATATTTTTAAGTTCTTTAATTTTATAAAACTTTTTTATGTCGACCTATATAAAAAGAAAATAGAAAAATAGTTTTTTTTATAAAAAGTTATACTAATAAAAAAGTTTTCGCACTTAATAAGAATAACTTATCTACTTATAAACAGTAACCTTTTCGACAATCACTTTCTAAACATTGAGTATACCGCAACTCGTACAAGTTATCAGTCGAATTTGCACATGAACTTGCTTCTATCTGATTTTTATATTAAAAAACTTTACTATTTTTTCTAAAGCCATTTTTAAACTTGAAAAAACTATTTGAAAAAACAGTTCTAGTATTATCACAGCTATTTTTATTTTGGGATAAAAAAAAATAATAACCTTGAAATCGTTTCTTTCACAAGTTTGACATGATTTTATCACCTTCCAAGTGCTATTTTGTCTACCACAGCATGTTTTTTGCGCTTTTTCTGAATTAAGTTTTCTTAGTTTTACAAAGACTGAAACACCGTAAACTTATAAACTTTGATAAACTAACTTTATTTTAAATATAATGTACATTGCATACTTATGATAAACGCATAGTGTTTATAATATCTTTATTTGAATGCAAAATGAGTTTCTTTAATAACTATAATAATAAATTAACTGCTTAGTATTAATGTCTTTAAAGTATACTTGTAACAGGTATTATGTTTGTATTTGCATAGTCTCTAGAAGTTTTTTTTCTTACCACTGCAAGAACTGAAATCTTTTAGATAGCATTCTTCTTCATCTGTGCTTACACATTTATAAAACTTTGTCCTTGTTGAAACTTCGCAAGTAGAATTAATACTTTTCTAAACACAAAATCGAAAATAAAAATAAAGACATCTAAAAGTTTTCTTTAAAGAAAGCTTTCTTTAAAAATCTAATGATTTAGTAGTTTTTGTTAGTTAATTCATTTGTAAAATTGAACATAAAGTATGTTGTTATGCTTTAAAAACTGCTTGTAATATCTTTAATGGTTAATTTTACTTAAAACTTTAAAGGCATAAAAACTGACAGTACTTTCTATGAATTTTAAAAAATATTGTTTAATTATTTATAGTTTAGTTACTGAAATATTAGTTTCACTTTAATAGAAATTTTGTTTATACTTTAATTTTATAAAATTCAGTAGCACTTTTCTACAGATAGTAATTCTAATTGTTAAAAAGCTGATTTATTTGTTGGTCTTAAGTCATAAAAGTTAAAACCTTCAATTATTATGTGTTATAAACAAATATTATAATCAGTCATAAAGTACTGTAGTGTACTGTTATGTAGTTATAAATATATTGAAACATAATACCAGCATTTTATTTATAAATTTCATCTTAAGGCTATAACATTAAGTCAAATAAACTTGTTTAACCAACCAAAAAAAAAAGATTTTATTTTCTTTATAATTTTTACTCTCTGTTTACTTATTCTTTGATAAAAATATCAAACGGGAAATATAAAGTTTAGTTTTCGTTCTATTAAGGATTTTAAGTACTAATTCAAGTTAAAAGTACCCAATTTCCAGTAGGGCAGCTCATGCAGCCTAACAATTGTTGTTTGTAAGAAACCTCGCTTTCACAACCAGCAGGTTTCTTGTAACATGAATCGTATCTCTCCTTCCACCAAAGACCTTTATCCCAATAATCTTCATCTGGATTGCCTTTCCATTCCAACCAAGCGTTCTAACAATAAAAAAAAAATATTCAATTACCATCAGGTGATAGTTTTAGATGTTTTGTTTGTATATGATTGAGTTGAGTTATATTATTAAAGTAACTGTTTAAGATTTTATTCTTAGTCATGAACAAAACTCTTATAGTTGCTCAATGTTTAACTTGAAAGTACAGATCTAAGATAGTTAAACTGTAACTAAAAAAAGAATAAACGTATAACCTAATTGAATTTCTACTTTCCATTGACCAGGACGAAAGTATGTTTATGTCACAATAGTTTTGATTATAACTTCAACGGAACATATGATATGAAAAAAAAGACACTAAATGTGTATAAAAATATTTGTGTTTAAAATGTTTGTTATTATAACAAAAAATTATTGTACTTGTATGTCGTATAAATTAGTGATTAGTAGTCTGTAAATTTGAATAAAAAAAAGCAAACTTGCTTAAACATCAACTCACTAAAATGAAAATGCAATGATTGAAAAGTCTTAATAATGTTAACAATTTTTTTTAGATTCAAGTTTATAGAAACAATAATAAAAGAATACATCGCATAATTTTTTATAACTATTCATGAGGTTTGAAGTTATTTAGCTAGAGAACTTTAAAACTATAAAAACAAAAACAAAATTACACCTACGTCTTTTTTGTAGGTTATTAAGGTACTGTATATAGTGAAAGATAAAAGTAATAACTTGAGAAAAACAATAAATTTTGTGATAAATTGTATAAACTAAACTGTGAGCGAGAAAAAACTACAACTATGACATAAGTATCGTTTTTTTATTTGTTTTCTTATTTTTATACTCTTCAAACTAGTGTTTGCAAAATGCAGTGCGCCAAGCAAGAGCTTTGTAAAAAATATTTTTATTTTTAAAGCCATAGAGAAAAAGTAGCTAACCGAGAAAACAGTTTAAGTTTTCTTTTATTTTCAATGCTTTTATTTGCTTTTTGTTAATCTTAACTGTATATATATATATATATACTTTTCATTACACATTTGCTATTATATGTTGTTTTATTTTAACGCGATTCTTTTTATAATCTCATCAAAAAACTTTGCTAACTCTGTTTGTTGTTATTATTTCATCAGTTATAAATATTATAAATAGTGTTTTTTCCTTGCATCTTTGATGATAGTTGTTGATAGTTTATACAAAAAAGCTTCTTATTAAAATAAATTTTAACCAAAAAAGATTTTTTTAAATAAATTTTACTTTTTATTTGTAGATTATGTGTTTATAATTACTCTGCACACCTATATACACACGTTTTTTTAAATATTTTTTCTTCCTATCCAAATAGTTGTGCTCGTTCATAACTTAACAAATTATTTTATTAATTTTACGTAGAGAATTATTTTTTAAGAGTATTTTTAGATAATTTTTGGTTATTTTCCAACAAACTTGCTTCGTTCGGAGCTTATTGTTGAAAAATGTTAAAATTAATATTACAAACATTTTATTACAGGTTTTAACTTCTAAACCTTTTTACTTTATTTTAAATACTCAACTTGAAACTTAATATGACTATATTTTTTTATTTTAAGAAACTTAAAACTTTTCGAATCTTATCTTTGATAATTTTTCTAAAGTTAAACGGAATTTAAAAAAGTTTTGAAGATTGATAAAGCTTTAAGTTTAAGATAAATATGAGTATTTTAAGTAAAGTTATAAAAAACATGCCGTTCGAACTAAAACTTTTATTAAAAGTTTAGTTAATATACTGTTTTATAGCTATCTTTCCATTTCCAGGATTTTACATGGTAAGGTTTGGCAGGTTTCTGCAATTAGATATAATTTATCTTTTTTGATTCTAAATTACTGTTTTTAGTGCAGTAAAAATCGAAAAGGTCTTTAACAAGCTTCTTTAGTTAATTTATACTTTTATAGTTATTTTAATAGTTTGTAGATAAAAACAATTACTTTTTTAGATTCTGGAAACGTTTTATCATCAAATGTTTTACCCTTTCCCGTTGCTACAGTGGCTGAAAAATAATTAATTTTTAAAAACTGTGTTTTATGGTTTTAAAATATTTCAGAGTAACTAAAGCTGTTAAACGAAAATAAGAAATTGTACAATGCTGAACATACTAAAGTTAAATAATTTCTATATAAAAAAATATGAATGAGTTAAATATCCTTAATTTCCAACCTAAAACGTTCTTATGGTTTTTATTTTTAACATAAAATCTACTTTTCAAATGTTAATACCTTCTTGGTGTTTTTTATTTTCGACTTAAAGGTTTTTAATTTTTGTTTGATTCAAAATATTTTTGCTTGTAACCATGGCTACATCAACAGACTATTTTTTAGATTTCAACTTTGTTATAAACTCATTTAATTGAACGAAACTGGTAAATGTCACGATTTGTTTAATTTGTTTGATTAAACGGAATACTTACTTGTTGAAAACATTAAAGAGCAAGTGTTCATTTATTTACAATTTTTAATATAAAGTAGTAAACTAATAAATACTATGTTATAAAAATATACTTTGATGGAAGTGTTTGTCTAATAACTATAGCATCAAGTTAATTTCTCAACATAAAAAGTTAAAACACATACTTGTATTTTGAACTTTGTTTGTTTTTGCAGTGGCTGTAACAGTTACATTTTTCTTACCACTGCAAGAACTAAAATCTTTTAGAAAGCATTCCTCTTCATCTGTGCTTACACATTTAAACCATTTTGTCCTTATTGAAACTTCGCAAGTAGAATTGAGATTTGTCTAAACTCCATATAAAAGTAAAAGTTAAGTACAAAAAGTTCTTGAAAGATAGCGTTTTTCAACAAAATCAATAACTTTATAGTTTTTGATTCATTTTTGACTTATGTTGTTTATTAAGTTATTTTTTATTAACTTAAGTATTCTAAAAAAATGTTTGCTACCTCTTTAATCTACTTGCTGAGAGGCATAAATGCATAAAGACTTGTATTAAAGTTTTTAATAACTGTTTTAAGTAGTATTAAATTTTTGTATGCGTTTTAGTATTACTAGTTTAACTAGAAATTAACTTTTCGATTGTCTTATTTTACAAACAAACTTCAGCATATTGTTTAAAAACTTGTTTATTAAACTTTAATGTACAGTTAAATAAATTTGTTAAACGAACCACAAAAAAAAATTAAGTATGCTTCTTCATTATAGCTTTTACTGTTTTTTTTGACAAAAGTAAAAATGTATATATATAAATTTAAACTGCAAGTTTTCAATACTTTAAAACTTAACATAAAAGTAAACACACCCAATTTCCAGTAGGGCAACTCATGCAGCCTAATAATTGTTGTTTGTAAGAAACTTCACTTTCACAACCAGCAGGTTTCTTGTAACATGAATCGTATCTCTCCTTCCACCAAAGACCTTTATCCCAATAATCTTCATCTGGATTGCCTTTCCATTCCAACCAAGCGTTCTAACAATAAAATTAATTGTTTATTTTTTCTTGTCTTCAAGTATTTTGTAAGATTTTCTTCTTTATCGAAAAAAAGAAGACCAATGGTATTTAAAGCAAAGTTTTATAATTTTATAATATATTTTTTTAATAATAACATTATTACCTAAATAAAATAAAAAACATAATAAAGTTATAATTTTTTATTAAACTTAACTTCAACTATAAATAGTAAGAGTATATTTTGTTAACTTCAATAAAAAAAATACTACAGCTTTGATAATAAACTTCGCGTAATATTATATAAAAATGTTAATAAACAATTAAGCTTTTTCTTATGTATCTAATCTAAATGTTGATTAGAACTGATAAACTAAAAAGACAATTAGTAAACATTACTTCACATAAATTTTGAACAAAGCGCTCAAAATAATTGGTCCAAGGACCTGAAATACGAAAAAACCTTTCGGTTATCGAGTCGTATACCACTTGGATACAGTTTAAGGTCATGTTCAGGACCATGATAAAGAATATTTGACCCCTAAAACAAGGGAATTTACCCCCAGGTTAAAAATCGCAGTTCTAGAGGATTAAAAATTAAAAACTACTTTATAAAAAACAAACTTCTTTAGTTAGTTTATACGCTTGAAATTGTTAAGATACTATACAAACAAAAAGTTTACTTTTTCAGATTCTGGAAAAGTTTTATCATCAAATTTTTTACGTGTTCCCGTTGCTACAGTAGCTGAAATAATTAGTTTAAATATAAAAAAACAAAGAAGTTTTTTGGTATTGAAATATTTCAGAGTAATCAAAGCTGTCAAATGAAAAAAAAACATTACATAACTAATAAAATTAAAATTTAAGTACTTTTTACTTAAGAATTAAAATAAAATAAATATAAATAAACTAAGGTTATTAAAATTTTTTCCTAACAAGTTCATATGGTTTTTATTTTTAATGTAAAAGTATATTTTAATTTTAAATTGTATAGTACCGTTTTAGTGTTTGATCAAATAGTGTTTCACATTAGCGTTTCATTGATCAAATTAACTTTAAAATTTAAAAGTAACATACTTGTATTTTGAACTTTGTTTGTTTTTGCAGTGTTTGTAACAGTTACATTTTTCTTAATATTACAAGAACTGAAATCTTTTAAGTAGCATTCTTCTTCATCTGAGCTTATACATTTATAAAACTTTGTCCTCGTTGGAACTTCGCAAGTAGAATTAACATTTTTCTAAACACAAAAATAAAACGACGATAAGTATTAAGAAAAATTTTTTTAGAAAACGTTTTGATTTAGATTTTAGTTGATCGATAATTTATTTATATAATAAATTTTAAATTAATAAAAAAATGATTCTTACCTCTTTATTGTTTCTACTTACTGAGAAATTTAAATGCATATACACTAATCTTACGGTTTTCAATAAATGTTTTAAGATGTTTAAAAGTTTTTTAAGCCTTTTGGTATTACTAGTTTCACTAAAATAAATACTTAAGCATTGTTGTTTTTACAAATAAACTTTGGCATTCTTTTTTTAATTTTTTTCAAATCATAATGTAAAGTTAAATAAATTGGTTCAATAAACCATAAAAAGTAGTTAAGAATGCTTCTTCGTTGTAACTTATGCTTTCTTTAAAAAAAGTATATAGAAAAATCTTACTTACTGTTTTTCAATGGTTTTAAATTAATATAAAAGTAAACACACCCAATTTCCAGTAGGGCAGCTCATGCAGCCTAATAGTTGCTGTTTGTAAGAAACTTCACTTTCACAACCAGCAGGTTTCTTGTAACATGAATCATATCTCTCCTTCCACCAAAGACCTTTATCCCAATAATCTTCATCTGGATTATCCTTCCATTCCGACCAAGCGTTCTATATATTTTTTGTTACTGTCAGGTAGTAGTACTTTTTATTATATACAATTAAGTTGAAGTATTATTAAAACAACCAGATTTACTTCTTTATCGTAAACATGATTCTTGAAATTGCTCAGATACATTACTTGAGAGCATGGCTTTTTGAAATGATTTTATTACTAAAAAAGGAGTAAATGCATAACTAAATTAGCTTTAAGCTTTCATTAAGCTAAACATACGATGAAAGGTAAAAGTGTATTTAAACTTCAATAGTTTTGATTATCATTTTAACAGAATACATAACATTAATCTAAAAGTTGAAGTAAAGTACTAATTTTAAGTTTTTATTCATAGTCGCAAGGAATAAGCATTTAATGAAATTGTTTAACATTGTGCTCCTAAATTTTTGTTTAATGTAAAAACTAAAGAACGACTAAAGTTAAAAACAAAAACCTGTATAGCTAACTTTTTCTTAGAAACATTTTGAAATGAAAAATAAAAAACACAAGTTAGCAACTAATATAGTTGAAAAAACTTGAAAAAATACATTATCTAATAGAAGTAAAGACATTTTTTATGTTAAATAAATAAGATAGTTTGACAAAGTTCTAAAAATGCAGAGTTACAAGCACAAAATATATAAAATGGTTGTATATGGGTGTGTGTTTATATTATCTATTATAATAACAATAGACTTAATTATACATATATATTATATATAAATAAATGATAAGTAATCTGTAAATTTAAATAAAAACCTTACTTTTTTAAACATCAATTCACAAAAACTAATATACAAAGAGTGAAAAACCAAATGGTATTAACAACTTTTTTGAATTTAAGTTTATGGAAACAATACTAAATAAAAATAACATTGCATAATTGTTTATTGTTAGTCATGAGACTTGAACTAAATTGATTAAAAACTTTAAAGTCATAAAAATTAAAAATAAATAATTAAAAAGTAAAACAAAATAACACCTACGTACTTTGGTTACTAAGGTACTTCATATAGTTTAAAGTAAACCAATGATTTGAGAAAAACAACAAGTTTTCTATAAATAACAAATTATATAAGTCGCGAGCAACAAAAAGCTACTATTGTGACGTAAGTTTCCTTTTTTATTTGTATTATTATTTTAAAACATTTTAAACTAGCGTTTTCAAACTGCAGTCCGCCAAGCAAGAGTTTCTCGTAAAAACATTTAAGTAGTTTCTAAACTTTTTAAATAAAACAGTTATTCTAGAAGAAAACTTAATTTTAGTTTTTAATGCTTCTTTTTGCTTGTTGTTTAACTTTACTGTATATTTATGTTTTTTCTTTACAGATTTCCTTTTATATATAGTTTTGTTTTAAAACATTATTTTTTGTAATTTTATAAAAAATTCTGCTAATTTTGTTTAAAATTATTATTTCATTAATTATACAGATAATAAAAGTATTAAATTTTTCTATTATTGATATTAATTTATATAATTAAACTTTTTGTTTAAATGCATTGTAATTACATAAAGATTTTTGCATATTAAAAATGTATGCATATATGTGTGTATAATTACTTTACATACATACATGACGATGTTTTTACAGTTTTTCTTCCAATTCAAATAGTTGAGCTCGTTTAAAACTTTTCAAATTATGTTATTAATTTAACATAAAACTTCTTTTAAAGAGAATTGTTAGAGATTTTTTGTAATATTCCAACGAACTTTCTTCGTTCGGATATTAAGTTACAAAATTAAATGACTATTATTTTAAACATAATACTTTATATTTTTGACTTTTAAAAAGTCTTTATACTTAATTTAAATACACCATTTGCAATTTAATATGACTAAATTTTTCATTTTAAGAAATTTGTAACCTTGAAGCATTTTGAATCTTATCTTTTATAATTTTTTTAAAGTTTAAGGAAATGTAAAATAACTTTTAAAGATTTATAAACCATTAAATTAAAATAAACACATTAGTTTTTCTTTTAAAGTTGAGATCTTTTATTTGTTTTCGAAAAATCAAAACATATAATATAAATACGAGTACTTTAAATCAAGTTATAAAAAACCAGCAGTTCGAACAAAACTTATAATGAAAGTTGAGTTAATATATTTTTTTAGGGATATTTTTCCATTCGCAGATATTTACATGCTTAGTTTTGGCAAGTATCTGCAAAAGGATGTAATTCATCTTTTTAATGCTAAATTACTATTTTTAGTAAAGTAAAAATCGAAAAAGTCTTAATTAACAACAAACTTCTTTAGTTAACTTTTACTTTTAAGGTTATTTCAAAAATTTGTAGATAACAAATTTACTTTTTTAGATTCTGGAAAGGTTTTATCATCAAATGTTTTTATTTTTCCCGTTGCTACAGTAGCTGAAGAAATTTAATTAAATTTAAAACTAAAAAGTAAATCGATTTTAAAATATTTCAGAGTAGTTAAAGCTGTCAGACGAAATTAACGATTCGACATTAGTAACAAGCTAAAAATTAAATACTTTTTATAGAAATTTATATGATTGAACAAAGTTTCAAAAATTTACCTAAAACATTCTTATGGTTTTTATTATTTATATAAAGGTTACGTTTCAAATGAATAGTATCTACTATTTTAAAGTTTATAACTTTTTTGTGATTTAAAAATATTTTTAGTATGAAGAGTTTTTAATCTATACTAGTTACATCAATAGACTATTGTTTAGATTTAAACCTTGTTATTTACTCTTTTTATAAAGAAAACTGGTAAATGTAGCAATTTAAAAATTTCCTTTGCACACGGAATAGTTATATTGAAAAATGTTAACATTTTTAATAAGAAAAGTTTCATTTATTTTCATTTTAAAATATAGAATGCTAAACTGATATACTGCATTAAATAACTACATACTTAAATTTAAATATTAGAAAAGTAGTTATTTTATAATTAGATTATTTGTTGTAGTTTATAATGGCATCAAATTAATTTCTCAACATAAAAAATTAACATACTTGTATTTTGAACTTTGTTTGTTTTTGCAGTGGGTGTAACAGTTACATTTTTCTTACCACTACAAGAACTGAAATCTTTTAGATAGCATTCTTCTTCATCTGAACTTACACATTTATAAAACTTTGTCCTTATTGAAACTTCGCAAGTAGAATTAACATTTGTCTAAATACAAAATAAAAATTAAATCAAAGGTTTTTTTCTAAGAAAGCTTTGTAAAACAAAAACATTAATTTTGTAGTTTTTGATAGCTAACTGATTAATTAAAATAAATCTAAAGAATGCTTAAAAATAACTTAAAGTGTCTTTGATAGTTCTATATACTCTAAAGACATAAAAACTGATCTTTATTTTTTTATAGTTGTTTTAAATAGTTTAGAAAGTTCGTTAATATTTTATAGTAAACTTTTAACGGTATAATTAGTTTTACATTAAAATAATTTTTACCAATTTTGTTTATACTTTAATTTTACAAAGTTTAGTATTATTTTTTTATAGGAAGTAATTTTGATTGGTAGAAGCATATTTATTTGTTGGTCTTAAGTCTTGTAAATAAATTAAACGCTTGAGCTATAACATGTTATAAAATAACATAATAAACGATTTAAAACACTTTCGTGTTCTGCTATGTAATTAAAAAACGAATAAAATTTCAGCATTTTTATTTATTAATTGCATCTTTAGACTATATTGTAAAGTTAAATAAACACGTTTAATAAACCGGAATAAAAAGAATTTTTCATTCTTATACATTTACTGTCTGCTTTTTTTTTTTGATAAAAATGTTAAAGAAAATATAAAGCTATTATTTCTTCTATCCAATATTTTAAAACTTAAAATAAAAGCATACACACCCAATTTCCAGTAGGGCAGCTCATGCAGCCTAATAGTTGTTGTTTGTAAGAAACCTCACTTTCACAACCAGCAGGTTTCTTGTAACATGAATCGTATCTCTCCTTCCACCAAAGACCTTTATCCCAATAATCTTCATCTGGATTATCCTTCCATTCCGACCAAGCGTTCTAGTAACAATACTCTTGTTGGTGTTTAGTATCATCAAACTATAATATAACTTAATGCATCAATAAGTGGATGTTTTTTAGCAATAATAGGTTACTTTACAAATTCCTTTATGTTTTTGTAAAAGATGGTAAATGTTATTAAAAGTTTCAATTTGTTATTGAAAAGTTTTGCTTTTATAATAAGAAATTGTAATCGAAAAACGTGTAAGCTTTTAATAGATGTGAATTTTAAGTTTAATCAATTTATTTAAGTAGTTATGATAGAATAAGCTTTTTTAAAATTAAATAATTTTGACTGCTATGTTACAATGATCTATGGCTGTAACAAATTTTTAATATAGGATTACTAAACAGTTTACTTTTACTTTTTAAAACACCTTGACATGAGCTTTATCTAAATATTTATAACTATATTTTTGTAGTTCAGGTAAAGCTAAAAATGCTATATGAAGCAAAATTTAGATGAAATATATTTAAGAAAACTTTTGTCTGAAAAGTAGAATAAAAAACCAACAGGAAATGCAATAATAATCTGTACAAATTGTTAAACTTTTGATATTTACAATTTGCTAAACTAAGAACTCACACCTGATGTTTAGTTTAAGAATTAATTAAAACATAATTACTTTTTATGGGTTTTTATAGGTTTTTCCCTTAATAAAAGCAACAAAAAGATAATAACTTAATTAAAAATTTTTTATTCGATAGTTGCTGTTAAAGCTAAAAAATAATGTATTAAAAACAAACACGCTTATGTTTATCAAGCTTGATCATTTACAGCTTAAAAATCTATAAGCCATTTAAAAAAATAGCCAATAAGAGTGTAATACTGCAAACTAATAATAACGTTTTGTTTAGAAATTATTTTTTAATAATTTCTCACGTTTAACGACGCACAATTATAAAATTAACAGAAACTACTTGTTTTTTTTTTTTGAATAAAGAAAACTAGTAAATACAAGTTTTAAACGAATGACTCGTGAAGGCTGTTTATTTTGTGCCATGTAAAGTAATGTGAGAACTTAATCTAAATTTTCATGAATTCATTAATGTATCTACTTTCACATTAATACAAAGAGGGTTAACGCTTGAAAACGAGTTTTCATTTATCTTAATGTTCTTTACTCACAGTTTTATTTTAAAAACACTTTAATTTTTTTAAACGTTTCATCTTTTAAAAGATTAAATTGAAGTTATAAACAAATTGTTAAGAAATTTATTTAATCAGCAACAAATAATGAATAGAAGTAAGAAAGCCTCAAGTTGAAAAAACAATAAAAGTAGTCTTTTAAAAACAGCTAAGTTGTTCTAAATTTTAAAACTTCAACAAAGTTAATATTTTAGAACATATTTTT
Organism: Thalia democratica; assembly: GCF_965202585.1. Lineage (NCBI taxonomy): Eukaryota > Metazoa > Chordata > Thaliacea > Salpida > Salpidae > Thalia > Thalia democratica. Next base: position 23,911,929 of record NC_139173.1, read on the forward strand.
ATAGAAACTACTATTATTCCTCATTAAGTCCTAGATTACTGTTCTCTAATTATTAAAAACGAATATAAAAGTACTTATAAACAGAAATTTTACTTTTTTAGTTTATATTTGTTAAGAACTTTGTAGATAAAAAAAATACTTTTTCATTTTCTGGAAAGGTATTTTCATTAAATTCTTTTCTGTCACCTTTTGCTACATATGCTGAACAAAACAAGCAGAAAACTGTGTACAAAACAAAAAAGTCCATTTTAAAATTTAAACTAAGATTTAATACAACTATAGTTTTGAAATATTTCAGAGTAAGTTTAAGCTGTGTAGGTAAAAATAAAACTTTCAGTTTTGTTTATTTTATATCGGAAGTTGCGTAAAAGTCAGCCATTATTTTCGTTTATTAAGCGTTGATTTTAATTTGATTAGAAATAAATAGAAACTGGTAATGACAATTTAGCATATATTCATAAATAGCTAACGAGCGTAAACTTTAATATAAACATCTTTAAAGTTACAATATTTGACTACATTTGAATTTTATTAAACGGAAAGAAATCTTCAAACTATTGTTTATGTATAGCAATTTGTTTCATAATAATGCACTTAAACTATAACTTTACAAATAAAACTCAATTGAAATTATTAAAATCTATAGAAAAAAATTGATCAGTTTTTTTGCAGATGAAATAATTTCTAAGTCGAAATTCTTTTAACACTCTGCTGTCAATGTTGAATTAAAAAATAGAGTTTTTGTTTTAAGTAAGAATAATTCCTTTTGTTTTCTAACAATTTTTGTCACTACAGTGGCCGACTCTAATATAAAAAGCTAATTAGAAATTGCTTTAAACAATTTTATTGAAAATATGGACTTTATTGCTTTTTTTGTCTAATATGTAGAGAAATAGCTACTTGTAAATAAAATAAATAGCAAGAAAAGTACCTGCCTTACTAAAAATAATTGTACTAACAACGAGTTCTACCTTAAATCTAGACTGTAAATTGTACTAAACAAGTTGAATAGTACTAAAAATTCTTAAAAATCATTGTTTAAATCTAACATTACATTATTTAGAAGTAAAAAACAAAATTTTACCGAAAAGTAATTATAAAAATCTTAAAGTTAGTTTTATAACTTTGTCATAAATGCTTACAGCTCTAAAGGATGTGTATAACGGTATTCAATTTTTACTAACTAAAGCTGAATTTTCTCCTAAAACCTTATATGCTAATGTTAAAAGTTTAAACAAATTTAATGGGTTTTTTATTTTACTTCCTTTCAGAAACTTTAAATATGAAATTAAAAAATGAATACTAAGCTAGTAGAAAATCTAGTATGCACAAACTTTTTAGTAAACATAATTAACTTAAGTTAAAAAAAAAAGTTATAAAGTTGTTAGAAAATAAACAATTTAACGACAGGTAATATAAGTTTTATTACAATTTTTCAATCACTACTAAATACCATACAAGATGTTTTTGATACATAACGGCAAATCTTAGTTTACAAATAAAAATATTTATATAAATTGAATCCAAAAATCTAAATAAAAAGTTGTTACCGATCTTCAATATTTTACATTTAAATTAAAAAAAAACGTATATAGATATTTATACTTCTTTTTTGTTCTGCTCACATAAAATTTTTAATTTTTAGTAAAAAATGTATATGGTATAATCAGTTTAAATGTAGTGAAATTGCATACTTTATTCTAAAAATTAAGAAAAACACAAAAAATGTGCAATAAAATAGCGCTTCTTTTTAAACACGGCAACAAAAATAACGTGTTTCCTTCCGTAAGTAGATATTGCTAATGCTCTTACTCGGAATAAGTTATCGTTGAAATAATAAGTCTGTTAGTAAGAATAGAGGAATATCCAATAACTTATCCAATAAAATAGATAACTTTTGAAAGTGAATCAGTTTTGTGTGTAAGTTTAGTATGCTGTTAATGTAAGTTAGCAAGTTTAAAAGTGATAAAATGTAGACAGATTATGTAGTCTTAAATTTAAAGTTTTGAAAACTTTTAAAAGTAATGATGTTTTTTCTATTTATCGTACGTTTTTGTTTCGTTGTTTTTTATTTCGTCACATAAAGTTTTAGTTTTGCTTTTAGTTCAAGCGAAACTTTTTTTTTCATATAATATGCACATGGTTAAGTTCGTATTGATAAAATGTTGTACCTAATTTGCATTTAACGATACAAGATTATTGTTTATAATCAAGCTCACGCAAACGGCAATTGCGTTACAAACACTCTTTTCAATTTTTAAGCACCTTCCCAAGACCTTTGTGCTTTTATAGCACCGTAGAGAAAGGCTTAAAAATTGACAAAACAGTACATTTTTTTTACCGTTTTTCACAAACCGCTGTCTAAAACTAGTGTGTGTGCACTAATTTTTCAGACAGTAAACATTAGTCTCAGTAAATAACAAATTTAAAACGATTTAACTCACTGTCTTTTAAGTATGAACAATAAAACGCTTTTTTCACTGTGAAATTATTGGTTTTTGTTACTTCACTGTGAAATAAGCGCTTTATTGTTCATGACTAAAATACAGTGAATTTGATTTAAAGAACAGTACCTATCAATATATCAAGATTATGACTGTATCAAATACTAGTAATAGATTATACTATAATACTTATATCAGTTAGAATTAAAAATGTTTAATTTTTATCTAAAAACGTTAAATAAATACTTATCACTGTGAAATAAGCATTTAGTTGTTCATGCTTAAAAGACAGTGAATTTGAATTTAAAAACAAATTATCAAACAACTGAATATAATGACTGTATTTATTATAAGTACTGCATTATACTTTAATACTTATATCAAGTAGTTTTGAAAATATATAAATTTTACTTAAAGGACTATAGCTTGGTGTTTTAGGTGACTTCTAACTTTCAAAATGGAGTTTCTCACTTTGCATATGATATTTAGCTTGTTTTGTTTAGCTGCTGTGGCAAACGGGCAATATGAAAAACATGGTGCTAAAAAAGTAATTTTCTTCACAAAAGTTCTACAATAATTTCATAATTTTATAACCTGCTAGATAAGCTAAATGATAGGATAATTGTATGTAATTTCTTTTTTGTTTTAATGTTTTGAGAACAGTAGTTTACAATTCAATGTACATTAGCAATTAGTAAGTACAAATAAGTATGTTTATAATAGTTAAAAATAAATATAACAATTTGCTTAATAATTTTCTGGTGGTCTTACCTGTCATAGTTGTCTGTCCAAATTGTAGTTGTCTGTGACGAGCTGTCTGCGGGACAGTATGTAGTAATAAAACAGTAATTGAAAATAATTAAACTAAACTTTCATTAAAATTAGTTAAATTAGTATTAGTAAATCTTAAGTTAAAACTACGCTTGCCTGTATTTTAGTCATCAAACTACTTTACTTTAAAGCAGTGTCCTTTTTTACTTTTAAATTGAAGTTTATTGAGATTGTTAGTCATCTTGTAAGGTTATGATTAAATTGCCTAACACTCATATATTTTTCGAACAACTCAATTAAGTAAAATATAGTTAATTAATTTATTATATCTTAATGTAACTAGAGTAAAAGAAAAGTTTTTAATATTAGAACACTTGGTTGGAATGGAAGGAAAATCCGAATGAAGATTACTGGGAAATAGGTCTTTGGTGGAAGGAGCGATACAACTCGTGTCACAATGAACCTGCTGGTTGCGGAAGTGACGTCACTTACAAGCAACAGCTCACAGGCTGCGTCACCTGCCCCACTAAGAACTGGGTTTGTTTTAATTTTATTGAAATTTTAAAATTTGTGAAATAAGTTAGTAAACTACATATTTTATTTTACATTTGTTGTATAAACATTGCCGAAAGTTGAAAATCAGTATTTTAAACTTACATTTATTACATAAAAAGTACAAATATTGCAAAATAGTTTTGTTTTCAGGCAAGCTTGAACTCCACTTGGTCTGCACCTAAAAATAGGACGAGAACTAGAATGTACAAGTGTAAGAGCTCAGAAGATTCCAATTGCTACCTGAAAGAATTCAGCACGTATGCGATCAAGAAAGTTAAAAAAGTAATTTTTATACAAAAGTTCTACACTAACTTCACAGTTTTATAACCTACTAGATAATTGTATGAAGTTTCTTATTCGTTTTATGTTTTGAGAACATCAATTACAATTCAATGCACATTAGTAATTAGTATGTACAAATAAATGCGTTTGTAATAACTATACATTACATATAACAGTTTGCTTAATAATTTCCTGGTGGTCTTAACTGTCATAGTTGTTTGTCCTAAATTGCACTTGTTTGTGACGAGTTGTTTGTGGGACAGTATGTAGTAATTTAACTAAACATTTATAAATCATACTTTCATTAACATTAGTTTAGGTAGTTTGTTTTAATCTTAAGTTCAATCACACTTGCCTGTATTTTGGTTAGTAAAGCTCCTTATCAAATTACTGTTTTGTAAAATAATATGCTTTTTAAATTTTAAATTTAAGTGTATTGAATTGAAGTATGTTGAGATTGTTAGTCATCTTTTAAGGTTATGATTGAATTGCCTAATACTTATTTATTTTCGAACATTTTCAAAATCATTTAAGTAATATATAATTAATTATTATATCTTAACGTAACTAGAGTAAGAAAAAATATTTAATATTAGAACACTTGGATGGAATGGAAGGAAAATCCGAATGAAGATTATTGGGTAATAGGTCTTTGGTGGAAGGAGCGATACAACTCGTGTCACAATGAACCTGCTGGTTGCGGAAGTGACGTCACATACAAGCAACAGCTCACAGGCTGCGTCACCTGCCCCACAAAGAACTGGGTTTGTTTTTATTTTATTGAAATTTTAAAATTTGTTAAATAAAATAGTAAACTACATATTTTATTTTACATTTATTGTATAAACATTACCGAAAGTTGAAAATCAGTATTTTAAGTTTACCATTATCACATAAAAAGTACAAATGTTGCAAAATAGTTTTGTTTTCAGGCAAGCTTGAACTCCACTTGGTCTGCACCTAAAAATAGGACGAGAACTAGAATGTACAAGTGTAAGAGCTCAGAAGATTCCAATTGCTACCTGAAAGAATTCAGCACGTATGCGATCAAGAAAGTTAAAAAAGTAATTTTTATACAAAAGTTCAACACTAACTTCACAGTTTTATAACCTACTAGATAATTGTATGAAGTTTCTTATTCGTTTTATGTTTTGAGAACATCAATTACAATTCAATGCACATTAGTAATTAGTATGTACAAATAAATACGTTTGTAATAACTATACATTACATATAACAGTTTGCTTAATAATTTCCTGGTGGTCTTAACTGTCATAGTTGTTTGTCCTAAATTGCACTTGTTTGTGACGAGTTGTTTGTGGGACAGTATGTAGTAATTTAACTAAACATTTATAAATCATACTTTCATTAACATTAGTTTAGGTAGTTTGTTTTAATCTTAAGTTCAATCACACTTGCCTGTATTTTGGTTAGTAAAGCTCCTTATCAAATTACTGTTTTGTAAAATAATATGCTTTTTAAATTTTAAATTTAAGTGTATTGAATTGAAGTATGTTGAGATTGTTAGTCATCTTTTAAGGTTATGATTAAATTGCCTAATACTTATTTATTTTCGAACATTTTCAAAATCATTTAAGTAATATATAATTAATTTATTATATCTTAATGTAACTAGAGTAAAAGAAAAGTATTTAATATTAGAACACTTGGATGGAATGGAAGGAAAATCCGAATGAAGATTACTGGGTAATAGGTCTTTGGTGGAAGGAGCGATACAACTCGTGTCACAATGAACCTGCTGGTTGCGGAAGTGACGTCACTTACAAGCAACAGCTCACAGGCTGCGTCACCTGCCCCACTAAGAACTGGGTTTGTTTTAATTTTATTGAAATTTTAAAATTTGTGAAATAAGTTAGTAAACTACATATTTTATTTTACATTTGTTGTATAAACATTGCCGAAAGTTGAAAATCAGTATTTTAAGTTTACATTTATCACATAAAAAGTCCAAATATTGCAAAATATTTTTTTTTTCAGGCAAGCTTGAGCTCCGATTGGTCTGCACCTAAAAATTGGACGAGAACTAGAATGTACAAGTGTAAGAGCTCAGAAGATTCCAATTGCTTCTTGAAAGAATTCAGCACATATGCGATCAAGAAAGAGTGTGAAATAACAAGAAACAGTGTTTGGAAAGTGATAAAGTCGTGTCAAACTTGTAAACCGAATGATACAAAGGTTTTCACTTATTTTTAGTTACAGTTTTGTAAAGTATAAAGCTGAAAGCTGTGAACAACAATATCATTTAGACTAGTAATTTGAAGTCAAAAAAGTTTTTTTTTAAGTACAAAATTAGTTCATATCTAAAAAATATTGTTTTTTAACACTTTTGAAAAACAGATAGAAGCAAGGTCATGTGAAAACTCAGCTGAAAGCTTGTCTGAATTGCGGTACACTCAATGTTTAGAAAGTGATTGTCAAAAAGGTTCTTGTTTATAAAAATATAATATACTATGATCATGTAAGACATTTTTTTTAAACAGAGTTGGTTTCCAGCTTTCATCCAAATACTTTGTTGTACATGAAAATTATTATTTAATATTTTAAGATACATATTTGCTGTAATATATAACTAACTTAAAGTTATGTCTAATGCTTTAAGACATTATTCAAGATACCAACGAACATACTTACTAAGCTTTATATAAAAAATTTAAAGTATTTAAATGTAAAATTTATAAAGACATATTTTATTTAAATCTTTTTATTATTGATGGCGCGAAACATCTCAACTTTGTTGATGATGGCCGTAAGAAACACTGATCAAAATCTTGTACACAAAACTTTTTATTTGCACGCAGCAAAAAAAGTTTTTAAAACCTAAGAAAAACTTTAAAAACCGGTAATTTGACAGTTGAAGAGCTTGGAAACCAGGGAAATTGTCTTGTAGACGACCAAAGCGGGGAGGCGATCAAAATAAGAAAGGTGGAGCGTGTGACTCGAGGCGTGAAGGGCTGCACCAGTTTGTGGACAAAGCAAATGTCAGAACAGCAACAGCCTTAAATACTTTGACAGAAAACCCAAATTACCAAAGACTAAAAACAGCGAAAGTTTTTGCTCATCCTGTTTTTGTTTATTTCAATAACTTATTTTAAAGCAACTTTTTGTTTATGTTGTTAGCCTTTTTTTTTGTGAGCATTGTTTATTTGAAACAATAAAAACACAATTTAAAAAGTTTAAATTCAATAACAATCTGTAAGTTAATCACAATACAAATAATTTACTTTCTTGTAACATATTGTTTAATTATTTCATATCAAGCTTTTTGATTTAAAAAGAGTGAAGTAGTTTATACTTTGATTACGACATAAATTCATTTCTCTTCTAGCTATTTTTAGTATTTAAAAAAGATAAACTAAAAGTCTTTAAGTTTAAAACTGGTATTTAATCTTATGGACTTAAAAGAACAAATTAAGTGTTGATAGTGCTTAGATCATGGGTCGGCAGGCAGTTGGTGCTCGCGGGCCGAATTTTAAGCTTCCAAAATCTTTGCGGGCCGCAGTTTAGTGACCTTTAAACAACTTTCTGGTTTTAGTTTTAGTCCCACTACAGAAAGTTTTACTTTTAATCAGTTAAATATTTAAAGTTACTTTTAGCTACACATAAAACGCTTATTTATATTTTACATATTTATCGAATTAAATTTGACATTAACTAAATACTTAAGTCTTAACAAGCTACGTACTGTCTTAGAGACTAAATAAGTTTAACTTAAAATTTTTAGTATTTTACTTATAATCTAGTTCTCTATGAAAACCGAGCTTGAAAAACATTTTTGAACGGCACTTTTATACATTTTTTATATAATGAACCCTTTTCATATTTTGAAAAACCTTAATCTTTGAAAATGTTTTTTGCGTTTTAAATAGTTTTCACTCTTTAAAAATTCAGTAATTAGTTAACTAAATAACATTTTTACCTATTTGTATGGTATAACAACTAAAAAAAAAAATTAACATAATTAATACTCAAACACTTTAGTAAAAAAACTTATTAATAATAATTTAGTCTTTTACATGGTCTCCACTTAAAAAGCAAAAATGACTGAGTTATATCAAACCAGTCTTAGTTTATTAAAAGTTGAAAAGGCTAAAAACTTGCTGTTAATCAAACTTAAATAATTAACTAAGTTATCATTAAGTATCATCATTAAAAAAATAAAATAATATGTAAGTAAGCTAGAGAAAAAAATTATTAATAAACTACACTACAGTCATAAAAACTGTTACGAGAATTCGAACATTTATTCAAATATAAAAGTTTTACACACACCTGAGTTTTAAAAATTGTCTAAATAGGTTTTACTTAGATTGAGTCTTTCAAATTTTTAAACTTGTCTGTCTGTTTGGCAACCCTGTTTAGAATAAAGTTCACAAAATCTAGAGATAATTTTTTTTATCAAACATAATCAAATATATTTAAAAACAAATATTACAAATCAGCTTGAATTGACGATTAATTTTCTTAAATGTTTTTAACTAAAGGATAAAATTCATTAAGCCATTATTGAAATAGAAAAATTTTTCATTTTTTGAGCATTATAGCAATTCTTTATCTGCAATAAAGTATTGCGTTTATAAAGAGTAAATGTGATATATAAAACGAGCAATAAAAATTAAAAAAAAATAGTTAGGAGTTATTGCAAAAAACGAAAAGAAAAAAATCAAACTACCTAAGTCAGTTTCAACAAAGCACATGATTATCTTCTTGTAACTAAAGAGTGATCAGAAAAAAAAAATTTTTAAGCAAGTTATTTAGTCGCAAAAGTAATTACTAAAAAGGAGATACCGTTAAGAATTGAAAACTTTCTAAAGAAAATGTTTTGGCGGTGGTAAAAAAATGTTGTTTATTTCTTCAATAACAACAAGAGTTCTTGTTTAGAAGATGTCTGAAGATTATAAAGCCATAAAACTTAAATTAGGATTTTAATCAATCTGTTAAGATGGGAGCACTGATACAACAGATACTGCTTATCTGAGAATATTTTTTAAAAGAGGAGTTTTTATTAACTTTAAAATTTTAGAGCAATTTTCAGGTTTAATACATGATGGTAAATAGATGATACATGATGGTAATATGACTTTATTCAAAACCAGACCTTTAAATTATGTTGTTTATCAATTAAATTCATTTAGTAATTAACCAGGAAGCATTATGATCGAAGACAACAAGCTTTAAAAGTTGTGAACACAATTATGTCAAACAAACTTTACCACCGACAAATTCAAAAAAGAGTAGAAAAACGAAAAGTCAATACACTGACCTAGTTTACTTTTGGCTTGTTCTTTGATTAAGTTTTTATTTAATGTTATAACGAGTCTATGATTTAAGGAAAGAAATTTTATTTTTTCTCAAAAGTAAAAATTTAAATAATACTTCTTATTAAGTCAAAAAATTGATACTATTTTTAGCATTTCTGGTATTTCTTACATCGCAACTTAAAAACCTAACTTGGTTTTACAAGGAAAAAATTATTCTATGAGATATAGTACAATATTATGACTTTTAAAACAAAATTAAGTCTAAAGGGGTTTCAGATAAAAGAAAAAAAAACACAACGTTTGAAAACATCAAACTAACAACAAATTTTTCCTTTTTAATGCAATTAAAAACTTACCAGACAAATTTTCACACGACTTTCCGAATTTCAATTATTAAAAAATAAATACAGATCCTATAAAACTGCCACAAAAAAGTATTTTGTTTAAGTGTCGCGCACATTTACAATCAAAGTTTAATACGTGCGATAGCTTGATTGGATTTTTTTGATTTGTAAATTATGGAATACTATAATTTATTAAACATCGCGAAAAGAGTGGCAAGTTATTGATAGTTTTTTACGCAGGTATACGTGATAAAAACTATACTTAGTTGAACAGTTTTAGTTATCAAAAGTTTTATATTTATCTGAAAAATTACACATTTATAAAATAAATACAAACAACATATTTCACTTATATTATACGAAAAGTTGTTATAGACTTATATAAAACACTTTTTGAGCTGAAAAGCTAAAAGTTTTTACACTCTTTTAAAGTTTGTTGACAGTTACAGCCAATAAATGTTATCCAGACTTCTAGCTTTTAAAACTTAACTTAAATAGCTAAAAATATTTCGATTTAATAGTTTAGTTTGAGTTATTGCTGTTGTAATACGATTTTCATTTTTACAAGTTACATAGTCGATAATAATAATTTTTCTTTCCTTTAATTTATCAATTTGGTGTAAACACCATCATTGTAATGAATGGTATAGTAGTTCACAAATATACAACAACTTGAAGTCATAAAATTGAACACCTTTTTTGCTGATTAGCTTTACTGGTTTAAGTATTTAAACTCAAGATTGTGGGCTAACTTTAAAATAAACCGTGTTTTATAGTGTTGTGTATTATTAAATAGTTCTAATACTTTACTTCAAATTAATAGAATTTTAAATTTCAGAATCAAAACTCTGATGTAAAGTGTACTTCATCAAATTTTTGTGTGAAAACAGTTTATTATTTTAAACACCCAGCTATAATTTAAATCTATATAAGTAATCTAAAACCATTAATGACCTATGAATAAAAGCTAATTACACTGACTTTACTCTTGTATAAGTTTAAAAGAAATGCGTTAACAAACAACACACTACAGTTACCAACTTTTACCTTGAGCTTGTTGTTTTCATAAAATACATAAGATAAAGTAAAATAAAATTTAAGACGTATTTTGATTAAGTGTTTTGTATCTTTTAATAATGGGATGCGGGTTGAAAAATATAAGATAAACGTTTATTTTTATCATAAAAATTGATCACAAATCGTTACAAGTTGTTTTATAAACAGAACTTTGCAATTTTATGAATACATTTAAACTTAGAATGTTTCAATATAACTGGTTTATTACTATGACCATTTGTGTTTGAACTAAGTTAAAGTTGTTTTAATTACTGAAGTAGTTTAAACTGTTATTCACTGAATTCTATTCATAAATGTTACAATAAGTTTGTTGGATATAAACTTTTATATGTTCAATTTGAATACTTGGTATTAATATAGCTTTCTATTATGCTTGACTATTTAGTAAAATTCATATGGTGCCTAATAATGGTATTTCACAACCTTTATTTTTTTTACCAGAAGTACTTTTGACTTACAGGAAATAAAAAGTTTTTAAATGCCCTTTGAAGAAAAAGACCTCAAAATTTTTATTGAAAACAATCGTGACCACACCTGGTTAAATGATTTTTATAAAGAAGAACTTGTCAAGAAAAACGACGAGATTGCACCCAAGAAGAAAAACTTTGATGCAGATAAAAAGGGTAAAGTAAACAGAGTTATGGGCATCTTGCACAGCAATAATCCGGTCATGTCTCGTCGAACTCGTTCTATCAAAAACTTAAAGTTTGACATTGAACTGTTAGAGCAGGGGTCGGCAAACTGCGGCCCGCGGGCCAAATGCGGCCCTCGAAGTGTAAATCTGCGGCCCGCGAGCACGTTAATTTTTTGAATGGAATGCGGCCCGCGGAAGAAAATTTTGTGGCCCGCGAACATGTAAATGTGGCCCGCTGAGCAAAAAAAAAATTTAAGTTAAACTTATTTAGGTTTTTTGGTTAATTTCATTAAATTCGTTTTAAGTCCCTGTTTAAGATTTTAAAAGAGTCAAAAAACTTTACAGTATCAGCTTAAAAATGTAAAAAAGACAGATTAGCATTCCACCAGGTTTTTTTCTCAGTTTCATCATAACTTTCGTTTTACAACAGCAAGTTTAGGTATTTTTTACATGTTTTTTAAAACTAATAATTTTCTGTAGACGTTTTATTACTAAAAGTTATATTTGATTGTGCACTAAAACATTTAAAATAACATATTAATAAGTAAAATTGTTTATTTTATTTAGATTTTTACACATTTTGATATTTTTATAAGTTTTTTTAGCACTTTAAACTAATCCCTATGCACACAAATGTGCAAAGATGCTCATATTTTAATCGGCATACTGACAATACCCGACCGCGATTATTCCCACTCGCGCACAATTACCACTCAAAAATGTTTTTAATTTTTATTATTTATTCCTTTATTTTTTAATATTTTGTTTTTTTATTTAATATTAATTTATGTTTTACCATCACTGTTACCCCTAACCCTTGGTTGGTAAGCGGTTCTCGGATTTGATTAAGTGGGAAATGATTGCCGGTTGGAAATGAGCGGTTCGCATTTTAAACCACATTTTATCTAATACTTAAATTAGATCATGTTTAGTTAATTCATAATTTTCTAAAATTATTGTTTATACATGTAGTATCTAGGTGTGTAAAGACACATTTAAAACAATACATGATATAAATTGAAATAGTTTTTGATAGGTATACATTTTCATTTTTTAAATAATGTTATTTTGACAAACTAAGTTAATTTTTAAGCACTAATATACACAGTTACTGTTTTTTTGAACTACCTATTTAATACAAACTAAATTTAGGGATGGTAAATTTATAAAGTTTGTATATTGTTAATCAAAATAGCTCAAATTCAAGCAAATAAACAACTAAAAATTTCCACACACTTAAACTATGACTATCTATAGATTTCAAATCTCAAGTCAGTTTAGTAATTTTTTCAGTTTTTAGTTTGAATAAATGTTTGTATACTAAAATATTAGGCTAGTTTTTGGTTATTAGGATGACTTTTTTTGCTTTATGAGTGGCAAATTAAATTTATGATGTATGTTTTGTTTAATTTACAGTGTTGGTTTGAATTGTAATATATATTAAAATTCAAGTCTTGCAGCTGATAAAATTTTAAATATTATTTATATAATGGTATACATATAGGTGTGAACAATTAGTGTTGCTAAAAAACTTGAATCCTGGAAAAGCTTTGAATTTGAAAATTATGTTTAAAAATTCTTGAAAAACCTTGAAACTGATAATTTGTGAAAAATACTGAAATTTTAAACATCTTTTACGTGTTAAGTATGAAATTTCGATTTGACACAAAAAATTTACTATATAGATACTTTTTTAAACACATTAAAAGTAGTTTAACAGTATTAATTTAGTACTGCTATATTACTAAAGACAGTTTTTTTATTAAATGTAATTTAATTTTGTACCAAAAAAAGAAGCAGAAAACTATACTTTCAAAAACTTTATGTAAGTGCATTACATATTTGCTTTTAAAACGCCTTTACCTATTGTTGTGCATTGGAATTAAACTTAGAAACTTTTCTAAAATATCAAAGTCAGTAAAAAAACCTCTAATAAAAACTCACAGAAGAGCAATATTTGTTCTACCAGTTTTCTCATCTTAACAGATTGATTAAAGTTCTAAATTGATTTATGTTGCTTTATAACCTTTAGCGATTTACTAAACACTACTTCTTGTTGTCATTAAAGAAATAAAAAAAAAAAAAAAAAAAGCTACCGCCTACATAAATTCTTTAAAAAGTTTTTAATTCTCAACGGTATCTTCTTTTTAGTTATTATTTTTGATACTTTATAACTTGTCTCAACGGTTTTTTTCTAATCAGTCTGTCGAAACTGAATATAACCATTTGCTTTATTGAAACTGACTATAGCTATTTTTTGTTTCTCGCAATAACTCCTAACTAACGTTTTTTAGTTTTTATAGCTCGTTTTTCTTTTTACATTTACTCTTTATATAAAGATCTTTATTCCAGATAATGAATTGTTATAATGTTCAATAAAAATTTAAGTTTTTCTACTTTTTAATGGCTAATAAATCTTTAAACATTGTTAAAAATGTTTAGGAAACGTAATTGTCGATTTAAGCTGACTTAAGATAATATTTTTGCTATATATTTAATTCACTGTTAATAAATTTTGTTATTTCTTTATTTTTGACTTTATTTTGAAAAGGGTTGCCAAACATACAGTCTAGTTTTAAAACTTAAAAAATTCAAACTAGGTTAAACTTGTTTGAGACATTTAAAAGAAACTCAGGTAAACTTTTATTTCAAACACTTTTTATAAATCTTCGAATTTTCAGAACAGTTTTTATGACTGTAGTGTAGTTTACTAATTGTAATTTTTCTGGTTTACTTATACATTGTGTACTTTTTATACTGAAGATATTTTAGTTAGGTGTCTGAGCTTGATTAATTGCAAGTTTTTTCACTTTTCTAAAGTGGAAACCCTGTTAAAAGCTTATTAATTACTAATAAGGTACTATATTAGAGTATTGAAGCATTAATTATATTAAAAAAAGTACATAGTTTATTAAGACTTAAGTATATTCGTCAATGTAAATTTTACTCCAATAAATTATTTAAATTAAAAAAGGCATTCTATGTGTAGCTAAATATCATCAAATTAATAAAGTGAACAAAAGTAAAATTTTCTTTAATGTGACTAAAACTAAAATCAAAAGATTATTCAAATATCACTAAAACTAAAACTGCGGCCCGCGAAGATTTTGGAAACTTGAAACTTGGCCCGCGAGCACCAATTGCCTGCCGACCCCTGTGTTAGAGGAAGGTGACAAAGATCAAGTGCTTCTAAAAAATGCGCTCAAACTCGGAAACCCGCGTAGCAGTGATGAATATCAAATTAAGATTGCAAGAGTCGTACCAAGAAAAAAGCTAAAGATTGAAGATAGCGAAGCTGACACCTCAAATTTACTTTTATTTCATGCAACTTGGGCAGGGAATTTACCGTCTCAAAAGGGTAGATTTGGTCCAGGAGTGTATCATACAGACCACTGTAGTTATGCTTTTTCTTTCAGCAAGTGTTTCATTCACGAAAACTCAAGCGTTAAAAGAGTGTGGTATTTGTTTGTCAATAAAATAAAACAAACTGAAGCTCCAGAAACACCCAGAGGTTTTTCGTATGAAATATATGAGAAAGAAAAACCAGTGTTGCAAGTTTTTGACAAACGAACAGGTGCTGCAGTTACAATTGACAAGAATGCACAGTACGAAACTGACCAAAGCAAAAGCAAATTATTGGGAGGCACTTTCAATGCTAACAGTGAAGCAAAAATTTTCTTGGCTCATCATGATTTGGTAGTGCCAGCTTATCTCATTGAACTTAAAATTAAAACAGACATTCACAGGTTTGTCGTGAACACACTTTACAACATTTTAGACGTTAAAAGGTTTACTAGAACAGAATCTATAAAAACTGAAGGTAAATTTTCTAGGAAACGTTTAAAAGACTACATAGAACAAGAATTGGATTTAAACTTAGAGTTAAAGTTTAAAGAAGAAGAGTTTGACTACAAATTGAGATCGATTTTACGGCAAATTAGTTTTGAACTCGACGATATTAACAAAATAGAAAAGGAAAAAAAATGATAAATACACATTTGAAAAACTTAGTAACAAGTACACATATTACGATTTTATACTCGATGCGATAACGTGTGACGATTGCACTTCTGATGTCACTCAAATGTTTCTAATTGAACCTAAGGCCGAAGGTAATAGAATTAAAGGAAACAAGCTGCTTCTCCACGGATTCAAGTCCCACGATATTCAAAGCATCTGGATACGACGGCGAACAGTGGAGTTTGGACGCAGCGTGCAAAAAAGTCTGCATGCAATGTCCCCTAAGCAAAACATCAAAGCTCTGCGCTCGCTTTGCAACAAACTGCTTCTTTTTGGAGTTGGAAAAAAGCACCGACAAATATTTGAACAAAAAAGAAACCACTGCGTTGAAACAGAGTTTGGTTAATAAAATCGGGCTTACATATTTGTTGTTGCGGCGAAAGGAAAGGCAAACAAAGTAGGCAGGACAGCAGAGGCTGCTATGTTGAACGAGGGAAAATGACGGAGCCATTGACCGATTCAAGTGAAGTGATGGAAACAGTTCCAGCGTACCTCATCGTTGTGAATTGTGACAACTTGGAGTCGGAGTATGTCATGAAGAAGCTACCTTATCAGAAATATTGTTCTCATGTTGTTAGTAAAAATAAGACTACACTTTTGATTTAGTTTCTAAAGGAGAGTAATTAATGTTTAAGTTATATCAAGATTTCATATAATTTTTTTTTTCGAGAATTCCATACGTTTACTGCTTTGTTTGAATTTTGAAATTGTTTTGTTTGAAAATGTTATAATAAAAACAATCCTTCAATCTAATAACTATTTGTCATATAATTTAAACAAATAGCTTAACTAATTCAATTTTGGAAATCAAGAGGAAAATAAGATTCCATTATAAAATTTTAACTCTAGTTATAAAACAGTAAAAAATTCTTGCTTTTATGATATCTACAAATATACTAAAATTAGAAGTACTTAAACACGACATATTATAATACTTCTTATAAGATAAGCAAAGTAATTGAAGTAAAATAAGTAAAAAAGATATTTGCAGTATTTAAAAAAACTAATTATTCTAAATGTGCCCCTTAACATTTTAAGAGGTTTTGTAGTAATTATCTCTAGTACTTATTGTAAATAAAAGTTTCTGTCATATTAAAGTCACTTAAAAATTGTTTGTTTAAAAGAGAGAGTAACATTAAAATGTAATTATCTGTGTAACAATTAAATGAAATAGAAATCCTATGACACATCTTTGTCAAAACATGTATTCTCTGTTTTTTTATTAAGAGAGATTTAAAAACTATTTTCATTGTGATTATTATTATACTTAATAAACTTTGTAAAACTAACTCAATTATGTAAATATTAAAAAAACAAAAGTAACATTCAATTTAGAATTTATATCATTAAACAGAATTAGTTCTATATACTAAATTAGAGTTTTTTAAACTGTTTCAAAATATAAAAATCTGGTATTTTTTAAGAATTAAATAGTATTAAGAGATATTTAATAACTTGTTCGTTAAAATCCTTTGCTTTTTGTTTAACTTAGCATAAAGTTGTTTTAATTTTTAAAGTTGTGTTGCTCTAAAATAGTGTACTGTGTAAATAAGCTAGTACGAAAGTTTATTTAAGAAAATTAATCTCAGTTGTGTATAGCATCCAAAAAAAAAAGCTAATTTAGTTTACTAATAAGAAGCAATTGTTGAAAAGTCTATAGTATAATTAAACAAACTATCATTCAGATTTTTTATAAAATAGTACTTTATTTCGAAATACATTAAGTAATATTTTATTTTATAATGATAGATGCATAAAACGATTAAATCCTACATTTTGTAAGAAGTTATTATCACATAAAAAATAAAGAATTATTTTTTTCAAAATTTTGTTGATTAATTTTTATTTGAACAAAAAATATAAATGTATTTAATGTTTGTATTTTTATACTTAAAAATATGACAAACAATAAAATTTGTTTGACATTTACTGTAAGTACTTGAACTAAATTTGATGAGCCAAAAAAGATACTGTAACCAGAGTTCGAACGATTATGTAAATTTTAACCACTACACCAATGTTTTCCAAAGTGGACTAAGTGACTTAAATTTAGGGGGTTAGCAAAGGAGCTAAAGGGGGGGGGGCACAAGGCCATAATTTGAAACTTACACTAGTTATTTTGAAGCTGTTGAAGAAGAGCAAAAAATAAAGATATTAGATGTATTTAATGGTAGTTTTGAAACTTACACTAAGTATTCTGACGTTGTTGGAAAGGCCTTAGCTTTATAAATTTATTTAAGGCGGGTCTTTTGAAAAAAAGTTAGGGAAACCTTGAACTAAATAGTACTTTTTATGCTAATAGTCTTAAAAACGGTTCATAAACTTCAAAACTATTTTAAAATGTTTATATAAATACAAGTAGTTACAAAACAAAACATTTTTTATTAACATGTATATTTTTTTCTTACCAAACTAGAATTTTGTTTACTTTTTATTAAACTTTTTAAATATTTATAAAAACAAAGTTTAATTTAACTAAATTTAAAAGTTTATTAATTTATCAGAAGTATTTTTTTAGTGATAATGAGAAAGCCAATAGAAATACAGCAGCAACTAAATACGATAAATTTAACGATAAAGGTTATTTTATATTTGCTATACTTCTAACGTTCTATAAGATATATTTAAATAAAGATAAATACTGAAAACAACATCACATAAAGATTTATAGTTTGCAAAGTTTTAAGATATACAGTTATTTTCTTAACTAAAAAAGATTGCTCAGTTTACTAAAATATAAAGAGCTTAGTTAAGTAGAGTTGTGTAAATTAAATGTTTTATTAGCGACCGGGTTTCGGTTAATTATTAACATCTTTTTTTCTAACACAAAAATTACTATTTTATTTTACTTGAAGAGGTCACAACTTTTTTGTCACCGAAACCGGGTCGTAAATAAAATATTTAATTTTCACACCTCTATTTAAAGTTTTAAGATAAAAAATATTTAAAACATTTAAATTATAATCCCGAAAATATAAATCGAAAAAATTCTGTCTTATTAATTTTTGGTAATGTATTTAGTTTACTATTTAAAAGTTTTTACTTATACAGAAAAAAAAAACTACTTAATTTGCAGGATATTAGTCAAAGTGAAAGTAAATATTATAGAAAGTTAATTTTTATTTTTATTTCTAGGTAAGCAGAATTTGTTTTTGTTCAATTTATAATAGACACTTAAGCTAAGAAACTGTGGAATAGTAAATAACAATAAAACTGTAAAAAATATAGTTTTTAAGCTTTACTTTGAGTATAGTTTTTGTCAACTAATAAAAAACAGACCTCAAGGGAAACTTGTTTATATTTGTATTTAGTGAAGTTTAAAAAAATGTTACATTCATAATATATATGGTAATTTTATATAAGACAAAAAAGATTATTTTCAAAGTTTAAAAACAGAAATAAAAAATATATAGTTGAAATAATTGATTTATTTTCACTAAGTTGGTCATTATTTAAGGTAATTTATTAGATTATTTCGATTTTAGCCATATTATTGTTTATTGACGGCAAGAAAAAGTGCACAAAATGTTTGGTCCTAGGACCTGGGGCACGAAAAAAACGTTTAGAGCAGGGGTCGGCAGGCAGTTGGTGCTAGCGGGCCAAATCTCATTTTTTCAAAATCTTCGCTGGCCACAGATTTAGTTTTTAAGATATTTGAATAATCTTTTGGTTTTATTTTTGGTTACACAAGAGATAGTTTATTTTTATTCAACTTATTGGTTTAAATGAATTTTAGCTACACATAGAAAGCCTACTTAATATATAATTATCTGATGAATTAGAATTTGCATTGCTTAATATGCTTAAGTCTTAATGAATATGTATTTTCTTAAACACTTAATGAGTTAAAACTTAATAAGTTATTTTATTTTTATTTTACTTACAACCTAACTCTGTATAAAAACCGAGCTTGAAAAACATGCATGGGTCACTTTTATACATTTTTTTATATTATGAACCACCTTTTCATATTTTAAAAAATGTTACCTTTTGAAAATAGTTTTTGCGTCTTAAATAGTTTGTACCAGGGGCGTAGCGTGGGGAGGGACGCTGGCGCATGCGTGTCACCCAAAAAAAAAAAGAAGTAAAAAAAATGTAATATTTTTATTCTTTATTGTTTCTTTTTTCTGATTAACTTGCCGTTTTTCCACTAAGTTTTTCTAGTATTTGAAAAGTAAAACGAAATTTCAAATACCAATTAGTGACAAGTTAGGGAAATCACCCAGTATACTGATTCGGTGCGTAATTTCAAATGTGCACCAATGTTGATGCAAAACTCCATAAGGAAAAATTTTATAACTTCATTAACATCATCAGAATTTACACTCAAACAGTACGCAACCAGTTAGTGCACCGCAGTAGTATAACCTTATGAGAGAATTTTCTACAAGGACAAATGCTAACATTTTGTAAGCAAATCATAAAGCTAAACCTGTTTTATAGTGATAATAATTCAATAATAAACAAATAGTAGTAAAAATAGCAATTAAAAACTGCTAATAAAATAAAAATAAATTGATAATAAGAACAAAAAATATTAACAACCTAATTTAAAAGATAAATAACAAAAAAAAAATTAAAACAAATAATAAATAAATAATTCATACTGTAATTGTAGTTTTAATCTCACTGTAAAAAAGTATTCTTTAAATTACCCTAAACTTAAAATTTTTATTAAAAGTATTTTCTTTTATTATTCTATTATTATTGTATTTTTATCATCTTTTTTTATTAAGATAACAAACAAATCAAACTTAGTATTCTATCAGCCATAAAGTTTAAAAATTAATCAATTTTTGTAGCTAGTTATTTTAAAATTTCTTCAGTCACATCATGAATAAATTTATAGCAACTTGTAAAATAGATTTTTTACAATCAATATTTAGTCTTAAAGACTTAATTGATTAATTTTTAATTTAAATTTATTTAATTTTAAATCAAGTTTAAATGGTATTTAAAAAAAATTCTTTCTACCCACTGTTTGTAGTATTTAAAAAATGCTAGAACCTAAAGATCATAGAAAAACCGATTTCAAGATAAATGAAAAGCTATATTTCTTGTGAATTTTTAAAAGCATGGAAAAGGTTGACCTTCAAAAATTTATCTTTTAAACTTTTTTTTTTGTATCAGAAACATTTAGTAAAATCTTTCCACACACTCAGGATAACTCAAGATTCTATGAAGTTTTGGAAAACTTTAGTATGACTCAGTTAAAACCAGATAACTTTTTTAGTTTTTTATAAAATTAAATATTTTTAAGCTCAGGCTGACTAAGGATATATTTGTTTTTTTTTTTGTGAGCTCAGGGTAGATTTAGTGGTTTTAAAAGCTTTTTTTAAGAGCCTAGTTTCTATTAGTTTAAAAACAATAAAAAATATCTTTAAAATAATTTAAAATGCCTATGATGACACATGATATTTTTAAACTAACTCAGGACAGTTATTTTGACTCAAAGAGTGGCAAGGCAATCCTGATATCTTCAAAGTTAGTTGTTTTTTGAAAATTTGTTTTATAATACTAAATAAAAAGTTAAAATCTGTATTCATTAATTTTTAGATTATTATTTTAAAAAAATATGCAAAGTAGTATTGTATGGAATGTTGCAAATCTAAAAATATGTCAGATAGGAAAATTATCTGAAGTTCAAAAACTTGAATTGAAAAATAGCAGACCAACACCAGATATTGCTATTACTCAAGACTGCAGTTCAAGTGGTATGAAATTTTAATTTTTGTTTATATTTCAGATTTTCTTCATTTGTTAAGATATGTTTTTAAAATTTTATATTGTAATATAGCCAAAAATGTAGAAGTTAAAACAAAAAAAAACTAGCTCTTTAGATTTTTTCTACAAATTAATTTAAAAATTAAAGACTTTTAATTTTAATACTGAAGATTTAACATTTTTATATAAAAGATAGAGATAGTATATTAAAAGCTGCAACAAACTAAAAGTATGAGTTATTTTGAGTTTAATACAATTCTATTTGTTGATATAAAATAGATATTGAAAATTATCTCGAAAATAATTAGAGGCATTAATTGTTATACTTAGTTGACTATTTATTTGTAGTTTAAGGCCATAGGGGGGGGGGGTAAGCCATGTTTTTTAGAAGTTGATCTTATCTTATAAAATTTTTTCTAAGCAATAAGGTGTTTTTTATTGTTATAAAAAATTCGAATTATTTTTTGAGATATGACTAGTCAAAGTTGGGCCGCATAATAGGTTCCCTATGGGAGGGAAGACTAAAACAGCGAGAAAGACTATTTTGTTTAAAATCTATCTCCTCCTACATTTTTCAAGCAATCTTCTTCAAACTTTAACAGTTTAATCTTTTTACAATAATGAAATAACATTACTTGTGAATTTAAAAAAATTGTAGTAACAATGTATTTTTTATGAAAAATAAAAATAAATTTTAAAGTTTTTTTAAATTTTTTTTATTTATTTTAATTACCAAAATTCATAAATTACGTTTTTTTTTTGTAAAGTAAGTATCATTTTCTATAATTTATAAAGATTGCTTTAAAAATGAAGAAGAAGATAGATTTTTAATAATCTTTTAAATTTCCCAGAAAATTGACCCCGAAGTAAGTTTACATTTGTATAAGTATAAGTAGTTCTAATAAAGTTTATACTTTTTTTAATTATTTAATTTTGTAATAAATAATTATTTTTTAAAATAGTTGCTTTGAACTTATTTTACTTAATGAATTTATTTCAATTATATTACTTATAAAACATCTTTTTATAGCTAATTACAAAAGTTGCAACTTAGGGGATTTTTTGAGAAAAAAAAATTGCGCACCCCCTGACCAAAACACCACGCTACGCCACTGGTTTGTACTACTCTTTAGTAATTCATTAGTTAGTTAATTAAATATAATTAATACCTGTTTATACTGTAGATAAGCTAAATCAAATTTTTTAATAGTTTTCGCACGAATATTTTAATAAAATACCTTATTAGTAATTTATTAGTCTTTTACACGGTTGCCACTTTAAAAGAAATAATGTCTGAATCATATTAAAAGTTTACTAAAAGTTAAAATAACTAAAACTTTCTGTTAATCAAGCTCAAAAACATAACTAAAATAAATAATACAATTAAGAACTACACTGGAGTCATAAAAACTATTCTGAGAATTTGAAGATTTATTCAAAGTGTTTGAAAAAAAAGTTTCAGATACACCTGAGTTTAATAACAATTTCTTAAACAGCTTAAGCTATTCTGACTTTAAAACTTTCTAAACTCACCTGTTTGTTTGGCAACCCTGTTTAAAATAAACATCACAAAATAAAGAAACATCGAAGTTTATTAACAGTGAATTAATTATATAACTAAAACTATTATAATTCAGCTAGCTTTAACAGACAATTAAGTTTTTAAACATTTTTAACAAATGTTTAAAAATTTATTAAGCTGGTAATGAATTAGAAAAACCTATTTTTTATAAAAATATTGCATCCAAAAAGAGCAAATGTGAATTATAACATGAGCTATAAGAACTATAATACGTTAGTTTGGAGTTATTGCAAGAAACGAAAAAAAAAAAAAACAAATTGTATAAGTCAGTTTCAACAACGCACATTATTATTTTCAGTAACTACAGACTGATAAAAAAGACTGTTGAGGAAAGATATAAAGTAGCAAAGGTAATTACTAAAAAAAGATACTGTTTAGAGTTAAAAACTTATTTAAATAATTTGTGTTGGCACTAATAAAGTACTTTTGTAAATTTCTTCAACATCAACAAGAAGTCGTGTTTAGGAAATGTCTTAAGATTATTACGCTGCATAATTCAAATTAGGACTTAAATCAATCTGTTAAGATGAGAGAAATGATACAACAGATATTGCTCACTTCAGAATTTTTATTACAGGTGGTTTTACTAATTTCGACATTTTAGAAGAATTTCTAGGTTTAGTTTCAATACAAAGTACGAAAATAGGTATATACATTTTAAAAGCAAAGGTGCAATGCACCAATATAAAATTTTTAAAAGTACAACTTTTTGCATCTATTTTTAGTATAAAATTAAGTTTAAGGCAAAAAAATGTGTTAAATAATATAGAAAAATTTAAAAGGTACTGTTAAGCTATTTTAAATGTGTTTTTAATAAAAAGTATTTATATGGTACAATTTTTGTGTCAAATCGAAATTTCATTACTTAGCATGTAAAAGTTGTTTAAAATTCCGGGTTTTTTGATAATTCTCAAATTCAAGGCTTTTTCAGATTTTTTTAGCAAAAATTGTCCAATTCCAAGCTTTACCGGGACTTTTTGGCAATACTAGTTGCTCACACTTAATTGTTTACTATTTTATATAAATAATAATTCAGATTATATCAGCTGCAAGACTAAAAATTTAAAATGTATTTTAATTCAAACCAATACTGTGCATTGAACAAAACGTACATCATAATTTTTTTACCATTTGTAAAGCAAAAAAGTCAGTCCGAGTGACCAAAACTAGCCTGATATTTTGGCATACAAAAGACAATTCAAGTCAAAAATTGAAAAATTACCAAATTGGCCTGAGAATTGAAGTCTTCAAATAGTCATAGTCTAAGTGTGTGGCAATTTTTTTGTTTATTTGATTAAAAATTTACAAACTTAATAAATAACCATTTCTTAATCTGATTTGTATTAAGTAGGTTGTTTTAAAGGACAGCAACTATCTATATTAGTATGCAACGCATAAAAATTAACTTATTTTTTCAAAAAAACATTTTTTGATAAATAAAAAAAAATTCCTAACAATTTTTTTTTAATTTATGTCATATATATTGTTTTAAATGTGTCTGTAAATATTACATGTAGAAACAATAATCTTAGAAAATTATGCATAAACTAAATTTTATCTCGTTAAGTATTAAATAAAAAGTGGTTTAAAACATGAGCATCTTTGTTCATTTGTGTGCATAGGAATTAACTTAAAATACAAAGAAAACTTCTAAAAAATTGAAGGTGTCAAAACCAAAATAAAATTAACCTTATTTTTTATTATTATGTTGTTTTAAATGTTTTTTTGCACACTACAACATAACATTTAGTAATAAAACATCTGTAATAGAAACTTAGGTATAAAAAACGTGTAAAAATAAACTAAACTTTAAAAAAATATATTTTAGTTAATTACTGTGCATTACTTTTGTACAAAATGGACAACATTTGCATTTAGTATTTTTTAGAATAGGTAATATATAACTATCCTAGTTATTCAAAGCACTTTTTGCAATCTTTTTTCAGAAAATAATTTGCTGTTGTAAGAAGAAAATTATTATGAAATTGAGAAAAAAAACCTGGTGGAATGCTAACCTGTCTTTTTAACATTTTTAAGCTAAATCAGTAAAGTCTTTCAATTGTTTTAAAGTGTTATACAGGGACTTAAAACTAAATTAATCAAACAAATTTAACTTAAAATATATCTTTGCTCAGCGGACCACATTTACATGCTCGCGGGCCACAAAATTTTCTTTCGTGGGCCGCATTCCATTCAAAAAAATAATGTGCTCGTGGGCCGCAAATTTACCCTTTGCGGGCCGCAGTTTGCCAACCCCTGGCTTAGGTGTACAATAAAATTTTCAATTTTTATTAACAGTCTATCACTTTGACGTTTTGTTCTGAAACTAGCTAAAGTTTTTGCCTTGGCTTTGAACGAATGCGGCATAAAATAAAAGTAATTTGAATTGTATCATAAAAAAAATAACAAGATACAAGTTAAAAAATACATTTGTAAATTTCATTACGTGTTCTATGTGAGCTTAAAATAGATTAAATTTTGCAATGCTTTATTGCAGAACAAAATATAAGTTATATAGCTTTATATAAATTCAATAATTGAAAAGATATTAATTTACTTACATTCACTTAGTACAAATTTTGTTCATTTAAAAAAATTCATTTAAAATATGATAATATTCGAGTTTACAAATACAAAAAATTACCCACAACAGCCACCGGTTTTACAATAAAGTTATATTACTTCATTGACAATAAGTAAAATTTCTTAAGTTGTAAAAATGTTGTAGACTTACTTTAGGGTTGGGCTTGTACTTTTTATCACCTAATTAAGTTTTACAACCAGGAAACTAGTTTAGTAAAAACATGTCATAAGAAAATTAAAAAACAACTGTTTGAGTGACAAGTAGGGAACCGTTCAGTTCCAACCCGCACACAATTCCCACCCGATCAATTCAAACCCAAATCAAATCCCACCCGATCATTTCCCACCCGATTAATTCCAACCCAAATCAAATCCCACCCGATCAAATCTAACCCGAATCAAATCCCACCCAAATCAAATCCCACCCGATTATTTCCCACCCGATCATTTCCAACCCGAATCAAATCCCACCCGATCAATTCCAACCCGAATCAAATCCCACCCGAATCATTTCCCACCCGATCATTTCCCACCCGCACAATTTCCACCCGAATCAAATCCCACCCGATCAAATCCAACCCGAATCAAATCCAACCCGATCAAATCCAACCCGAATCAAATCCCACTCGATCAAATCCCATACCAAATCAAATCCCACCCAAATCAATTCCCACCTGATCATTTCCCATCCGAATCAATTCCCATCCACATAACTCTTACCCGGTCAATTCCCACTATATTATCAAATCTGATTATATTTATTCTCGTACGAATTAAAAATTTTAATACGTTTGGAACTCACATTAAAACTTTAGTTTTTGTAATTTTAAAAATCATTTGAAATATGAAGTTAATAAGGTAGAACGACTTTTTTATTTAATCTAAAATTGTTACTGTTGCTTGTTTTATCATGTTTTTAGATTAATGTCATTTTTGTTTGTTGATAACTACGATAATTAAATAATTACTACTTGCAAGCAACAGAAAGTTGGTCTGTTACTTGTAAGATGCTATCATTGTTACTAAAGTTTAATCCAGATCAGGTTTAGATAATAATTAAGATTTTAGTATTGGAACCATTTTCTATTATGTTATTTAATTAATGTCCAATTAATTTTTTTTCTACGAGTTAGAACAATTGACATTGACACTTAACTATATTTTAGTTTTTGTAACTAATTAAAACAACAAAAGAATATAGTACTGTAAAAAATAGTTTTTTTAATAAGAACTTTAGAATTTAAAATTATATTAATGCTTATTTTATTAAACTCTAGACCTAAATTACTTTTGTTCGTTGATTACTAGACTTTTTTAAGTAACTACGGCCGGCAAGGAAAATTGGCCTTTGTTTTGTAAAATGCTTTTACGGCTAATACAATTCAGTCCAAATCAGGTTCAAAGCAAATTCAAGTTTTTTTAGTATCCGAACTATTTTTTATAACAAAGTATTCTACGGTAACTGATTTATGTTCAATTAAATCTACCTTGGTAACGACTATAGAAATTAATATCGCTCGGCATAATTTTTTTTAAGTGTAATTTTTGGAAAATGTTCTGTTTTATTAAGCATAATGTTTCATATTTCTTGTTTAAAACAATACTTCCTAAGTTTAGTTCAACCACAATTCTAAGTATTAGATGCCTGCGGCGCGAATAAGTTATTAAAGAAAAAATGTTTTTTTTTTTAATATTTGTTATTCAAAAAAGTTCTTATTTGGTTGCTATTCAATTTTTTCTTTAAGTCTTAGCTTTTAAACCTACGAAATTAATTGTGTACTATATCTACCTAAAAATGAGCTTATTTTGATTGTAACTATGAAGTTTTTTTTTTTCTAAAACATATTTTTATTGTTTATGTGAAAATAGATGACTTAAAGAAAAATGTTAAATAACTAATAAAAACTTACTTCGACACAAAGACTGATGTAAATGTTTAAAATAATATAGGGTAAAATACATTTGTCTTACTCTATAATTTAAAATCAATATAATCTAAAATATGTTTAAATGCATATTTATCAATTGTCTTTTATGCTATTTTTAAACACCTCCTGAAAAATATTACAACTTAATATCTACCGCTGTAGGACTTTTAAAAAATGATTTTTAAACATGTATGTTAAAAGCACTTTCAATAAATTTAACTTCATTAAGAATGTAGTATGAGAATTAACCAAAGATTTATAATTATAAATATTATTAACCAACTTCGGAAATAAAATAATTTAATAAGGAACAAAAACGAAAACTGATACAGATACTACAATATTTAAGTTATTGGATCAAATGCTTTATATAAAAATTGATTTAACTGAATCAATCCTACTAAAAAACTTAGAACATTTTTTTAACGTTGTGTTCTACATTTCTAAAATAACTAAAATATCAACATTATTGAAAACGGAGAGATGAAAAATTGAATATATATTAATAATCAGACAAATTATCAATAAACTTTGTAAAAAAAATAATTTCTGAACGAACAAAAACTTATACAGATACTAATAAGATGAAGTTATGGGCTTAAATGCCTATTATAAAAATTGTCTCAACTTGATCATAGCATAAATGATGAAATTTTTTTTTTTACAAAGTTTTACTTTTTTAATACAACTAAAATTCAACATAAATAAAAACAAAAAATTTACTATAGATTGATAACTAAAATAATTATCAAACAACTTTGTAAAAAAACGAATTTAAGACGAAAAGTAAACGAAAACTAATACATATGATAATTAATTAAGGTTATGTGCAATACCTCTGAGAAATTCCATAACAGTTCTTTGATTGCGCCCGGTTACAATT
The DNA here is from genome assembly GCF_965202585.1 of Thalia democratica. Taxonomy (NCBI): domain Eukaryota; kingdom Metazoa; phylum Chordata; class Thaliacea; order Salpida; family Salpidae; genus Thalia; species Thalia democratica. Next base: position 23,940,035 of record NC_139173.1, read on the forward strand.
GATTTTAATCTTTCGTCTAGGTTTTTGTATTTTTTCTGTTTCTTTTTATGAGGTTCACCCGAGATCAATATTTCGATTTGATTAGTTTGACTTTTTTGCCTTTTCATTAATTTATCAATACATTTAAACACTCCAGGTTTGGCACTATGCATAACAGCTTTGAACTTTCTGTGCCAACCCTCCACACAATTATTAGTCCGAAATCAGTTTGAAAGCATTCTTTCATTGACATTCCAAAAGGTAATAGGAAACAATGGTGGTTGAGCGTCAACACCATTGCTACCAATATAGGTATTAATAAAATACCTAATAATTGGTATCACTTCAGTTGGACAGTCGTTTTGCCGGAGCAAAAAAACTGCAGCCTCAATTACCTCTTCCACCGGCAAAAACGCAAGAGCTGAAATGTGCTTTATATACAGTGCAAAAGAACCATCTTCGGCTTTATAGTTCGTTTTGCAGCCCTGTTAACATAAACATATCTATAAAAATTGTTGCATAGTCTTAATACTAATTTTATTTTTTTTCATAATTTTTATGTATGACAAATAATGTAACTAATAATTAAATAATATAAATAAACTATAAAACAAAAATAATACTTTAAAAATTTTATAATATTATAATGCATTAGTTAAAAAATAAAGTTAATTTGATAAAAATAAATCAGTTTACATTAGTTACATTACTGACTAACAACTTCAACTTAAAGAAAATAAGTACGAAACAAATTATTCACTTTTTCTACTACTTTGCGGTACAAAGATTGCTGGAGATGAAAAAAGCATCCTCTTGTTGTTCCAGGAAAAATAAATTCAATGCTATTGATCGCAGCCTTTTCAAAATCTGTTATATCCACAGTTCTGGTGAAAGCGGTTTAATTCTATTTAGTGTAGTCAAAAGCCTGGTGTATGTTTTTTGAGTTTTATTTTCAAGTAATTCAAATACCAATGTAAAAACCGCATGTTTTTCATCTGTAGTGGTTTCCATTATTTCGCCGTGGATAGTATACAGTTGGCAGAAATGTCGATAACACTCTTGTAATTGTTGAAAAAGTTTAGTTCTACTTTTATCTAATTTTTTAAACTCTTTATTAATATGTTACAATATAAAACAATGTTCTTTAATTATTCTTAATTCTTAATTATATTTAACTATTAGAACATGAGTTATAGCGTAACCGAGCAAATTTTCTTTAGCAGAGGACTAAATTTTCGTATTCACTGGTCGCAATATAACATATAAACATACTCTCGAGCCACACTTTTACAAATATGGGCCAAAGTTTGCCGAACCCTTGTGTAGATCATTAAAAAAATCTATCTCAGTGTAGCAGAGACATTTCTAGGCCTTTTCAAATGGAGAAGCACTATTTTTTGCTTTAGTTTAAAATGATTCTTCTTCTAACTATAAATAAAAGTTGTCTTTTAGATATATAAGCATCTACTCAACTGTTAACATTTTTGTTAATCATAGTATTTAAATACATAATGTTAAACTATCAATAACGTTTTTCAGTCAAATATCTATATTTTTTTTTTGTCTATTTCATAAATAGTTTCTCACTTAATAACCTTGTTAATTTAAATAAATTTTAAAACTATTTAACTCATTTAATTTATCAAATATTGTAAATATTTCATTATCTAATAGCAAAACATAAAGTAAAGACAAAATTGATTTAAAATGTAAAAGATCACGAGATAATTGAAGTTAAATGGCAAATTAAAGAACATGTAGTAATGTCACGATATAGAGGTCGTGTTTGAATGGTTTTGTAAAGTCTAAGGTCTTTTTTAATGTGTAAGAATCAAAACTGGAATAATAATTAAAAAAAACACGTTATAAATACAACATGCTAAAACATGTGCTTGAATTAGCAAGTATAACTTTAATAAATATGTAGTTAGAAGTAAAGTTGCAATATATAGTTGTGAATAACGCTTAAGTTAATGAAAAGTCTTCATTACAAACAAAGTTTCAAAAGTTATAAGCCGTTTATGACACAATGAAAAGAAAATAAAGCTTTTTCTTATTAGCGCATATCACAAAAGCAAATCTTTTTTTACGATAAAATAAAAGTTTTGCATTTTGTTATTGCATTTGGTTGTTTAAGCGTTTTTAATGCTCGTTGTTTTAACATTTACAATTTTGGAAAGAAAGCACAAGCGAAACAAGTAAAAGTTTATAAATAAACAGCTTTTTTGGTTAATAAACGAAACTTTCTTTTTTTCTTTTTCGTATTTTTTCATCGTCGCACAGGCTCCAGGTAACCAGTCTAAACACGCCCCTGCAGTTAGGTACAGCTTATTGAAAATGAAAACAATAAAAATTTATTAAATTAATTATTTCTCTCACGAAAAGTTATTATAATACTTTTTTTTTAATTGTTAAACGTTATTAAAAAAAAACTTTTTTGGTCGAAATATATGAGGTGATATGAAATTTTAAACTTAAAACGAACGGAACTTGACTGAAACTTATAATCAATCTTTCTTCTAAACTTTACATGTACAAAAATTAAACGGATTATAATTTATGCGTAAAACTATTGATCTGAACTAACCGTATAACATATATAAAGGTTGATAACTATTTTATTTAAAATATTTATAAACTGGATTGAAAAAAAAATAATAGCAAAATAAAAAAACTGGATTGAGTCGAATGAGAATTCATTCGAGTTATAATTTACCTTGATGGGAATTGATCGGGTGGGATTTTATTCGGCCGGTATATAATTAATGTTGGAATTGTGCGGGTTGGATTTGATTTGGGTGGGATTTGATCGGGTGGGATTTGATTCGGGTGGGATTTGATCGGGTTGGAATTGATTCGGGTTAGATTTGATCGGGTGGGAATTGATTTGGGTGGAAGTTGATCGGGTGAGAATTAATCGGGTGGGAATTGATTCGGGTGGAATTTGATCGGGTTGGAATTGATTTGGGTGGGATTTGTTTCGGGTTGGAATTGATCGGGTGGGATTTGATTCGGGTTGGATTTGATCGGGTGTAAATTGATCGAATGGGATTTGATTCAGGTGGGAAATGATCGGGTGGGATTTGATTTGGGTGGGAATTGATTCGGGTGGGAATTAATCGGGTGGGAATTGATCGGGTTGGAATTGATTCGGGTGGGATTTGATCGGGTTGGAATTGATTCGAGTGGGATTTGATTCGGGTTGGATTTGAACGGGTTGGAATCGTGTGGGTTGGAATTGAACGCGGGTTGGAAATGTTAGTATACCAATGCTATGTAGGAATTTATTTTTATTCAAAAGAACGTTTCTTTATGTACCTTTCACAGCAATTTGCATCGAATTGGGGTTTGACTATTGATGAGGGCCCCTTTAAAAGTATATTTTCTTTGCATGTTTTTATTCTGATCGCTGTATATAAAAAGTAATTGTTGTATACTTGATGTTGAGACAAAAAAAAATAGTTATAGAAAATCTACTCCTAGTAATATTCATATTTTATAGGAACGAGTCAAATACGCACAAAGAGACAACTTTTCTAACATTATATTTGTACTGAACTTAATTGTGGCAATATTTAAACTTAAAGGCTAAATGTTTCTTATTTTTAAGCTAAAATTTACTACAATACAATATTATATTTTTTCTAACCTGTTGTTATCCCGGAAATGAGTGAAATTTTTTACGGATTTGTTGCCGGACGCCCGGCGACTGCGGCAGCGGCTCCGTGTGGTTGACAGAATAGCGGGATGCTATTCTGTCAAAGTTTAAATTCACTCGCTCTGTGACGCAACAAGTTTCATGGTGCTTCCATAGAGCAGTGGTAAAGTGTAAAGAGAAAAAAATATTTTGCTTTATTTTATTGTTGTTGTTATTGAATAAAGAATATGTAATATGTGATGACAAGTGAAAGTGACACACAAAGGAAGAACTTAAAACAAGTTTTAAGCTACTTACTAATCTACTACACTACTAAAGTTTTTATATACATCGACATAAATGAGGAAACCAAACTAATTAAGTAATTAGAAAATAAAAAAGTAGAGTTAGTAATCTTAGCTATGTTAGTTCACAAGAACTTTCATTCAGAGTGTAGAATCAGATACGAAGGAATAGAGTTCTAAGAGATAGTGAGTAAAGAAATATTGAGAGTTGTTTGAGTAATCAACTGTGGTAAGATATATTTTTTTTAATTTTTTGGAAGAATATAGGTAGATGTACAGGAAGTTGTATGAGTCATAATGTTTGAACTAAAAAATATATTTAATTTGAAATTGATATTATGCGGAAAACTTTTTAACTTTTTTTTCGAAACACTAGCAATCAATCTTGTTTAGCACGTTGGATTCACGTGTTATAAGTACGGCTAAAAATAATTATACCAAGTCTTATTACATAAGGCGCCACACTTAATTAATTTTACATTTATGCCGATTGTTCAGTGTGAAAAATCATGTGTCATTCAGTGCTTAATATCAGTGTTTTTCTATAAAATTTGGTAATTGAAAATTGATCAGCAACTTAAAGGTATTTTTATACAACAATGCTGAATACTTTCACGCTTTTTACATCTAACCTATTTTTTTGGTGGCGGGCTAAAATATTAATTTAATAAGTTTGAATTAATTAAGTGTTAGTTTATAGGCTTGGTGTATATAATCATATATAAGTCAAATTACGACTGGTAAAAGTATCACGTCAGTAAGATTCACGTAAGAAAGTATCACGTCTAACATTTTGACAAGTTGTTAATGTTAAGCTAAAGTTAAGTTTCAGTATTATAAAGTTTAATAAAAGTAGTAAAATAATTTAGTTGTGTCACTGAAATCGAAAAAAGCACAAAATAATAGCAACAAAGTAATTACAATAAAAATTGGTAAATGGGTTATTGTGGGCTCACACAAAGTGCCTCAATATAACAGGTGTATAAAAATCGTTATCTTTTTCACGAAATATTTGCTGTGTCTTTTCGCATAATACATATAGGCCTTAAAAATAGTAATATGACACGCGTAAATGGTAGTTTTGTAATGATATTAACATTTCATTTTATAATTTTAAACCGTGTGAATTAATATCGAAATTTTCGTAAACAATAAAAACTGCGATAAGCTTTCTCATCGAAATTTTCGTAAACAATAAAAACTGCGATAAGCTTTCTCATCGGAATTTTCTGTAACAATAAAATGAATGATAAGCTTTCTCAAAACAATTATACCAATTCCCATGTAATGATATCAATATTTCATTTTCCTATTTTAAAGCGTGTGAATAAATACGGAATTATCTGTGACAATAAAATCAATGATAAGCTTTCTCAAAACAATTATACCAATTCCCACCACAACTCAAGGGAGTTAATTTCATTCCGATGCGTATATATAGGCGCTTGTCTTTCAAATACGCGTTAAAGTTAGTTGTTTTACTTACTGAAAGACGTTTCATTAACTTGTTTCGAGAAAACGTCTACATAGCGGAGTTGATGTTAGTATTTATGTAACTTTGTTGATACTTTTTATAGATTTTATTTGTATCGTGATTTAATAGTTTCTTTCTTCAGAACTAAGAATTATTATTGAAAATAAAGTAAATTGCATTTATTCAAAGTGTGTTTTATTCATAACTTAGGAATAAGTTTGTAACTGTATTAAACTATCTCGAAAGTAAACCCATTTGGTTAAAGTGGAAACCACGCAGTGTCTTTTAAGAACCTTGAATCTTCTGGTTACAAATCTTTAAGCAGTCAACAGAATAAATGCACACAAACAACAATGACGATATCAATCTTAATAATTCTCATCAAGCAGAGATGATGAATGATAATGCTGAATTTTATCTGTCAAACAGCATTCAACAACAATTTAGAAAATCAAGCGAAGTTAAGCAGCTAACAAATGAAGAAGAGTTAAGAGTTTTGCAAATGCAAATAAAAAAGTTAAATAATAGATTAAAGCAGTCTAGCTCACCACATTACGAACGTGCGATGCTAGAAAAACGCGAACCTTTTTACGATGATTACGAAAAAAGTAATCAATATAATTTAAACATTTTTAGCGACACATTTAAGGCGCAAAGACTAAGTAAAAAGTTTAAAAGGTTAGACTTTGTAAGAAACCCTCGTGATATTATTAGTTTTTTCGAGGAGGAAATGTTAAATGAAAATATTTCTAGTAATACAGAAAAGTATAAATTTTTAACTGGGTTTTGGCCGAGAGAAGAGTTGTCAGACTATTATAAAATGACAGAACGAGATGAAAGAAATTACAGTTCTTTAAGAAACTTTTTTATTAATAGGGACAATCAGTTAGCTGAAATTTTAGATAAAATTCCAATTTGGAATGAGTGTACAAACTTTAATAAAATATTTGCTACAGCCGTAAGTTGGGCCAAATGTCGAGAACAGGACAGAATTAAGTTTTTTCTTGCATACTTAATGCCCTTTTCTATCAAAGATAAGATTAGGGAACATTTTGATGAAAGCTTAGAACTTTTTAAAAGAAAAGGACAAGCCATATGGAATGCTTATAAAGAAAACGCATTAGTACCTAAGCAAGTTAATTACAATAGACTACAGCAGTATGAGCAAAGTCAGCATAGGTCTAAAATAAATTACCATAAGCGAGTTCGTCCTAATTATCAACAAAATTTTCATTTTAGAGATAATGGTATTAATCATAATTACAATTATCGTCAACATAACCAAGATAGAGATAGTTTTAAACCAAGAAAATCATACAATGGGAATAGTAGTAATAATGTTAACATAGCACAGTGTTTGTCATGTCATCAACACTTACCTACAAAAACATCTAATACAAGCAAAGAGTTTCAAACAACCAAAGAAAAAGCTCAGGTAACCAAAAACACTATAGCAGTTGGAGTAACTGGTCAAGTAGTATGGTTTAATGTTCGCAAAGGTTACGGTTTTATTCAACGTGATGATCGGAACAGCGATATTTTTGTTCATTATACAGCTATCATCAAAAACAACCCTAACAAATTATTAAGGTCTCTTGCACAAGGAGAAAAAGTCCAGTTTGATATTGTTGCAGGTAAAAATAACATTTCAGAAGCCGCAAACGTGACAGGTCCTAATGGTAAAACAGTTCAAGGGTCTAAGTATGCTGTAGATAAAAATTCAAACTACAATCAAAAACTTCAACAAAATATATTTAACGCAAACCATCATTCTCGTAACCTCCAACAGCAGAAAATAAAAGCTAGTAGAGCTTATAAGCAAGCTTTTGCTTTTAAAGCAAAACAAGGTAAACTTATCAAAGAAAAACATCAGAAACAACAGCAGAAAAATATCAGTTACAATAAAAAGTATGATAGCAAGCCAAAATATCAAGTGCCAACAGTGCAGCTTAAAAGTTATAAACAAGACTCAGGCTATTACAATTCTTCAAAAACAAAATCACAAACTAGCGTATCAAGCAACATATTAGCTAAAGAGAAAAACAATTTGGCAGTACTTAATTCCTTCGACAAAAAAGAAATTATAACACAGAATAAAAAAGAGTCAGAATTACTAATAGCAGGTCTAAAACTTTTAACATTTATCATAAAGCCTTTTGAAGATAAAATATAAGTATTTTCACAAAACTAACGAAACGGATTTTAATAAAGGTAAAAAATTGTAATTTTTCATTAACATGAACACCTATTTTAATATTTTTTAAACTCAGGTAGTGTTTTTAAGAAATTATACTGAAAGAAACTATTAAGAGTGTTTATTTTGTATTTTTTTCTGATAAAATTTCTGAATTGTAAAATTTTATAGCTTTTTTACTTTTAATGATGTGTTACAAAGTTTTTTATATTGTAAATTACAGTTTAGTAATTGAACTATTAATTAAAAGCTATCAAATAGCAATTATAAAATAGAAACGTTTAAAATGCCTATTTTTTTATATTCAAATTTTAGTAACTACATTTTACTCTAATTTTAAAACAAAATTAAGTTATCAGATTTTTTTGCTCGTAAAATAATCAAGTTCAAGTTTAAAGCTTTCAAGTTCGACTCGTGATAAATTTTTTCCTATAAGTTTTGACTTTAAAAGTACTTTCAACTCCCATTTAGTTTTGACTGTTGACGATCAAAAAGCACTCGCTAAATTTTTCTCTTTATAAATTTCTATAATGCATAAGTTTTGTGTCGCTTTAAAAAGAAATACTTTATACTTGAATCCTATAAAAGTTTGTGCATGAAAATACTACTTATTGTTTTGTAAAATACTTTAAAGAAAAAGTTTTCTGTTTTGTTTATTAAAGTTTGCGATTTAAATATTAAGAACATATGTTTTTCTAAGTTAAAAACAAAATTAAAATGTTTCATGTGTTTTAAAATATTGATTTTCTTTTAATGCCCCTTTAAATGGTTAAAATGTTTTGTTTTGTATAAAATAATAGGTTTAAACGTAAATACTGACAGTTTCGTTATTGTCTTTTGGCATAATAACATAGTAGTTTTTACTAAAATTTCTTGAAAGAATATCTTAACTTTTATTTTTGAGCCGCGTATTTTTGTACAATGAATTCAATCAAATGAATTCTACAATGATGAACAAGGAAAAGATGAACATTTTCTATGTCAACAAGTGACTTCGATGAATTTTTGAATTTGAAGTTTAGAGAAGAACAAGCGAATTAAAACAGTTCGTTCCTGCTAAAAAAACCACCGTTGAAGAAGAAACCGGAAGAGGAATGCCGGAATAGAAAAAGCCCAAGGACAACAAGCCCAAGAACCCCGATGCCAAGAAGTAAAAAGACAACTAAATGACTATCATTTTAACTTTGTCCTTATGTTATGTTTTATCTTAATTTTTGTAAAATATGTAATTTCTGAAATAATAAGTAATACAGTTTCTTTTTCTTATTTTTTTTGACCCGCGCTTAAAACACTTAAAAAAATTTTTAAAGTTAAGTAGGATTTTAAGGATTTAAATTATTTGAAATTAGGCTTTAAACACTAATTTAAAAGATAAAAACGAAATAGTGTAATGATATTAACATTTCATTTTATAATTTTAAACCGTGTGAATTAATATCGAAATTTTCGTAAACAATAAAAACTGCGATAAGCTTTCTCATCGAAATTTTCGTAAACAATAAAAACTGCGATAAGCTTTCTCATCGGAATTTTCTGTAACAATAAAATGAATGATAAGCTTTCTCAAAACAATTATACCAATTCCCATGTAATGATATCAATATTTCATTTTCCTATTTTAAAGCGTGTGAATAAATACGGAATTATCTGTGACAATAAAATCAATGATAAGCTTTCTCAAAACAATTATACCAATTCCCACCACAACTCAAGGGAGTTAATTTCATTCCGATGCGTATATATAGGCGCTTGTCTTTCAAATACGCGTTAAAGTTAGTTGTTTTACTTACTGAAAGACGTTTCATTAACTTGTTTCGAGAAAACGTCTACATAGCGGAGTTGATGTTAGTATTTATGTAACTTTGTTGATACTTTTTATAGATTTTATTTGTATCGTGATTTAATAGTTTCTTTCTTCAGAACTAAGAATTATTATTGAAAATAAAGTAAATTGCATTTATTCAAAGTGTGTTTTATTCATAACTTAGGAAATAGTTTTGTAACTTATAATTGTAGCTACTTGTAACTAAAGCTGTCAGTTAGTAAGTTACTGGAGACCACGTAGTTAAGACATAAAACAAAAAAACCATTAAAATATAGCCCTATTGGTTAAAGTTTTACCATACGAAAACTGATTAATTTGTATTGGACCATTATACATGTGAGAAATGTGGGCTTTACCCTAACATGTTTCAATACGACAGAAATCTTGATGTAAATATCGTGATCTATTGTCACGGAATATTTGCAATGCCGTTTCGCACAATGTCTGCCTTAAATAGGCCTTATGACAACTATTAAAAGTCTATTTTCAAAAATTAATGTAAATAGAGACAAAAAAGATTAATTGTGATTAATGTGAACAAAGGAAAACATTAACTTAATGTATTTAGAAATACTTATAAATTTTATATTAGATTAAGCACGCCATCATATAAAGACAAACTTTATTTGTATTTCCTTTCCTAAATTAAAAAGAATCATAGTTATAAGTTTCGCCTGAACATATACTTTTAGTTTTGTGATAAAAAACATGCTATTTACCAGAATTTCTTAGTTCAAAGCCGTTAGCTTGAGTATATTTCGTGTTTCCTTTTTCATATTAAGAGAAAAAAGCTTATGTGACTACGTAAGTAAAGTTAATTTTGAGCGTCGCAAAATATCTAATAAAGAGTTTTATTTTTTGGTTTCAAAAGAAAATTTTCTGAATCTCAATGACTTTATCCTAATTAAATATGAGATTTTCTAAAGTACAAGGGTTGTAACCCAATTAAAATGTTTTACTCACGTTAACGAAATGCATTTCGAACGTCACAAAAAACTTTAATTATGAATTTCAAATTTTGATGTTGACATAAAATTCCGAATCAAAAGCACTTTATTCTAACTAGATATGGAGTTTTCTAATTTCAAGAATTGTAACCTTATTGAATTCGAATAATCAATTTACCAATTTTTCATCAACTGAAGCGAAACCGAGCCATAAACTTTCCATTTAGTATAGCAAATTGAAACCTTTTAACTTTAGTTAAATATCTCGTAAGATCAATAACGCTGTAATTTGTAAAATAAGTTAGTTATTCTACTAAAATGTAATGGTGTAAGTATCATATTATTTCTCGGTTTTTATAAAAAAAGTATAATAATTATGACGAAAAATTGTAATATAATGTTAAAAAATGCAATGAGATAGAATTATTTCTCATTTAGCAAAAAGAATATAATAGTTATTTCAATTAATTAATATTAATTTTAACTATCTTCAAATAATTTTAATTTCAATATGAATAAAAACAAATATCAGTACAAAAAGTACTTACAGTAACTATATCATCAATTAAGGTAGTTAAGTAAAATATAAAATACTATTCATTAATTAAAAAAATTAAATCAAATATATAGTAATACAGAGTGGTAATACGTTTTAACAAATTTTAAGTCTATAATTATTTATTTATAAGAATAAAAGAATTGATACTAATCAACGAAAAATAACTGTACCAAGACTAATTGAAATGATGAAAAAAATAGATTAAACTTTTTTTTCAATGATTTATTTGTAAAAAATTGTAATAATAAATAGAATGAAACTACTTTAAATTATTTCAATTAGTGATAAAACAACAGTATTGTTCAGATAGTTTTTTTTGTTTGGTTTACAGTTGTAATTTAAACTTCAGGTTTTCAAAAACAAAACTTTTAATAACGTAAAGTTTAAACTTCAGTTTATGGTAAATAAAGGTTTTTGTACAAGCCTATATTCTTTAGAATTTAGATGGTATTTAAGCTTATATAATTCCATCAAATTTTTCAGTTGTTTAGCTTTCACCAACGTTGTGAAACCCTCAGTATTTTATTTTTTTAAGGTTAAACTTTCTATTTTCTTTTCTTGAAAATAAAAATATATATACCAGTTTACTACTTTAATCTTAACAAAAATAAATGTATGTATATAAGTTTAAATAGTTTTTAAACATTTTTATAAACATATATCTTCATCTAATCTAAGTTCAACAATAGTTAATTTTTAGAAATGAGTACGTCTAGTATTAATGTTTCATTATAGTATTCAAATAACAAAAGTATGAAAAAAGATTTAACATATTTACAAAGTCTAATTGGAAAAAGTATTGAAGTTTATATTTTAGAAATACAAAGCAAACGAATTTATAAATACAAGAAGATCATTCCAAAACTGAATACATAACTTATAAGTTCAACAACACTGCGCGCGTTTCAATTCTTTCTCACTTGTTTTGTCAATTCAGGCGCTTTTCACTTCAAGTTTGGATGTGAATTTTTAAGTAAGCAAAAAAATTAAATGGATTTTTTATTAATAATTGTGTTTAAAAAAATGTTGCACAACTTTTCCGTATTATTAGATTTTTATAATTTATTTTGTTGAAATTATAGTTTAAATTTTACAAAAGCTGACTAACTCTTATAAACAGTTATATTTAAAAAAAAGTGGTTAGTAAAAAAACATTTGTACAATTTCAATATGTCAGTCAGTAGAAAGTAGAATTGCTATAATTATTTATTAAAAAATATCAAAAAATACCTTTGTAGTTCTTGAAGCTTTTATGCTTGATTTTAAGTAAATACTGGTAAAAAACCATTGCTACCCTAGTAATTTTTGAACTTTCAGTTATTTATTGTCGTAATTTTAGGTTTGTGATTTAAACTTTATATTTGAAAAAGTTATTACTTAAGTTTTTTTTTAGCATGTTTACTTTTAAAGTCTAAACATTAATAGCTAAAAGCTTTCATACCATAAATAAATAAGACTACATTGATTAGATTTTTAAATCAATTGCTTTAAGAGTAAAATGTTTTTATTACTATAACTGTTTTTTTGAAATTTGTTTGTTAGAGCCCGAATCTTATTCATTGACTCTTCAAAAGAATTAAAAATTCATGATAATACAAAGTTAATTTTGATAAATGTTTCTTGTTAATGTACAATACTAAAGTCCCTATGATAATTCAATAAGTTGTTTTTCGCCGCTTGAGGCGTTATAAAACTTATCAAGTTTTAATTTTAGTAATTACAATTTCCTGTAAAAAAGCAGAAATAAAATATTTGTGTACAATCTAAACTAAACTGATAACTTTTAACTACCATCACACTAGCAAAGTTTAAAACAATATTGTAGAGATTTTTAAGTTATAAAAACAAAAATGTATTTTGATATTAACTCTTTTATTACACAAAAATTATAATGAATAAAACTCTTATAAATGTTATAACTTGTCCCTGTTTTAAAACTAAAACAATAAACTTATTCATTTTATTTTAACTATAACTTTATTAATAAAAAACTATTATGCAGTTTACAAATTACTCTAAACTATTTTAATTTTTGTTTTTCCAAACAAAAATTAAAACATGATTTCATTAAAGTAACATAACTATTTTGAAATTTTCGGTTTCCTATTTTGATATCATTAGTATGTAAGAACTATTTTGTTCAAAACAGTTTGAAGTTTTTACTCATTTAATTAAGATAGTGTTCTAAGGTTAAAAAAGTATTTGATTATAACTATCATTTGAATTTATTATTAATCCAATTTTGTTCGTAGTTACTAAAAAATATAAACTACATATAATAAACTTACAGACTTCTCGTAAATTATTCTTCATTAAGTTTCAAGTATAATGCCTGGAAAATGCATTATAGTTAAAGTAAATCGTCATTATTTTTAAAAATATTAAGTCCATTGAAATCGGATTTAAAACATGGTCATTTTTTGTTATAGAATAGTCTATAAACTCTTTACATTAAATAAGTGAAGACTAACTTTATAAAAAACTTCAATTCATATCTTTTAAAGGAATATATTTTACAAATGGAACATATATTATAAAAGTATAAGTACAATAAGTATAATTACAATTTAGTCACAATAAAATTTTAAGCTTCTAAATAAAATTTAAGGCATTTCTATATCTTCAGGATGAATATTTTCTGTAAATAAAAAAAAAATTATTTATAGTTTTGAAATTTTGCATTATTTTCTTAATTTTTAAGTTCAAGTTAGTGGTTAAACAAATATAAACTTGTCCTAATGTACTTTTTTGGTAACACTCGTTACATAACATACTATAAAGATATATAACAACAATTAATACGCAAACTTGTTGGTTAAATTTTTGAAACTATATAACTTGTGGAAAAGTTTGCATAAAGTAGTCTAAAAAATAAAATAACAAAAACTTAAAATCAGACCAACTATTTTCAAAAAAATAAAGTTAAAAAAATAAGGTTGCTTAAAAAGCCTGAGATTGATTGAAGGAAAACAAATACAAAAGTTATATAGGTATATACACATAAAACAGTAACAGTTTTTTAAAACAATTAATTAACTTTCTATTAAAAACTACATTAATACATTATTTGTAAGAGGAACATTAGTAATGTATATATATTATATATAATCTTAACGTTTTAATTTTGTATCAGTAGAGAAGTTAATAATGATTAAAATCAAAACTTATTAAGTTTTAAAACGCCTCTAGTGGTGAAAATTAAAATACAAAGTTATGGTCATCACTTAATTGTTTTATAATAAGAAAAATTGTTTTAATTGATTTACTTTGTGTTATCATGAATTTTCAATTCTTTTGAAGAGTCAATGAATCAGATTCGGGCTCTAACAAAAAAAATGTAAAAAACAGGTGGGGATACTGGAGTTTTTAAATACCAATTTGATATAGAATTTTAACTTCGGTGTACAGAAAGAAAACTTTTACAGGATGTTATCTTAAATTTCAATCAAACTGCAGTTCAAAGAGAAAAGTAAATTTATTAAGAACTTTAGGTCATCGGGCACACAAAATTTGTTTCCCACAGTTGCTACTAGGTGAAATCAAACAAGTTTTACATAGATATGGACAAAAAGACATATAACAACCTAACTACAGGTGGTAACTCGACGGGAAAGTTATATGGCACGTGTAAAGTTCATAAAAAAGATTACCCATTGAGACCTGTTGTATCAATGCTAAATACACCGTCACATAAATTAGCTAAATATCTGGATCAGGGGCGTCGCGTGGGGTGTTGCACTGCCGCAACTGCACCACCTTGAAATTTTGTAAGAAAAAAAAAAGTATCTATAACGTTTTCGTTATTTTTTAAACGAAATCTCTTTTAAAACTCCAATTTTGAAAACGACCATTTTGCTCACTTCACTGCCGCAAACTCTTAGCTGACTGCCGCAAATGAACTCAAAAAAGCAAAATTTCTTCAAGAATTACCGCAAAATCAATATCTTGCGGTAAGTAAGCTAAGTTGAAAATTCCCTAAAACAGGACTTGCTTAAGTATCATCTACAAGCTATTGTAAACATAAAGTAAACACAAAGCTAAGCTACTGCAAAGTGCAAAGGATTAAACTTAAGTTTATGTACCCCCATGATTTTTTAAATTTAAGAGATCACTTCTATTAAAAAGAAACAATAAAAGAACAAAACTTGTCATAAACTACATATTTTGAAAAAAATAGACAAAAAATCTAAATCACCAAAGTCTTAAAAAATTGTTTTTTTATTTAAATCTGCATACATAAACTTAACTATAACTGATTATTGTTATCATAAAGTTAATAAAATATTTAATTAAATTATATTTAAATATAAAATTTGAGTGCTGAAAATAAATGTTAAGAAGTTTATTATAAACTTCTAGTTTACTCTTACAGTAAAATAATTTAGATTTATATTAAATAAAAATTAGTATTATTGATACAGTCACATATTTAAATAAAGTAAATAGCTTTAACTTAGAAATTTTGATTACTTAGAGTAGTTTAACATTTTAGGAGAATTTAGTCTACTTTATATGACTTTTGGTTTAATTTTTTTATTAACAAAGAAAAAGTTTTAGATAAAATTTCTGAAACATGGTTGCCTTGCCTCATAATCAGAATAACTTAGAAATTAAAAAAAACTAAAGATGACCCAAGATAAATTAAAACAGACCAAATTAGAAAAATATTCAGGCTGACTAAAGCAGTTTTAGTTTTTACTCTGAAAATAACAAGCTTATTTATAATTAAAAAATAAGTGTTTTACCCCTATGGCCACATGAAAACTAACTAACAAATTTTTTAAAGCTATAATGGTTACATATTTATAATTTATCTTCAAATTTCTTGAAAAGTCAACAGCCTCACCAACTAAACTTAAAAAAGTTGAGCTCCTGAGAAAAATACTGTCATCAAAATGAAAAACAAATTAAATTTAAATAAAGAAAAGTTACCCTTAAAGAACTATTGAATTTTAAACCTCCAACAAAAAAACATTAAATTTAGAAAAAAGTTAATAAAAATCTAAATGTTTGTAAAAAAAATTGTGCACAATTTTGAGGGGTAAGGGGGGGAAGGGGTGTATAAGCTCTTTTTTCATGTTGTTCTTATTTTAACGTTTTCAGAAAGCTAATAGTTACTTTTAATAAACTTGAAATTTCCAATTAAACTTTTAGATACAACTGGTCAAAGCCAGAGAGTACAATGAATTATTATACAAGGAGCAAACCAAAACACCAAAAAAATACAATTTTACTGAAAACCTATGTTCTCCATAATTTTTAAAGCAATTTTTATCAAACTTTTTATCCTACTTTTTAGAAAATTTTATACTTTTGTTGAAGAGAAGTTTTAAATTTTTAAGTATCAATATATATTTTTATATATACAAAAAAATAATTACTTTTGTTATAACTTTTTTTCTTAGTGTTTTAAATATTTATTTTAGCAAATTGTTTTGTTTTATAAAAGAAACATCTAAAGATTTTAAGGCCAACTTATAAAAAAAAGATATTATTATAGTGATTTGATATATTTGTTGTTCGAGTTTGTATTATATTAATAAGGATTCTTTTGTACCTCTGACTGTGAATTACCATATCTCAAAAAATGAATTTTTTATATTGATAAAAGATGACTTTTAGTTAAATTAAAACTGTATAAACTAACTTCATTAAAATAATTCTAAAGTAGATGATAAAATTGTTATAGAAAAAAGTCTTTATTTAAGATAAAAAAGAGTTTTAAAGTAGGGGGTTTTTTTAAAATTCTGCACCACCTAATAAAAATACCACGCGACGCCACTGATCTGGATGTATTATTCAAAAATCATATCCCAAAACAATATTGTGTAGAAAACAACAAAGAGTTTTTAGAAAAACTTTCTAAATATGAACGTAAAGACGGTGATTACTGCATTAGCTTTGACGTAGTCTCACTAAATACTAATGTACCACTGAATGAAACAATACAGATGATTGCAAATGGAGTACGTGATAGTACCATACCACAATCAAACGTGTTAAATCTTTTAAAGTCTGTTACTGGAGGTTTATTCCAATTTAATAAGAAATTATATACACAAATAGATGGCGTAAGCATGGGAAACCCACTAGCGCTTACTATAGCAAATTACTTCATGGGAACATTGGAAAAAAATCTCTTTAACACCGAAGATGAAAATAGTCCAGTTTTATACCTTCAATATGTCGACGACATATTCTGTATCTTCCGAAAAGATGTTTCATTCGAAAACTTTCACAAAACGTTAAATAAACTACATTAATCTATCAACTTCATATATGAATTAGGTGGAAACGAACTCCCATTTTTGGACATTAACATCAAACTAAAGAGAGAAGAAATAATAACAAAGGAACACAAAAAAGAAATTGATACAGATGTAATTTTAAATTTTAGTGCAGTGGCAGCAACTAAATGGAATAGAGCTATAATACTGTGGTTTATGAACAGAGCAAGAATTATAGCTTCTACGCATAACATTTACAAACAAGAAATCACAAGCTTAAAAAAATTTTTTTTTAATGGTTATCCAAAGAAATTTGTTGATGACATAATCGAAAGATCTATTAACATTAATAAAGACTGCACTAAGAAAAAACTAAGTAGCTCAGACTTCAAAAATATCGTAAAGGTACCTTATATTGGAAAACCTAGTAACGAGTATAGAAAGAAACTAGAAAAGCTTTTAAACAGTTACATCGAAGACTTCAAAGTAATTTTTACCACAACAAAAGTAAGCAATTACTTCAGTAATAAAGATAAGACACCCTATGAATTAAAATCTAACGTGGTCTATGAGTATAAATTGTCTTATGATAAGAGTACCAGTATATTGAATTCACTTCATGACAATTAGTAGAAAGAGTTAAAGAACATTTAAAAGGCAACACAGCTGTATCTGACAACATTAGCAATTGTAATGTTTATAAAAATGAAAAAAATAATTGTTACTAATTTAGGAGTTTTGAAAGAATGTAAAAATAAAATTGAGACCCTGGTAAGTGAAGCTCTGCTAATTAAACGTTATAATTTAACTTTAGTTAAACAATTAACTAAACCGGGTATTACCCATACACTAAGAATTTTTGATTAGTTTGATAGACATTAGTTTAACAATTTGTAAATATTTATTTAACGTATTATTTTATTTTAGTTTATAATTTTACTTATAAATGTTTATATATTGCATTACTTAAAATTTTTGCATACTTAGTTGTTTAAAACTTGTTTTTAGTTATTTTGCACAGTATTTTGTTGATAATGACTAATGGAAAGTCGAAACGTCGTCATGCGAATAAATTTTAAACTTAGAATGTGTTTCTTATTGAGTTGGTATTTTTAAAAAATGTCAATAAAAGTTCAGATTTTAAAGTTTTATTGCTTTAAAGTTAACTAACTTTAGAACTATAAATATACAGTGTAAATAAATTGATGTCTAAAAGTAATTTTTACTGAAGTTTTTTTTATATTACAGAGAAAATGTAACAAAAAACATCGAATTTTAGTTATGCTTGTGTTATCCTTTTTGCTTCAGTGTTTAAATAAACTTTGTTTGACTTATAAAAGCAATTTAAGTAAAAACTTTTTTGTTATCATTTAATACCATGAAACTTTTCAAATATTATAACCGTGTGCTTTATGATTAAACACTTTTTATTATTCTAAGTTAGTTTATAATTTTATTTGTTAGAGCCCGAATCTGATTCATTGACTCTTCAAAATAATTGAAAATTCATGATAACACAAGTAAATCAATTAAAATAATTTTTCTTATTATAAAACACTAAAGTGATGACAATAACTTTGTATTTTAATTTTCACCACTAGATGCGTTTTAATACTTATTAAGTTTTAATTTTAGTCATTATTAACTTCTCTACTGATGTAAAATTAAAACGTTAAGATTATATATAATAAATATACATGTTGATGTTCCTCTTACAACTAATGTATTAAAGTAGTTTTTAACATAAAGTTAATTAGTTGTATCAAAAAACGTTTCTATAAATAATTTTAAGTCATTTATGAATGTAATATTAATAAACATAAAATCTATTATGTAGTTAGTCTGTGTTAAATGAATATAATTCTTAAAACTCTTTGTTAACAATTTAAAGATGAAAATTGTTTTTAATTTTCGTTTGGATAACCTTGTAAAGATCAAACAAACAAAAGTCAATTTATTTAAAAGTATATGCAATCATTAAAATTTATCGTTAGTTTATTTTAAATATTATATGTCTTTTAATGATATTTTTCCATATCTTACTAGAAAAAAAAATATTTTCATTATTTTTTTTGAAAAACATAGTTTGAAGTTTTAACAATATTCATTACCAAATCAGTATTGTGATACGTGCGACTCTAGTGAGTAGATTGTATAAGCAGTTTAATCAAATTAGAATTTTTAAGCAAATAATTATAATGTGGTTTGCTAAAACAAGCTTTCAAGCAAACGTTGCATTTGTTATTTGATGCCGCTGTAAGTGCGGTTTATATGTGTATATACTTAAATGACTTTTGTATTTGTATTCCTTCAATCAATCACAGGCTTTTTAAGCAACCTTATTTTTTTAACTTATTTTTTTTGAAAATAGTTGGCCTGATTTTAAGTTTTTGTTATTTTATTTTTTAGACTACTTTATGCAAACTTTTCCACAAGTTACACAGTTTAAAAAATTTAACCAACAAGTTTGCGTATTAATTGTTGTTATATATCTTTATAGTATGTTATGTAATGAATGTTACCAAAAAAGTACATTAGGACAAGTTTATACTTGTCTAACCAATCAACTTGAACTTAAAAATAAAAAAACAATGCAAAATTTCAAAAATATAAAAAAAATATTTTTTTTTTGTTACAGAAAATATTCATCCTGAAGATATAGGAATGCTTTAAATTTTATTTAGAAGCTTAAAATTTTATTGTGACTAAATTGTAGATATACTTATTGTACTTAATTGTACTTATACTTTTATAATATATGTTCCAATTGTAAAATATATTTGAATGGAAGTTTTTTACAAAGTTAGTTTTCACTTATTTACTCTAAAGAGTTTATAGACTATTCTATAATAAAAACTAACCATGTTTTAAATCCGATTTCAATGTATTAATATTTTTTAAAATAATGACGATTTACTTTAACTATAATGCATTTTCCAGGCATTATACTTGAAACTTAATGAAGAATAATTTACGAGAAGTCTGTAAGTTTATTTTATGTAGTTTATATTTTTTAATAACTACGAACAAAATTGGATAAATAACTAGTTCAAATGATAATTATAATCAAATACTTTTTTAACCTTAGAACACTTTCTTAATTAAATGAGTAAAAACTTCAAACTGTTTTGAACAAAATAGTTCTTACATACTAATGATATCAAAATAGGAAACCGAAAATTTCAAAATAGTTATGTTCCTTTAATGAAATCATGTTTTAATTTTTATTTGGAAAAACAAAAATTAAAATAGTTTAGAGTAATTTGTAAACTGCATAATAGTTTTTCAATAAAGTTGATAGTTTAAATAAAATGAATTCGTTTATTGTTTTAGTTTTAAAACAGGGACAAATTATAACATTGATAAAAGTTTTATTCATTATAATTTTTTTGTAATAAAAGAGTTAATATCAAAATACATTTTTGTTTCAGAAAACTTTAAAAATCTCTACAATATTGTTTAAAACTTTGCTAGTATGATGGTAGTTAAAAGTTATCGGTTTAGTTTAATTTACACAATCATTTGATTTCTATTTTTTTACAGGAATTGTAATTACTAAAATTAAAACTTAATAAGTATCATAACGCCTCTAGCGGCGAAAAAGAAACTATAAAATTATTATTAAGCACTCTAGTATTGTACATATACAAGAATCATTTATAATAACTTTACTTTGTATTATCATGAATTTTCAATTCTTTTGAAGAGTCAATGAATCAGATTCGGGCTCTAACAAACAAATTTCAGAAAAAAAGTATGGTAATAAAGACATTTTACTCTTAAACAAAGTGATTAATAAACCTTATCAATGTAGTATAAATCATTGATGATATGATAGCTTTTAGCTAATTATATTTAGACTTTAAAAGTAAACATGCTAAAAAAAACTTAAGTAAAAACTTTTTCAAATATAAAATTTTATTCACAAACCTGAAACTACGATATTCAATAGTTAAAAATTAAAATAATTACTAGGGTAGCTATGGTTTAAACACTATTTACTTAAAATCAAACATAAAAAACTTCAAGAACTACACAAATTTACTTTGATACTTTATACTAAAAAAATTAAATCAGTTCTACTTTCTACTGACTAACATAATGCAATTTTACAAATGCTTTTTTAAATCAGCATTTTTTTAAATACACCTGTTTACATGAGGTAGTCAGCTTTTGTAAAAGTTAAACTTTAGTTTTAACAAAACAAAATTATAAAAGTTTACTAATACGGAAAAGTTGTGCAACATTTTTTAAATTATTTTGTTCAAATTAAATTAATCCAGACTTGAAGTGAAAGGCGCGGGAATCGACGAGACAAGCGAGAAAGAATTAAAACGTGCGAAATTTTGTTGAGCTTTCAAGAAATTAAACTACTGTTTGAAGTTTAACTATTGTTGAACTTCAATGATAATAAATGTTTATTAAAAAGTTTAAAAACTATTTAAACTTTTAAACATGTATTTATTTTCTTAAGATTAAACTATTAAACTGGTATATATTTTTTACTTTCAAGGAAAGAAAGTAGAAGATTTAGCATTAATAAAGTTCAAATATTGTGGGTTTCGACGATGTTGGTAAAATTTAAATAACTAAAAAACATGATGAGCTTATACAAGTTTAAATACCATCTAAATTCAAAAAAATTATAGGCTTTTACAAAAATCTTCATCCACAAACTTTAAAAAAAAGTTTAGATTACAACTGTTAACTATATGAACAATATTGTAGTTTTAACATAAGGTAAGACAATTCAAAGTAGTTTCATTCTATTCGATTATAACCATCCGACCTAATAGTAGTACAACAATCTGACCTAGCATTATTATTACTAAATGAATTAGTGTCGTTATGAACGTCTGACCTAATGTCATAACGATCTGACTTACTGTTATTAAGGCGACTATAAACACATGTAATAAAGTTATACCAATGTGGCTCACAGCGATAACAATCTGATCCACGTGCACTGTAACTAACTGACCTACTGGCATTTGTAGCCGTCTGACCCAATACGATTATAAGGTGCAGGTCTACTGTTGTTATAACTAAAAGGTCTATAATGGTTAGAGGGGTAAAGGACATAGTAGGGGAGAAAACAGAGCAAAGATAAATATTAAAGTATAATTAGTGCGCTACTAATAACTAAGTTATTGTATAAATGCTGTTTAATTATAAACTGGTTGGGTTGGTTTATAATAAAATGTTATAAGGTCTTAGTGGCAAAACTTATATAAATTAAAATACCCTAAGAGTAAGTATTTAATAACTTTATTAGTATTAGAAAACTCGAAAACTAATACCGTTAGTTTTTGATCTATACTTAAAAATACTAATTTTAACTTAAATAAAATATGTGTTACAATAACTCTCAAACTGAGTAAACACAATGATATATATATTACGATTTAAAAACAAATAGTAGTGTAGGTTATATACTTACGTTACAGCAAAATTTAAACAAGTAACACACACTAAAGTTAATTTCTTTTTTTTAAACTACGTAAATAAGATAAAAATATACTACAGTAACTTCCAAAACGATTAAACAATATACACAATAAGTAAATACTACTACTTAAGCAACTAAGTAAAAATACAATAAAAACTAACTTTGAAAACAACTTGAAGTAAATGAAAAACACGATAGGTTTGAAGCTGGACAATGAAAATTATATTAGAACGACCGAATGTAGAACGTTGCTGCTAAATCATACAAGAGCAGAACTTCAACTGAATATTAAAAATGCGACAATTTGTAAAATAACAAACTGAAAACAATGTAAAAGATGATGCGATGCTGGCTACTTAGCCCTAGATTGTGGGAAGCGCGCCAAAATAGGCATTACATTTTTTATACAGATTTGATTCGAGAAAATTTGCTTTTCTTTTGGGGAAAATTTCCATTTACGCAAAAATTTCCTATACTTTAATTGAGTGTTTTTATAATACATTTTTCAAGGCTGGAAAATTTCCTTTTTATAATATGATGATAAACACTCGAAAGAATATGTGCTTATCAAAAGGACAGGTGGGGACAATGTCCTTACATGAAATTACAACTTTAACTAGAAAGATATGTCTATTAAGATGAATGTTATTTGTATTAAAAAATATTTTAATCTTTGAAGTGTAAGTACGAACTTTGAAACACACTTGAAGTTTATGTACCATTGTAAAGTATTTATCAAAAAGCCATAAAAAATGTTTCATTTTTTTACGGATTGCTACTAAACTATACAAATATTTTTTGACGCAAAACGAAAAATCTTCGTTTATAATTACAAATGATTATATAAATTTAATCCAAAAATCAAAATAAAAAGCTGTTACCGATCCTCAGATATTAAACATCTAAATTAAAAATCATGTATAAATATATATTTATCAAATTATATAAAAACAACAGTTTAGACAGCTGTTTCGTACATGAAATATAAAACTTCATGTACTCCTCAGTAAGCTACAGTTTGTTAAAATAGAAAACAGAAATTTAGTTATAGAATTTTTTTCATAGTAATTATGGTGTAGTAATAGTACAGTTTATTGTATTATTAGCTGAATTTAAAAAATACGCTGTAGTTGTTAACTTTGCATTTTGGAATGTTTGGAAAGGTTATTTTAAAATGATGTTTTAAACTTAAGAAAACTATTTTAAACTATAAGAAAGTTTGTTTTACTACTCGTGTTTGTGGCTTAAATTTTATTTTGTTTTAATACTTAGTTAGTTTTAGTTTACAAGAAAAGTATTTTTGGTAATGAATGCAAATTTTTTGTCTAAAACAAAATTTCTAAAACAAAATTTCCTTTTTTCTATTGTAATAAATTGTAGCCTACTGAGGAGTACATGAAGTTTTATATTTAATGAACAAAACAGCTGTCTAAACTGTTGTTTTTATATAGTTAGATAAATACTTAGCTCCAATTTAACTTGTCGAGCACTATCGACCAGAACATTTTATAAAATCTTTAATATATATGTATATTAATAAAACACAACGTTTTACAAATACAATTGTTTCACTATTCTGTTAAACAGGACAGATCTTCAGTTTTGTTATTGTGATAATACTTTAAAACATAAGTCAAAGTGTACATGAAATTAAGCAAAAACTTTAAGGAATGTTATGTCACTAAGTAAATTATTAAAAAATATAAGACAAACTAAGATTGCATATATGTTCAAAACTGTTTTAAATAAAAGCTTGAAAAATGTCTACAATTACTAAAAAGATCATTTCGTTTGTTAAAAGCTAGACTTGAGTTTAATTTTGAGATCTCGTGTTTTTTTATATTGCAGAGAGTGCAACCATGTTTTAATTGTTTTTTTGTTCGTTCTAAAATTTCCCAGTTAATGGTAAAATCTTTATTTCTATCCTACAAATCTCAGATATATTTCTAAATTGTAGTTTATAGTCTGTATTTACTGTTGTTAAAAGAACATTTATGCCGTGTGTACCTACTTTTAAACGATAAACCTGATGAGCCAACATACTGCTTACTTTTCTCTGATGTTATTACTGTCGCTCTAAATATAATATTTGTAAGTAAACAATTGCCATCCACCATGCATTTATCTCTGCAGTTGCATTGCTTTTGTTCCTCTGCTTTATCATCTAACTGTTTGCGATTATAAGACATTATCTGGCTCTTCATGTTTGGCATGCACGAGTACAAAATTTTCAACAGTTAGAACTACTTCTGAACAACAGTAAATACATTTTTCAGTTTAAACACTATTGAAAATTTTAAGGTACGGGTGCGTTGGGCAAAAGTTTCGGCTAACGATTTCCAGGAACCGTTTACCGCTTTTTGTCTCTACCGACAAACAAAATGGTGGCGTGAAATATAAGACATTTTTCCTTTTCCTTTTGGTCTTTTTCTCGTTACCACCGTTATATTTCAAATGGTGATTGTGACCTCCTTTAATTAACGATTCCTGATAGTGCTGTTTCGCTCTGTTAAAGGAGCTCTCCTAAATAAGACAAAAAAGATTGTCTTTTATCTTCAGCCAGTTCAAATTTGAAATAAAAAGCACTTTGGTAAACAAAGATGCAAAAGTTTACAAAAAACAAAAACAATGTGACGTAAGAAATGAACATCGTACATTACAAATATTCAGTAAAAAAATCGATCTACCATCTAACTAATCAAACAACTAAAATTAACGAAAACAACAGTTAATTGACTAAAAAATATTTCAAAATTTGTTGTATTTTAAGTTGTAAGTATTTGCTTTTTCATATGTCGACAAGACGATATGAATTCACTCCATTTATTTAAACAATCTTCCTTTTTTAACGTATACACAACGGCTGTTGATTCTTTTAAGCACAGCCTAAAAACAGGGTTGTTACCATCTGCTATTGGCTGTGCTCTTTTTATCACCTCCTAAGTTAATTTAAAATCAATGTTTTTGCGCATAAGGCCGCAAACATACTTCGAAAGCTCTGTTTCATTTTCGTATACACCACCTTTAAAGGATTTTTTTATAGTTAGCATACCGAAATCTGAATTGAGTGGAGCATAAGCCGATGTAGAACTTCTTTTCAAAGTCATAGTTAACTGTTGCCTTGTAAATAATGTTCTCTGACCGGCAATTGCCCCCCTTCAAATTTAATTTGCAGCCACCAGCGCAATTACACTGATTTTTGATTAAATTAATTTTGTTTAAAATCCTTTGATTATGTGACTTAATTAATCTCTCCAAATCTGCCATACATGAATAACTGATTCGCATATTATGTTTGTTAAATATCTTTGATAATAGGTTATTTTTGTTGAAATGATTTTTACTAGATTAATAAATTCTCTGCCGATGTTTGTTTTAACTGATGTACAGAATGGGGGATTATACCAAATTATATTTCGCTTTCTTTTACTTTTATTGGTCGTTTTGTTTTTTGCTCCGTTGTTTCGAAATTAAGTTTATTATTGTAACCGCATTTTTTCATTATTAGTTCGTAATCTTGCTTTGTCTTTAAAATTTTTTCTTTGTTGCTTGATCCTTTATTTAAACGTCGATTAATTATTTTTGGTAATTGGTTTACAATATTTTTTGGGTAGCTAGAACATTTATTTCTATTCATAATTTTTGCGTTTTGCTTTTTATAAGGCATATAGGAGAGATCATACAAGTTGAGCTTCACATTCAGGTAGTCAGTCGTCAACATTGGTGATTCAATAGTGACTTGTAACCCCATAGACTTGAAGAAGGGGTGTGCTTGTTTTTTTTGCCTTTCAACTATAAAGCCAGAAGAATTGGGCAGTACAGCTAGACCATCGTCCCTGTACAACCAAACTCTTTCTAAACCAAAGATATTTTTCAACCCATCCAACAAAAAAAGACCTACTAATTCACATAACTCTGCACCCATGAACGATCCCTGCGCTACATCAAAAAGAGAGCTGGTGTTATTTGCTCTCTTCTTTTGCCACAGGTTTTCTTGTTCATTAAGTATTGATTTACATGCGTTTTTTATTAGACTTAAGTCTTCAGTAGGTACGCTAGTATAAATACCAGCAAATTTTAGTGATTTTATTACCAATTCTTCGCTGATAAAAGGATAAAAATTGCCGGTCCGAGAACATTATTTACAAGGCAACAAGTTAAGTCTGATCTTAATAAGAAGTTCTACATCGGCTTATGCTCCTTTCAATTCAGAATTCGGTATGCTAACTATAAAAAAACTTGTCATATTGTTTTTGTTTTTTTGTAAACTTTTGCATCTTTGTTTACCAAAGTGATTTTTATTTTAAATTTTAACTGGCTGAAGATTAAAGACAATCTTTTTTTGTCTTTATGAAACATATGTTCCAGTATTTTTAAAATCGTCATTTCAATAAATTATTCAAAAGCACTTCAAGTGGGCTCAGTAGAAGGTGTTTAAGTTTGAATATTAACCTTATTATAAGGTTAATATTCAAAAAGTTTTTTTAATTTTTATAGTAAAAAATTGTTTTAATACATTAGCTAGTATAAACTAAGTAAAAATCAAAAAAACAAACGTGAGTGTCTTCATGATATACACCTTAAAGTAGCAACAATCATAATTTTAAAGCATATCAATGATTAATAAAGTTTTAATTTTATTTTATTGTTACTTTATGCTTAATAAGTTTTTAAAAACATTTGACTAGTAAAAACAAACAGTAAAGCTTTGATATTTCTAGATAAAATCCTTTTTTTTAACTATTGGTCACCAAACTAGTTAAGTACTGCATACACCTTTAGTGAGTAAAACAATGAGCAGCTTAGTCAAGTTAGAACTGTTGAGTAAATAATTGTAAAATGGTTTGCTTAAATTGTAAAATTATAAGCAACATCAAAGTTGATATCTGACGCTGCTGTAATTGCGGTATAAATATATAAACATGTAAAAATAAATTTAGAACTATACACAATAATAATACTGTAAGATCATTCTTCTTTTGTCAATTTTGTTAGTTTGTTACGTCTATGTTAATAAATGTATATTTCTAACTAAGTTAATATTATAGTTATTTTTTATAATAAAGTAAGAAAATAGCAATTTTGCTTGTTAGACATTAACTATTTCAGTGTGTAACCTTTTTCCTTTTATTTCTTAAAGGTATTCATTTAACAAAAAGCTTTCAAAGTACAAACTGTTTTGCGAGCATATTAGTCATTTGTAAAATGTAAAAAGTCAAACTTAAAGTTTGTATAATAGAATTTCTTTAGTGTAAAATTTCTGTTGTGGACGTTTAACATACTGATTTAAACATACTGATTATTTATAGAACAGTGTTTTTTTTTTAAAGTTATTTTTTTAAAGATATTACAAAAACTCTACAAAAAAAATCGATAACCAAAATCAAATTTGATTTTTCTGTATTTTAAGAATTTTATCTACATACTTCATTCCTAATAAACTTGGGAATAAAATATTATTAAAAGTTTATTCAAAAAAAAAAGATAATAAAATATTTAAGTTCCAAAACTTAAAAGGAAGAATAAAATATTATATGTAATGAAGTTTATTAAAATAATAAAAGTCACAAAACAGTTTTTTGTTTTATGAGTACTTTAAATAGAAAAAATAATAAAAACTTGGAGATAAATATACTGCACTTTTTTTCAATTCCAATATTTATAAGTTTTATTAAGCTTCTATGATAAAAGTTAAAATAATATACCAAGGTTTTCGCTTTAATGTTATACAATAACAAGAAACAATTACTATAAATAAACTGTGTGCTATCATGAATTTCCAATTCTTTAAAAGGGTCAATGAATCAGATTCGGGCACTATCAAACAAATATCATAAAACAAGTTCAGAGTATTAAAAGACTACTACTTTAATATCGAGCTGTTTAATAAAATATTAGATATAGTGTACAATTCTTGTTGTCTAAAAGCAGTTTTTTACATGATACAATTTTAATAACGTCTGTGGGCAGACTGTCAACCTGACCTTTTTGTTCATACTTCTCCTGCAGACGAGGTGACTTTTTAACACACTTGTGCTTAGGACCCTCTGCAGGCATTTTTGTATTTATATTACTTAAACTGGACATAATAAATTTAAAATGCTTATGTGCTATCTTATCGGCGGATATTATCTATCAGTACTTAGAGCTATTCTAGACTATTTTATATATTAGACAACACAGTATGTGTGATGTATCTATTATAAAAAAGAACCATAAAGAAATACAAGCAATATATTTCAAAATTAAAATTACTTTTAGAACTTTTATAAATCACTTGGTAAATTTGCAACTTAAAAATAAACTAAGTTTTAGTGCAGTAAATTATAAAACACTCAAGAACTGGTAATTATTTGAATCTGTATCAAAATACTTGAAACAATTAACTAAAAATTGAATAAAAACTTTTAAAGAGCAATAAACTATAAAAGGCATAATTAACTATTAAACATTAATATAAAACTCAAATAATTCAAAGCAGTTAACATACAATTTAAATATTAACACTATATCTAAACTATACTTACAATAGCATAAACAAATAAGTTTTCAATAAGATTTTTATCAGTAGTATTTCACACAGCTGCCACAAGACACTGATTGCCACATTAAACTGTCTTTTATGTTTTGATCAGATGGTGCATCATTGATTTTATTTGCATTGATGAGAGTTTGCATCATTGATTTTAAGCCTCATTTCTCTTAAATGCAGTAAGTATTTAATATTCTCTTAATATTTAGCGTTCAAACAATGAACAATGCAAGTATATCAGTAGTTCAATACAAGTTTTGGTTACTAACGTAATTTTTTATTTTACAAAACTAAAAGTAAAATGGCAGTTATTGCAAACGACCGAACGGGAAATAAGTGGTAATTTTGTTCGTAGTTATTTAAAAAACATACATCGCATAAACCAAAGCTACAGGTTTCTTTAAAGTTAACTATCATTAATTTTCAAGTAAATTCGCGGAAATACATATTTGTTTGAAGCAGGGACGTAGCTAGCTCAAAAAAGTTACGAATCTGCAAATTAACAAAAACATTAGGGACGACGCGTGACGACGTCAAAGGGGTACAGAGTAATTTTAACTGCCACTAGTATTGTTATATATTATATTAAAGTAAGCAGATATATTAAATCTTAAAAAACAAACGTAATAATAATAAACAGTAACAAAATAATAATATTAATTTGAAGAGTTAGTTAACCAGTAAGAGTGAGCTATCAAATAGGAGTTAGCTACCAAGTAGAAGTAGCTACGAAGTTTGAGTTAGCTACCAATTATAATTTAGCTGCCAAGTAGGAGTTAGCTACTAAGCAATAGAATTGCGAGGTACTTGGTCAGGGGTAGCGCGAATTATTTTTTCACAATAATTAAAAAACTTGAGACTTTTGTAATTAGATATAAAAAAATTTTTCTTAAGTAATGTAAGTGATTTAATTGAAGTCTTTTTTTTAATAAAATAAATCTGAAGTTAAAAAACACTTATATATTCTTATTAAAACATTTAAACTTTAGTAAGATTATTTATACTGGCACAAATATTAAATTAGTTGGTAAAATATGTGTTTTGTTTAATACAGTAAACTTTATAACTACTAAAAATAATGTATTGAAAAAAACGTAGTAAAAATCTGGGTCATTGACGAAAAAATTTCAATTCTTTAATATGCAATACAACAGTTATAACAGAACTTCATTGGTCATTATATATATTAAATAAATGATTTTTGGCTAGTAGAAAATGAAATGTTATCAATTGAAATAGATTGCTTGCTTTTTTAATGTAGGTTAAGTATTGATGTTAGAAATTAAATGTCTATTATAAAAAAGATAAACATGATGAACTTAGCATATTTTTAAATTTAGATTAACTACAAATCAAAAGTTGTCAAAAAAGGAACCTATGAAATAACAATTTAATTCACAATATTAACTATTGCTCTGAGATTCTGTTCATTTTGGATGTTTTTAACATACCATCGGGGAGCTAACACTTTCAGCATCATGTTACTGTAAATGTCATTATTATGATAAGATAAAGGTCTTAACTATCCTTTAGGCACTTAATGTCAAATCCAGGCTTCTGTTGCTAACTAAAAGGACATTTAACATATAATAGCGTAAAACTTTTAACAAAAAAATAAAACTAATTGTTCTCATTTGATTAGGTTTAAAATCAAAAATTTCAATGCAACTCTATAAAAGGCTTGCTGCATCTTGTAGCGATACACTGTGATGTGATAGTTGTACTGTTGCGATCTACTGTGATGTGATAGTTGTAACGTTGCAATCTACTGTGATGTGATAGTTGTATTGTTGCGATACACTGTGATGTGATAGTTGTACTGTTGGAATCTATTGTGATGTGATAGTTGTACTGTTGCGATCTACTGTGATGTGATAGTTTTACTGTTGCAATCTACTGTGATGTGATAGTTGTAACGTAGCAATCTACTGTGATGTGATAGTTGTACTGTTGCGATCTACTGTGATGTGATAGTTGTAACGTTGGAATCTACTGTGATGTGATAGTTGTATTGTTGCGATACACTGTGATGTGATAGTTGTACTGTTTGAATCTATTGTGATGTGATAGTTGTACTGTTGCGATCTACTGTGATGTGATAGTTGTACTGTTGCGATCTACTGTGATGTGATAGTTTTACTGTTGCGATCTACTGTGATGTTATAGTTGTATTGTCGGTATCTACTGTGATGTGATAGTTGTACTGTTGCGATCTACTGTGATGTGAAAGTTGTAACGTTGCAATTAGTGTGATGTGATAGTTGTACTGTTGCTATCTACTGTGGTGTGATAGTTGTATTGTTGCGATCTACTGTGGTGTGATAGTTGTATTGTTGCTATCTACTGTGGTGTGATAGTTGTATTGTTGCGTTCTACTGTGATGTGATAGTTTTACTGTTGCGATCTACTGTGATATGATAGTTGTAACGTTGCAATCTACTGTGATGTTATAGTTGTATTTGTCGGTATCTACTGTGATGTGATAGATGTACTGTTGCGATCTACTGTGATGTGATAGTTGTAGGATTTCGTTATACTGTGATGTGATATTTATATTGTTTTATAACTTTTATGTTTAATTTATAATAATGTATACATCTTTAAGGTGATTTCAGTTTTCACAGTTTTGAATGTACTCTCGAAAGCTTAAGGTTTTACTAACATTCTAAGAGATTTGTCATTCTCATGTGACTAAAAATAACAATTATATAACATATGAAAGTTTAAAATGAAATTATTATATTTATTTTTGCATTTATGTTACATAAGTATATTTAAGGTGTAGCATGTTTTTATTCAAGTTCATACTATTCAAATATATGTGAAGTAATGTCAACTAAGGAAGATATTTCATTTAATTTTTAATACGCTTGTCATTGTCGTGCAACCAAAATTGATTAATCAATTTGTATTAAAAGTTTATTTTAACGCTACAATATTTTGTAAGCGTACAGTTCATTGATATAATCTAATGATGTAGCATGTTTTTAGTTTAATTCACAATAGTGCATAAACCTTAAGGTTAGTTAGGTTTTGACAGTTTTAAAACTAACATCGAAATCTTTAACATTCATAAACATTCTGAGATGATTGTATTTTCATGTGACCACAAGTAACAAGTATTTTTCATCTAAAATTTTAATTTTACACTATTATATTTAATTTTGTATATGGTTTTATTATGTATCCTTAAGATGCAACATAATTTTAGTTAAGTGCATACTGATTCAAAATTTTGTGAAACAAGGTCAATTACAAACCAATTGTTTATTTTCGTAGAACTAAAAATTACAACTAGTTTTGTATTAATAGTTTACTTCAATATTAATTCTTTTTGTAAGTATACATTTTTTTTGCGTGTCTTTAAGGTGTAGCTTTATTTAGTTTAGATAACAATAATGAACATATTTTTCATGTTAGTTCAGTTATTGAACATTTCTCAATTCTTACTAACATACTTATCATTTCAACGATAGCTAATTACTAATACAATATATCGTAAGAGCATTAACAATATCTACCTACCTAAGATAACACGTTATTTTCGTTGCAGTCTTCTAAAAAGAAGCGCTATTATACTACATTTATCCAAGTTTTCTTAATTTTTAGAATAAATATGCAATTACACTACAACTAAAATAGTTATAATTTGAAAGTTTTTTAATAAAAATTCAAAGTTTTATGTAAGCAGAACAACAAAAAGTTATATATATAGGTATTTCAAATTAAATGTTTGATATCTGAGGATCGGTAAAAATTTTTATTCGATTTTTAATTAAATTTATATATATGTTTATGTTTGTAAACTAAGATTTGTCTTTAGGTATCAAAAAATACTCGTATGCATTAGAAGCAACCATAAAAAAATTAAATTTATTTTTTATGGCTATCAAATATATACTTTACTTTGGTACATTTGCTTCAAATCTGTGTACGTACTCACAGCTGACAGTATAATTACAACATACGACATTTATCGTTATAGATATATCTTTGTTTTTAAATTGTTATAATAAAAAGAATTTAAGTTACTTTAAATTATCAGAACTTATGATTAAACTAAAATATTGTTCAGATAATTTTATTTAGTTTGGTTAAGAGTTGTAATCTAAACTTCAGTTTTTCAAGTTTGTGAATAAAGTAGTTGAAATAACTTCATTTATATTGTGACGTAATTATTAGATGTAATTGCTGTATTTTGTTCATTCATTGACTAGACTAAAATTTTAATCAGTTATTTTTTTCATAAACGTGAGTGGTTTGTTTATATTATGATTTGTTGTTTTGTTGTGTAATTTAGTTTACTTTACTTATTTTAGACTTCATAATTACAAATATTATATGGTTTTATAACAGTCGGATTTAAGTATTTGAACTATTATTAACTATTATATGTAGAAATTATTTTATTTTAATGAAAACATTTATACACCTATTTTATTCTATGCTTCTATTATTTCATTACAGTAATTATTTTTTTACAGAACCCAGTTGAAGTTTGTTGATTCGTAAACACACAGAAACATATGTTGGTACAATAAAGGAAGATTACTGAACAATTCGATTTTATTTATATTCCAGTGAAGTAATTTCACGAGGATCTTTTGTTAGCAAACGATTAAACCTTAATTTTTGAACAGTTATATAACAGTGTACTAATTTAATCTTAACAAAAATATATGTACATTATTAAAGTTTATTGAAAGACAAAAAAAAGACGCTCAAATATTTGGTCCTAGGACTTGGTGAACAAAGAACCTTTCGGTTATCGAGTCGCACACCACGGATACTTTTGGACGTCTTGTCGAAAACCTTTATATATAGTTTAAATAGTTTTTAAATTTTTTTATAAATATGTATTATCATCTTAGTTCAACAATAGTTAATTTTTCGAAACGAGTACGTCTAGTATTAATGTTTCATATTAGTATTCAAATAGTAAAAGTATGAAAAACGTTTTAACATGTTTTCAAAGTCTAATTGAAAAAAGTATTGAAGTCTATATTTTATAAATACAAAACAAACGAACTCATAAATACAAGAAGCTTATCTCAAGTCTGAAAGTTCAACAACAAAATTCTTGCTCGCTTGTCGTTAGCCGCGCTTTTCAATTTAAGTTTTGATGTGAATTTTTAAATAAGAAAAAAAAAATGTATTTTTTTATTAATAATTGCGTTTAAAAAGTTGTTGCAAAAGTTTTCCGTGTTAGTAAATTTATATAATTTTATTCTGTTAAAACCATAGTTTAAACATTAAAAAATCTAACTAACTCTTGTAAACAGGTATATTTTCAAAAAAAATGCTGATTAAAAAAGCGTTCGTACAATTTTAATATGTTAGTCAGTAGAAAGTAGAAATGGTTTAGTTATTTTTTTTAAATATCAAAAAATATGTGTGTAGTTCTTAAAGCTTTTTATGCTTGATTTTAAGTAAATAGTTTTAGAAAACCATAGCTACCCTAGTAATTATTTTAACTTTCAATTATTCATTATCGTAATTTTAGGTTTTTGTATTAATTTATAAACTTGAAGAAATTTTTTAAGTTTTTATTTAGAATGTTTACTTTTAAAGTCTAAATATTGATAGCTAAAAGCTTCATACCAGCAATAATTTACAACACATTGATTAGATTTTAATCACTTGCTTTAAGAGTAAAATATTTTTATTACTTTAATTCTTTAAATTTTAAATTTACTTGTTAGAGCCCGAATCTGATTCATTGACTCTTCAAAAGAATTGAAAATTCATGATAATACAAAGTAAAGTTATTATAAATGCTTCTTGTTAATGTACAATACTAGAGTGCTAATAATAATTTTATAGTTTGTATTTCGCCACTTGAGGCGTTCTAAAGCTTATTTAATTTTAATTTCAGTCATTACAATTTTCTGTACAAAACATATAAATCAGATAAATGTGCAATTTAAACTAAACCAATAAGTTTTAACTATTGTTATACTAGCAAAGTTTTAAACGATATGATAGGTAGAGTATTCAAAATTATATTAAAACAAAAAATATTTTGGTACTATCTTTTTTATTACACAAAAACTATAATGACTCAAATTCTTATTGATGTTACAATTCGTCCCTATTTTTAAACTAAAATAATAGACGTATTCATTTTATTTTTAGTAGTATTTTTATTAAACAAAAACTATAATGCAGTTTACAATAACTCTTAACTATTTAAAATTTTGTTCTTTTAAACATAAATTAAAACATGATTTCATAAAAGTAACAAAATTATTTTGAAATTTTCAGTTTCTAATTTTAATACTATTAGTATGTAAAAACTGTGATATTTAAAACATTTTTCATTTAATTTAAAAAGTGTTCTAAAGTTATAAAAAAAATTTTTATCATTATTTAAATTTATTGTTAATCCAATATTGTTCGTAGTTATTTAGAAATATAAACTACAGAAAATATATATACAGATTTCTCGTAAATTATTCATCATTAAGTTTCAAGTATAATGCGCGGAAAATACACTATTTTAAAAGTAAATCGTCACTACTTTTAAAAACACTTAAGTCCATTGAAATACTTAAATTAGATTTAAAACACGGTCAGTTTATATTAATACAAAAGTCTATAAATACTTTAAAGTAAATAGGAGAAAACTAATTTTGTAAACAAGCTTCTAAAAAATTTTTTGAGGAATATATATTACAATTGGAACATATATTATAAAAATTTTATTTTAACTACAAATTAGTCACGAAAAATTTTTAAGCTTCTAAATAAAGTTTAAATCATTTTTATATCTTCTCGATGACTATTTTTCTGTAAAAATAAAAATTTTAAAATAAATTTATAATTTTGAAACTTTGTATTGTTTTTTAAATTTTCAAGTTAAAATTCATTAAGTACATTAGATACACTAGTTAAAAACTGTCTTAATGTACGTTTTTGGTAACGTTCATTACATAACGTATTATAAAAATATTTAAGAACAATTGATAAACAAACTTATTGATTAAAAAAACAATAAACTATGTATCTAATGAAAATGTTTGTATAAAGTTGTCTTAAAAATAAAACAATACAAAGTTAAAGTCCGACCAACTATTTTTAAAATTTATTGGTTATAAACTTTTTAAAAGGATAAACATATTTAGAATAAATTTTTGTAAAGTTTACTGAGAACCACAACCTTTGGATAACTAATATAAACAATTTGTTTACATTTTAGTTTTGAGTAAAAAAACTTACATAAAAAGATAAATCACTAAGCTTGTTTACTAAGCTACTTATTTACGCACATTGTGTCCACAAAAAAAATGCGTAAAGATACGAGAGATCGTAAAGATACGAGAGTTACCAAGTATACTTACTATAATGGCTGTTTTTTGATATTGCTTCTTGTTAATAGCAGACTGGGGAGTTTCCCACTTTTAACAGTTTGTTTACTTTGTTTATATATATGAAAACAAAAGATAAAACTATACATACATTAAAAAAAGGATTTAAATTTATATAAAACAATAATACTTATAGAAAAATTTTACTAATTTTGATAATATATAAATTTTGAGGGGAATGCCCTGGGGTTGTGGACACAGTATTATCCCTGTTTAATCCCTGAGGAAGGCGCTCTAGGAGGCAACTTAGCTACCTTTAGACTAGAAGTGGGTTTATAATTAGAGTCCATACTAATAATAATTTTAGATGAATATAGCTTAATTTAATAAAAAGAGACAATGCAGAAAAATTAACTTATTAACATTTTAATTCAGATAATATAAAATCTTTAAAACTGTCAATTTAGTCAATAATACAAATAACTAAAATATATATCAGTTTTATCACAATTGTTAATAAGCTAGCAAATAACTCAAGTTTAGAAAACTTATTAATGCAATAGAATAAACCCCTAAAAAAGTACAATTAGTCAATTAAAAAATGTTATTTTGCCTTTGAACTAACTGCTAAACTGATATCGAGTTGTTCGAAAGCAATTATAAAGTTTGTAATTAACCAATGCAAGTGACAGAATGTCAGAATATCAGGTCAAATATGTAGCAAACAGCAGAATATCAAGTCAAATACGTACAAATAGCAGAATATCAGGTCAAATATGTACAAGTAGCAGAATATCAGGTAAAATATGTAGCAATTAGCAGAATATCAGGTCAAATATGTACAAATAGCAGAATATCAGGTCAAATATGTACAAGCAGCAGAACATCAAGTCAAATATGTAGCAAATAGCAGAATATCAGGTAAAATATGTAGCAAATAGCAGAATATAAGGTCATATAGGAATCTGCGTTATATTACAACATCACTAACTAGTGTTTTATGAATCAATCCTTTTTATACATAAATATTAAGTGATTTCGTCTACTAACAAATGCGTTTTTTGTTGATTGATGACTATATACTTAGTTACACAACTTCGCCCAATACAAATTCGCCCAGTTTATATTCAACACCAGGGATGCATTGCCAATGCATTACTAATAAGTAGATTTTATCTTAATCTTTATTTATATGTTACTTATTTGATGCTTAACATTAATACTACTTACCAAATTCAATTTAATTTTAAGCATTTGTTTACAATTAAGAAATGGTGTGATGTATATATTAAAATTTGTTTCTATAGCCTTTTAAAAAAATATGTATTTGTTGCTGTAATGGATTTCTTCTTTGGAACAAAATAAATAAAATATAAGATAAATGTTCAATAACATTTGTTTATGTTATTACAACTTTTTTTAATTTGACCTTTGCCCACCTAAGGGTAAACTTGTCTTGCATTGTATTAAAGTTATATTAATGGATTTTTTGAGTAGAAATGAAATTTCATACCATGAGAATTTGAGGAATTACTTCACTATTTAAAATTATTTCATTATCATTGTTTATAATATAGAAATCATTATTTCCTTATACTTTCATTATTTAACACAATCATATTTCTTTCAGAATTTTCATTTAATTTCTTATTGTTAACAAAATTTTGTCATATACTGAGGTATAAGTAAAAGTTTATCAATTAGTCAAAGAACATACTTTTACAAAGTCTAAAGATATAAAGAGGTGAGTTGGGATATAAAAACGTATTTTAAACTGAAAATACACAAGAAAACCTAGTTTGTGCTATACTAAGAAATTATAAAATTTTTACTTTTTAGATTTTTTAGAGTTCTAAAATGCGTAACTAAACTAGAGTGCGTAACGTCACGAGTACGTTAAGATGCGAGAGGTTACGGTAAAAATGTTATTAAATTTTGAACCTAGTTAGAATTGTAATGCCTCTACGGGGTCCAAATAAAAGTTTATTAGAAGTTAAGGCGTTACAAAGTTGTATGTAAACATAAATATTTTTAATTGATTAACTTTGTATTATCATGAATTTTCAATTTTTTTGATGAGTCAATGAATCATATTCGGGCTCTAACAAACAATTTTCAAAAAAAGATTAGATTTTAAAGTTTTATGGCTTCAAAATCAAGTACTTGTGTTAAAGTTTTTGCTTGAGTGCTTAAGTAAACTATCTTTACTTTAAAATATTAAAACGAAATAAGTAAACACTTTTAATTTATTATTTAATACCATTAAATTTTTTAAAATCGTCTGCTTTAAAAGTAAAAACTTTTTAATATTCTATAAGTTACTTAATGAAGACTTTTTTAGAGCCCGAATCTGATTAATTGACTCTTCAAAAGAATTGAACATTCATGATAACACAAAGTAAGGAAATTTAATATATTTTATTTATTATAAATTACTTAAGAGATGACAATAACTTTCTAGTTTAGTTTTTACCACTAGAGGCATTATAAAACTTATTAAGTTTTAATTTTAGTCAATATTAGTTTATCTACTGATATAAACATGAACGCTATGATTATATACACATAAATATTCATTGTTGATATTTCACTTATTAACAATGTATTAAAATAGTTTTTGACATAAAGTTAATTAATTGTATCAAATTATTTTTGCAAAAATGATTTTTAGTCATTTATGACTGTATTATTATCATCGTATTGATAAAAAAGTATTTTTTATTTTACAAAAAAAAAAATCTACAAATTAATAAGTACTCGTTATATTGCCTAAAGTACTTTCAAAAATTCTTCTTCAGTAGGCAATTAGAACAATAGAAGAACAATAGAAGTATTAGAACAATAGAAGTAGGTTCTAATTGCCTACTGAAGAAAAATTTTTGAAAGTATTTTAAGCAGTTTAACGAGTACTTATAAATTTATGAAATTTTTTGTATAATAAAAAAGACTTTTTTACTTAAACGATTTTGATAAAGACAAAAAAATCACGAAGACCAACACACAACCAAGGGAAGATTTGAGATACGTAAAACTATAGTATTCCTACTGTACTATTATTTAACTTAAAATTTAATAGACAATTAGTCTATGTTAAATAAATATGTTTCTTAGTACTATTTGTTAACACTATAAAGATGAAAATCTTTTAATTTTGTTTATAATTTTTATTTTTATTTGGATAACCTTGTAAAGATCAAACAAACAAAAGTTTTTTTTTTTGAATGTTTATGGGATCAATAAAATTTATTCTTAATTTATTTTAGTTTATGTATGTCACTTAATGATAT
The DNA here is from genome assembly GCF_965202585.1 of Thalia democratica. Classification (NCBI taxonomy): domain Eukaryota; kingdom Metazoa; phylum Chordata; class Thaliacea; order Salpida; family Salpidae; genus Thalia; species Thalia democratica. Next base: position 23,979,757 of record NC_139173.1, read on the forward strand.
CTTTTCATATTATGCTCGTAATAAAAGTATTTTTCTAGTTTTTTGTTTTGAAAAAAATAGTTTGAAATTTAACCAATATTCAACTCCTAATCAGTATTGTAATGCGTGCGCCTCTAGTGAGTAAGTTGAATAAGCAGTTCATTGAAATTAGAGTTTTCAAGCCTATAATTATAAAGTGCTTTGCTAAAATACCAAGCTTTCAAGCAAACATCACATTTGTTTTTTTCATGCCGCTGTAAGTGTGGTTTATATGTATGTATATTTGTATAACTTTTTTATTTGTTTTTCTTTCATTAATCACAGGCTTTTTAACAACCTTTAGTTTTTTACCTTCGTCTCAGTGGTAAGTTATTTTTATACTTATAAAGTTCTATTACTTAAGCTTATCACGTGTTGCAAGATCTTTAACAACTTTTCTAAGGTTTATTTCTAGTAATGAGTGCCTTATCGAGCTCCAAATCGTGTCTTAATAAACGTTTTAGGCTCCTATAAATAAAAACACTTTTGTCTATTTATCAAACTAGTTGTATATATAAATATACATAAATTTACAAAAGATTATTACGAGACATAAAAATTTGAATAACTTAAGTTTCGTGCCTACGCACTCCTCAACAGCAAAAAAAGTTTTAAGGTGGGCTCTGTGTTAAAAAGATTAATTTATTAAGTTATTAACGTTATTTTTATATAGAACTTTGTATGCTTCTTAAATTAATTTCAAACTTTTTTTTGTTACTAACGATAGTTTTAATTTTACAAACCTTATGAAAAAAAAACAACAATCGAACGGGATATAAAATACAATTTTGTTTGTAGTTATAAAAAACATACATCGCAGAAAATAAAGCTACTCTTTTGTTTTAAACTCTTAATTAATTTCAATTAAAATGTGCGGTATAAACAATTTGGTTAAAAGTAAAACGTCACTATGTTTTGAAGTTACTTAAATCCGTTGAAATACTTAAATCAAAATTAAAACATGGTCAGTTTTGACTATTACAGTAGTATATAAATGGTTTGGAATAAATATGTAAAAAGTAACTTTTAATTAAATTTTTGTTTATTTATAAGAGTAAAAATTGCATTGAGAACTAATATTTTAGATGTTTAATAACTATTATAACTTAGTGAAACAAAAAGTTTTCAGCTTCTTTTTAAAAATTTATGATTTTTTTTTATTTTTAGGACAATTGTTTTCCTGAGATAAAAATAAAATTAATTACATTAGTGTTCTTATAAGTTTCATATGTTTTTTAAGTTTTTTAAGTTAAAGTGATTACACAAATAAAAACTTATATTAGTATACGTTTTTGGTAACGTTTATTGTATTACATACTCAAAAAATATACAAGAACTAATTATAAGCTAATTTGTTGATTGAAAATGTCTAACTATGTATCTCATGGAAATATTTGCGTTAAGTATTAAAAAGTATAACAAAAGACTTAAAGTTTGACGAGTTACGTTAAAAACTATTAAATATAAACTTTTAAGAAGAATTAAAATGTTTAAACAACATTCTTTAATGTTTGCTGAGGATCAGAACCTTTTTATATATATTATAAACAGCTTGTTAACATTTTAACTTAGAATAATAAACCTTTTTTTACAAAAAATATATACCAAATATATAATACCAAGTAAAACATTTTTTAATTTTCAAACCTAGTAAAAATTGTAACGCATCTAGTGGTCAAAATAAAAATCGATTATATGAATAGACTTTACAAAGTTGTATATAAACAAAAATAATCGTTAAGTATTAGCTTTTATTATTATAACTTTTAAATTTTTTTGAAGAGTCAATGAATCAGATTTGGGCTCTAACAAACAAATGTCATTAAACTTTTAGAATTAAATTTTTTATTGCTTTAAAATCCAGTACATTAACAACTATATATACATAGTGTAAATAAATTATAACCTGAAAGTATTTTCTACTAAATTTCACTTTTATTACAGAGAAATGGTAATAAAAAAATTGAGTTTTATTTATGTTTTTGTTTTCGTTTTTGCTTAAGTTTTTAGATAAAATAATTTTAGTTCAAAAGGTTAGAAAATAATCATATAAATCATTGTTAGTACTATAAGCTAGTTAAAATACTTTTTTAGCGATCGAATATGATTTCTTGACTCTTCAAAAGAATTGAAATTCATGATAAAACTAATTTAATTAATTGAAATTACTTTTTGTCATTATACGAAATAAAAGTGATAAATATAACTTTGTAGTTTAGTTTCTATTATTAGAGGCGTTATAAAACTTATTAAGTTTTAATTTTAGACATTGATATTTTCTTTACTGATATAAATATGCACATAACTATACATTGTTCACGTTTTTCGTACTTTAAGTGTTATTTAAGCAGTTTTTGACATAAAGTAAATTAAATGTATCAAATTATTTGTTAACACTTAATCAAAAAGGTATAAAACAGCATAAAATATTGAATTATGTTAAGAAAAATAAAAATTGTATACAACTATGCTTAAATTTTCTAAAACATTTAGTAAAATAAAAACAACAAATTTGTTTATTAAAATGTCTAAAGTTTGTACATAAATATATATTAACTGTTTATTACTTGAAAAACATATTGTAGACAATATTATTTGAAAAAAACAAAGTGCGCTTTATTAATGCGATAGCACGTTTAAAGAAAAATGTAATGCACAAAAGTCAACTTTAGTTAAAGCCTCGTTTGATCATTACTTCCGGTAAAAATAAGAAGCGCTTAACTTTGTATTGCTAAAAGCATTTTATGAAAGCATTTGTAAGTAAGTACAATCGTATCTTATTAACATTATAAAGTTTTGTAAAAACGGTTAATTTAAAAAGTATTGGTCTAGAAAGTTTTTGTTAAGGCTCGTTATGATAATTACAAAAAAGTTGTATGAAATTCAGATTTAATGCAAAACGTTTAAAAAAATAATTATAAGACTTTAACTTTTCGTATATCAAATAAAAACCTAATTAGTTTTATAACGCTTAAAATAACTAAATTTAATATTTGTTATCAAGTATTCACTTCAAAGTTGTATATTAGCAAACTACACATTTGTTCAATAAATTTTCATGAACTTATTAATTATTTTGAAGAGTCAGTGAATCAGATTCGAACTCTGACAAACTAATAAAAAATCTAGAGTTTTTATGTGCTATCATTTTAAAATTAAATGATTTATAACTTATAGATGTAATACAAACATATGATTATCTTAAACACTCCAAATAAATTTCTAAACAATTAAATTATCATGATTGCAATAAGTTTTTATTAAAACTATATTGAATTTAACTAAATAAGTGGTATATTTTCATACTCACGGTTAAAAACGTGACAAAAAAGCCAGTCATTTTGAATTTACTTCGATTTCAAGTATTCAAGATTACATTACAGCCTGGAATCAATATTGATTGAGGAAGAGCGACCTAACTTAAATACGCAAGTAGCATTAAATGGTAAAACAAAATTATTAACAATCTATTAATAAACATACCTTTAGTTTTAATTACTGAATCTCTAAATTTTGTATTTATTTTAATTTATTCATACGTCATAATTTAAAGTTATTTTTTAAGCTACTCACTTACCAAACATTTTTTCAAATTTCAATTTAAATTTTATCACTTGACAAAGAAATCTTGTTGGATTTTGAAAAGCTTTGTGTAATAAAATATAAAAAACAAAATGAATAACTTATTCATATTAAGTTGCAAATGGTATATAAAAAACTTACACATTATCTTTTTTACAATTGAATAATTCGAAAAAAAACTTTTAATACTTTAGTTACCTAAATTCATTCTATGATATTTGTTTGTTAGAGCCCTAATCTGGTTCATTGACTATTAAATATAATTGAAAATTAATGATAGCCAAAAGTTATTTAAAAGAATTTGTTTTTATTTATATACATCTTTTTAAAGACTAACCTTATAAAACGTTTAAATTTTTAGCACTAAGGGCGTTGTAAAACTAACTATTTTTAAAATAAGTAAAAGTAAAACTTATTTATCTTTCTCTTTTTAAAAGCCTTTTATCGAAAATCGGAGTGTAAAAAGTTGTTTTGAGATTTAAGGGTTTTTCATTATTAACTATTATTTTGGTATTGATAATAAAATTTAGGTTTATATTTTAACTGTCATTACAAATTTATTGTCAATACTATGGACCCAGGCATCAAAACCTAACCCACTTAAACTGAAAGACACATAAAGAAGAGATGAAAAATAAAAAGTCTATTTTGTTTCAAACGACGAAAAAAAATAGCTTGAGGTCATATTATTTTATGTTTTTGACTAGTTTATGCAGACATTTTCAAAAGCTGTATAGTTTAAATATTTGTAATTAGCAATTTATACTATATGTTTTTATATTTTTTAAAAGTATGTAATATAATGACCATTAATATAAACATATTTTAAGAAACATGTTTACTAGTGTACTCATTAAAACCAAACTTTTTATATGTTTAAAATAAAAATTTTCTACTAAAAAATTTATGTTATTTGTTTAAGCTTTAAAAACGTTGCGCTCACTGTTTTCAAACAATTTCGGACAATGTTTATTAATAATTTCAAATAAAAGTTAACTTAAAAATCTAGGAAGATATTTTTTTTTCATATACCATACATTAAGATTATAAAACAATAATTTATAATATTTTTAACTTTTGTTTAAACTTTTTTGTGACTATTGTTGAAAAAAAAACTTAAAATATTTCAAAAATTATGTTTTGTATGAAACTTAATAATTTTTATTTTTATCACAAAGAAAAATAGTCCTGAGAACAATGTTTTAATTTTTATCTACAAACTAGAAACTTAGAAACTAGAAAGATAATAACAAGAGATTTAAAACATTTGTTCTTACTACAAGTTAGTGTTAATATTTATGAAGTGTTTTAAAATTGAAATTTGTTTACAACATAATTTTCACCTTCTTATTTTGCATCATTTAAATTTATAGATTATCGTAATGATAAAAACAAAACCGGGTTTAAAATCTGATTAAATTATTTTAACAATTTGAAGTGTTTTCAAAACACAACGACCACTTTAAATAAAAACGTAAGTTTACCGCGCATTGTGCATTATACTTATAAGAAATTTTGAAAATATTAATGAAAAGTAATTTACAAGAAGTTTATAACTCTTTTTTCTGCAATATGTATTTCAAAATAACTGCGAACGAAATTGCGTTTCAATCCTTTTTCAGTCGTTTGCAATTGTTAAGCTTTTTTCTTTTAAGTTTTGTTAAGTTAAAACTTACTTAGTAACAAATAACAACAAAATATATTTTTACAAATATGTGTAAAACACATATTTGAACAGAAGAATTTTTTTTTTATAATACTCCAGGTACGTAGCTTGGTTCGTTACTGCAAATATGCAGAAAATTATATATATTTTGCGAAAAAGCGAAAATTCTTCCAGTTTTTCCGCTTAAAAAGACCCTAATTTATTATATTTTAGTACTCATTTATACTTAGGTTTGCTCTCCTAAAGAATAATTTATGTATATAAAAGCTTTTTAGCACTTTTATTGTCTTGAAAAGATTAACAAATTAAATACCTTATCTCAGATTTCTTTCATCAAAAAGCAAACCACTGTGTAAATGTTTTTCGGAGTCTACAGACTTTATTAGTTATGAGAAGAAATATTATATATATAATAATATCATATCGTAAGAAATAAATACAGCAAAAAAAAATCAAAAATTCAGATGTATTTTAACATTGAGTTACAGTTGAGTTGTTTGTAACACTATTTAGTTGTAAATAAAATTAGCTAAATCGTATATGTATCTTAGAACTAAAAAAAAGCGATAACTTTACTTTAATATTTGTAAATAATAATTAATGTTTACTTAAATATTAGAAAATATAGGAGTCTGTTATGAGTTTATTAATATTAAACAAAAAATAAATTAAACTATCAACAATATTAGCATAAATTAAAAATGTGTAATTAATTCATCTTTATTTTATATACTCCGCTTATGAGATCTATTTCAGTTTCTAAAATAAAAATTATTATTAAAAATTTTGTATTTTAAATAAATATAGTCAAAATTATTAACAATAACCGTCATAAAATCAGTATTATAATGCGTGCGCCTCTAGTGAGTAAGTTGAATAAGAAGTTTAGTGAATTTAGAGTTTTAATACAAAAAGTTATGAAGTCGTTTAAAAAAATATCAAGCTTTTAAGCAAACATCACAATTGTTATTTCATTCTATTTGAATAAGATTTATTTAAGCACTGAAGAGGTCTTTGACCGAAACTTAGTTTGTAAAATAAATTTTTGAAAGAATAAATATGTTATAAAACTATATAATATTTGTAATTATTAAGTCTAAAATAAGTAAAGTAAACTAAAATACACAACAAAACAACGAAACAATAAACCGTAAAATAAACAAATCACTCACGTTAATGGAAATAATAACTGATTTAAATTTTACTGTTGTCAATGAATGAACAAAATATATTCCATACCTCTAATATTTACGTCACAGTATAAATGAGGTTATTTAAACTACTTAATTAACAAACTTTGCAATACAAACTAAATAGTTGAAATAACTTCATTTATAATGTGACGTAATTATTAGATGTAATAAATGTATTTTGTTCATTCATTGACAATAGTTAAATTTGAATATTTTTTTACAGAATCCAGTTGAAATGTGTTGATTCGTTAACACACAAGAACATAAGCTGTTGTATGTTTTTTTTTTACTTTCAAGAAAAGAAAGTAGAAGGTTTAATATTTAATAAAGTTCAAATATTGTTGGTTTTGACAAAGTTAGTAAAAGTTAAATAACTGAAAATTTTGATAAACTTATATAAGCTTAGATACCATCTAAACTCAAAAAATTATAGGATTTTACAAAAATCTTTATTCACCAAATTAAAAAACTGAAGTCTAGATTACAACTGTTAACCAAACTAAATAAAACTATCTGAACAATATTTTATTTTAATCATAAGTTGTGATAATTTAAAGTAACTTAAATTCTATTCAATATTACAATTTTAACAAGAAAGATATATCTATAACGATAAATGTCATATGTTGTAATTATATTGTCAGCTGTGAGTACGTACACAGATTTGAAGCTAATGTACCAAAGTAAAGTATATTTTTAATAACTATAAAAAAAGAATTCTATGTTTTTTTCTGATTGCTACTAAGGCATACGAATGTTTTTTGATACATAACAACAAATCTTAGTTTACAAATATAAACATATATATAAATTTAATTCAATAATCGAATTTAAAAGTTTTTACCGATCCCAAGATATCAAACATTTTATTTGAAATACCTGTATATATAATTTTTTATTGTTCTGCTCCCATAAAACTTTAAATTTTCTAAAAAGACGTTTAAGTTATAACTAGTTTAGATGTAGTGTAATTGCATATTTATTCTAAAGATTAAGAAAATCTCGGATATGTGTAGTAAAATAGCGCTTCTTTTTAAAACATTGCAACAAAAATAACGTGTTATCTTACGTAGGCAGATATTGTTAATGATCTTACAATATATCGTATTAGTAATTAGCTATCGTTGAAATAATAAGTATGTTAGTAGGAATTAATAAATATTCAATAACTGAACTAACATGTTAAATATAATCATTATTGTGATCTAAACTACAAAAAATTCTACACCTTAAAGATACGTAAAAAAATTGTATGCTAACAAAAATAACTAGTATTGAAGTAAACTATTAATACAAATATATTTAGACCTTTTAATGTAATTAAGTACCATTTAACTACAAGACAAACAAATTTTTTCATTATAAACTTTATTAAAAACTTAAGCGCTTTCGGAATGTCCAAATTCCCTTATCAAAATGCTAAACACTCCATAGTTAAACTAACACAAAATAAATTGAGTGAAATTATATCATTTGTAAAAAACACAACTAATTAAAACGACAAGTAATTAACAAAAATGGATTTTTATAAACAATTAAGACAAAATGGATTATTTAAATATGTTAATAGTTACTCTTGATCCTTTATCAGGACTAAGCTGATTATTCAAATTTGGCTGGAATTTTTTAATTAGTAGAGCTTCTGAAGATAATAATTCATTATACGAAGTGCACATTTTAATAACTTTGAAACAATTATAAATATTTTTACAATTAGTACAAAATACACAATTTTCAATATGTTTAAACACCGCACTGTTGGTTGGAGTCACATGTTCTTTAATTCTGACGAAAAGTTGTCTTTCTGTCTCACCAATGTACTGGTTGTTCAGATCACCTGGACACGTAAATTTATAGACGATACAACTTTGATACAAGCTACTTATTGAATCTTTTAGAGAGAATTAGTTCCCTACTTTTTCTGATCAATAAGTAATGCGTACTTTTACCCCGATGCTTTCAAATACTGCTTTTATGTTCTTGGCGAATTTCTCTGACGTCTTTTTAACATATGGTATTGTAATGTATTGTTTCTTATCATCTTTATTTTCAATTAATTCTGTCTCAAAGGTGTCTTTCTTTTGTATTTGTTCATCGATAAACTTGGCCGGAAATGAGTTTTTCATCAACAGCTCTTTTACCTTTTGCTACTCGTCATTTTGTAGATCTTCTGTAACGAAATTTTTGATTCTGTTATTCAGGTTTTTTACTAAATTTCTCTTCCACGACTGCGGTACACACGAGTTAAAATTCATGAGCACGCCCGTGCTTGTTGGTTTTCTGAATATTGATGTTATAAACTTGTTGTTTTCTATTGTCACCTGTGTATCGAGATATGGTAGTTTACCTTCTTGGCAAGTCTGGATTACAAATTTCATGTCTTGATGCATATTGTTGAGATTTTATCAAACTGATCTATTTGTTCTTTATTTTGGAAAATGCAGAAAATGTCGTCAACATATCTGCAGTACATTCTAGGCCTTGCAGTTTTGTTGAGCAGCTCTGTCTCTAATTGACTGACAAACCAGTTGGCCAGTAAAGGGGCAAGAGGTGAGCCCATTGATAAACCGTTTGTTTGTTGATATATGGTCCCATTGAACATAAAGATGCTTTGTGAGCATGCTCTTAGAAGATTTTTAAATACTGTTTGAGTCATTTTTGATCGAGCAAATATTGAACTAGGATTGTCTATGTATACTACTTTCGTAACTTTATTAATAGTCTCCTCCAACGGGACGTTGGTATACAAACTCTTGATATCAAATGTGACACAAATGTCTGTGTTCAATGGTCGATAGTCTTTCAATTTTTCAACAAACTCAAAGCTGGAGTTAATAATCCAGTCACTTTTTAAGTATGGTTTAAGTTCTATCTCTAGCCATTTACATAAGGCGTAATACAAAATTAGTTGTAATTTTTGGAACCACAAAAAAAAAACAATTGGTTTGTAATTGACCTAGTTTCACAAATGTTTGGATTAGTATGCACTTAAATAAAATTATGGTGCATCTTAAGGATACTTATTTTAACCACATACAAAATTGAATATAATAGTGTAAAATTAAATACAAATATCACATCACAGTAGATTGCAACGTTACAACTATCACATCACAGTAGATCCCAACGTTACAACTATCACATCACAATGAATTGCAACAATACAACTATCACATCACAGTAGAAGCCAACAATACAACTATCACATCATAGTATATTCCAACAGTACAACTATCGCATCACAGTAGATTGCAACGTTACAACTATCACATCACAGTAGTTCCCAAAAGTACAACTATCACATCACACTGTATCGCAACAGTACAACTATTAAATCACAGTAGATGCCAACAATACAACTATTACATCACAGTAGATTCTAACAGTACAACTATCACATCACAGTAGATTGCAATGTTACAACTATCACATTACAGTAGATTGCAACAGTACAACTATCACATCACAGTAGATCTCAACAACACAATTATCACATCACAGTGTATCGCAACAAGGTGCAGCAAGTCTTTTATAGAGTTGCATTAAAAATTTTGATCTTAAACCTAGTCAAATAAGAACTATTAGTTTTATTGTTTTATTAAAAGTTTTACGCTATTATATGTTAAATGTTCTTTTAGTAAGCAACATAAGCCTTGATTTTACCTTAAGTGCTGCACCTTAAGGATAGTCAAGACCTTTATCTTACCATAATGATTACTTTTACAGTAACATGTTGCTGAAAGTGTTAGCTCCCCGATGGTTTCTTAAAAACATGCAAAATGAAAATAATCTCAGAGAAAGAGTAAATATTGTGAATTAATATGTTATTTCATAGGTTTATTTTTAAACAACTTTCGATTTGTGTTTAATCTAAATCTAAAAACATGCAATTAGCTAAGTTCATCTTGCTTTATCTTTGTTAATGTTCAGGATTTTCGATCATCAATACTTAACCTACATAAAAAAAGCAAGCAATCTATTCTATTTATAACATTTTTTTTTCTTTTAGCTAAAAATAAGTTGTGTAATACATATAATGACCAATGATGTTTTGTTATAACTGTTGTATTGTATATTGAAGAAGTTTATCTTTCTTCGTTAATAAAGCAGATTTTTACTACGTTTTTTTCAAAACATTATTTTTTGTAAGTATAAAGTTTACTGTAACAAAAAAAATATTAAGTAAGTTGATATTTGTGCAAGTATAAATAATCTTAATAAAGCTTTAATATTTTAATTTTAAATATATATGTGCTTTTGAACTTCAAACTAATTTTATTAAAAAAAAGACTTTAATTACATTACTCCTTCTTATAGTTAATTACAAAAGTCTCAAATTTTAAATTTATTTTGAAAAAGAATTCTTGCTTCCTCTGACAAAGTACCACGCTACTGCTTAGTAGCTAACTCCTATTTGGTAGCTAAATTATACATTATAGCTAACTCTTACTGGTTAAATAACTCTTAAAACTATTATTATTATTATTATTATTATTATTATTATTATTATTATTATTATTATTATTATTATTATTATAATAATAATAATAATAATAATAATAATAATAATAATAATAATAATAATAATAATAATAATAATAATAATAATAATAATAATAATAATAATAATAATAATAATAATAATAATAATAATAATAATAATAATAATAATAATAATAGTTTTAAGAGTTAGTTAACCAGTAAGAGTTAGCTATAATGTATAATTTAGCTACCAAATAGGAGTTAGCTACTAAGCAGTAGCGTGGTACTTTGTCAGAGGAAGCAAGAATTCTTTTTCAAAATAAATTTAAAATTTAAGAATTTTGTAATTAACTATAAGAAGGAGTAATGTAATTAAAGTCTTTTTTTTAATAAAATAAGTTTGAAGTTCAAAAGCACATATATACTTAAAATTAAAATATTAAAGCTTTATTAAGATTATCTATACTTGCACAAATATCAACTTACTTAATATTTTTTGTTACAGTAAACTTTATATTTACAGAAAATAATGTTTTGAAAAAAACGTAGTGAAAATCTGCTTTAGTAACGAAGAAAGATCAACTTCTTTAATATACAATACACAGTTATAACAAAACATCATTAATCATTAAATGTGTAACACAACTTATTTTTAGCTAAAAGAAAATGAAATGTTATAAATAGAATAGTTTGCTTGCTTTTTTTATGAAGGTTAAGTATTGATGTTCGAAAAATCTGAACTTTAACAAAGATAAAGCAAGATGAACTTAGCTAATTGCATGTTTTTAGATTTAGATTAAACACAAATCGAAAGCTGTTTAAAAATAAACCTATGAAATAACATATTAATTCACAATATTTACTCTTTCTCTGAGATTCTTTTTATTTTGGATGTTTTTAAGATACCATCGGGGAGCTAACACTTTCAGCAACATGTTACTGTAAAAGTAATCATTATGGTAAGATAAAGGTCTTCACTATCCTTAAGGTGCAGAACTTAAGGTAAAATCCAGGCTTCTTTTGCTAACTAAAAGGACATTTAACATATAATAGCGTAAAACTTTTAACGAAATAATAAAACTAATTGTTCTTATTAGACTAGATTTAAGATCAAAAATTTCAATGCAACTCTATAAAAGACTTGCTGCACTTTGTTGCGATACACTGTGATGTGATAGTTGTATTGTAGGGATCTACTGTGATGTGATAGTAGTACTCTTGCAATATGTGATGTGATAGTTGTAACGTTGCAATCTACTGTGATGTGATAGTTGTACTGTTAGAATCTACTGAGATGTGATAGTTGTATTGTTGGCATCTACTGTGATTTAATAGTTGTACTGTTGCGATACAGTGTGATGTAATAGTTGTACTTTTTAGAACTACTGTGATGTGATAGTTGTAACGTTGCAATCTACTGAGATGCGATAGTTGTACTGTTGGAATATACTATGATGTGATATTTGTATTGTTGGCTTCTACTGTGATGTGATAGTTGTATTGTTGCAATTCATTGTGATGTGTAAGTTGTAACGTTGGGATCTACTGTGATGTGATAGTTGTAACGTTACAATCTACTGTGATGTGATATTTGTGTTGTTGCGATACAATGTGATGTGATAGTTGTATTGTTGGGATCTACTGTGATGTGATAGTTAAACTGTTGTGATACACTTTTATGTGATAGTTGTAACATTTCGTTATACTGTGATGTGATAGTTGCATTTATTTGTAATTTTGTTGTTTAATCAACAATAATGTATATATCTTTAAGGTGATTTCAGATTTGACAGTTTTAAATGTACTATCGAAAACTTAATAATTTACCATTATTCTAAGAGAATTGTCATTTTTATCTTAGTAATACTAACAATTATATAACATCTGAAAGTTTAATATTAGACTATTATGTTTATTTTTGTATATGATTTACATAAGTATCCTTAAGGTGTAGCATGTTTTTATTTAAGTTCATACTATTTCAAACACTTGTCAAGTAAGGTCATTTACGAGCAATATTTAATTTCATTTTTAAACAGTTTGTCGTTGTCATGCAACCAAAATTAATGACTAAATTTGTGTTTAAAGTTTATTTCAACACTACAATATTTTATAAGCATACAGTTTATTTATATAACCTTATGGTGTAGCATTTTTTAGTTTAATACACATTAGTGCATTAACCTTAAGGTTAGTTAAGTTTGACAGTTTTAAAGCTAACATCAAAGTCTATCACTTTCAGCAATATTCTATGATGATTGTCATTTTCATGTGACCATATAAAACAAGTATTTTTCATTTAAAATTTTAATTTATACTATTATATTCAATTTTGTATGGGGTTAAAATAAGTATCCTTAAGATGCACCATAATTTTATTTTAGTACATACTAATCCAAACGTTTGTGAAACTAGGTCAATTACAAACCAATTGTTTTTATTTGTGGTTCCAAAAATTACAACTAAATTTGTATTAATAGTTTTTCTTCAATACTAGTTATTTTTGTTAGCATACATTTTTTTACTTATCTTTAAGATGTAGCATTTTTTGTAGTTTAGATCACAAAAATGATTATATTTAACATGTTAGTTCAGTTATTGGATATTTCTCAATTCTTACTAACATAATTATCATTTCAACGATAGCTAATTACTAATACGATATATTGTCAGAGCATTAACAATATCTGCCTACGTAAGGTAACACGTTATTTTTGTTGCAGTGTTTTAAAAAGAAGCGCTATTTTACTACACATATCCGAGATTTTCTTAATCTTTAGAATAAATATGCAATTACACTACAACTAAACTAGTTATAACTTAAACGTTTTTTGTGAAAATTTAAAGTTTTATGTGAGCAGAACAATAAAACATTATATATACAGGTATTTCAAATAAAATGTTTGATATCTTGGGATCGGTAAAAACTTTTAAATTCGATTATTGAATTAAATTTATATATATGTTTATATTTGTAAACTAAGATTTGTTGTTATGTATCAAAAAATATTCGTATGCCTTAGTAGCAATCAGAAAAAACATAGAATTTTTTTTTTAGGTTTTTAAAAATATACTTTACTTTGGTACATTAGCTTCAAATCTGTGTACGTACTCACAGCTGACAATATAATTACAACATTTGACATTTATCGTTATAGATATATCTTTCTAGTTAAAATTGTAATATTTAAGTTACTTTAAATTATCACAACTTATGATTAAAATAAAATATTCTTCAGATAGTTTTATTTAGTTTGGTTAAAAGTTGTAATCTAAACTTCAGTTTTTCAAGTTGGTGAATAAAGATTTTTGTAAAATCCTATAATTTTTTGAGTTTAGATGGTATCTAAGCTTAAAAAAGTTTATCAAAATTTTCAGTTATTTAACTTTTACTAACTTTGTTAAAACCAACAATATTTGAACTTTATTAAATATCAAACCTTCTACTTTCTTTTCTTGAAAGTAAAAACAAACATAAAACAGCTTATGTTTTTAACGAATCAACACACTTCAACTGGGTTCTGTAAAAAAAAAATTACTGTAATGAAAGAATAGAAGCATAGAATAAAGTAGGTGTATACATGTTTTTATTAAGATAAAATAGATTCTACAGATAATACTTAATAATAGGTAAAATACTTAAATCCGACTGATATAAGACTATATAATATTTGTAATTATTATGTCTAATATAAGTAAAGTAAACTAAAATACGCAACAAAACAACAAGTCTTAATATAAACAAACCACTCAAGTTAATGGAAAGAATAACTGATTCAAATTTAACTATTGTCAATAAATGAACAAAATACATTTATTACATCTAATAATTACGTCACAATATAAATAAATTTATTTCAACTATTTAGTTTGTATTGCAAAGTTTGTTAATTAAGTAGTTGAAATAACCTCATTTATATTGTGACGTAAATATTAGAGGTAATGAATATATTTTGTTCATTCATTGACAACAGAAAAATTTGAATCAGTTATTCTTTCCATTAACGTGAGTGATTTGTTTATTTTATGGTTTATTGTTTCGTTGTTTTGTTGTGTATTTTAGTTTACTTTACTTATTATTTAGACTTATTAATTACAATTATTATATAGTTTTATAACAGCCGGGTTTAAGTATTTTACCTATTATTAACTATTATCTGTGAAAATTATTTTGTTTAAATGAAAAATGTATACAACTACTTTATTCTATGCTTCTATTCTTTCTTTACAGTAATTATTTTTTTACAGAACCCAGTCGAGGTGTGTTGATTCGTTAACACACAGAAACATATGTTGGTACAATAAAAGAAGATTACTGTACAATTTGTTTTTAATTATATTCCAGTGAAGTTATTTCACTGGGATCTTTTGTTAGCAAACGATTAAACCTATATTTTTGAAGAGCTATATAACAGTTTATTAAATTAATCTTAACAAAAATTAATGTATATTATTAAAGTTTATTGAAAGACAAAAAAAAGACGCTCAAATATTTGGTCCTAGGACTTGGTGCACAAAGAACCTTTCGGTTATCGAGTCGCACACCACGGATACCTTTTGACGTCTTGTCGAGAACTTTTATAAAAAAGTTTAAATAGTTTTTGAATTTTTATAAACATATATTAAACATTTAAGTTCAACAATAGTTAATTTTTAGAAACGAGTACGTTTAGTATTAATGTTTCATATTAGTATTCAATTTGTAAAAGTATGAAAAACGTTTTAACATGTTTTCAAAGTCTAATTGAAAAAGTACTAATGTTTATATTTTATAAATACAAAACAAACGAACTCATAAATACAAGAAGCTTATCTCAAGTCTGAAAGTTCAACAACAAAATTCTTGCTCGCTTGTCATTAGCCGCGCTTTTCAATTTAAGTTTTGATGTAAATTTTTAAATAAGAAAAAAAACTAAATGTATTTTTATATTAATAATTGCGTTTAAAAAGTTGTTGCAAAAATTTTCCGTGTTAGTAAATTTATATAATTTTATTCTGTTAAAACCATAGTTTAAACATTACAAAATCTAACTAACTCTTGTAAACAGGTATATTTTCAAAAAAAATGCTGATTAAAAAAGCGTTCGTACAATTTTAATATGTTAGTTAGTAGAAAGTAGAAATGATTTAGTTAACTTTTTTTTTAAAATATCAAAAATATGTATGTAGTTCTTAAAGTTTTTTATGCTTGATTTCAAGTAAATAGTTTTAGAAAACCATAGCTACCCTAGTAATTATTTTAACTTTCAATTATTCATTATCGTAATTTTAGGTTTTTGTATTAATTTATAAACTTGAAGAAATTTTTTAAGTTTTTATTTAGAATGTTTACTTTTAAAGTCTAAATATTGATAGCTAAAAGCTTCATACCAGCAATAATTTACAACACATTGATTAGATTTTAATCACTTGCTTTAAGAGTAAAATATTTTTATTACTTTAATTCTTTAAATTTTAAATTTACTTGTTAGAGCCCGAATCTGATTCATTGACTCTTCAAAAGAATTGAAAATTCATGATAATACAAAGTAAAGTTATTATAAATGCTTCTTGTTAATGTACAATACTAGAGTGCTAATAATAATTTTATAGTTTGTATTTCGCCACTTGAGGCGTTCTAAAGCTTATTTAATTTTAATTTCAGTCATTACAATTTTCTGTACAAAACATATAAATCAGATAAATGTGCAATTTAAACTAAACCAATAAGTTTTAACTATTGTTATACTAGCAAAGTTTTAAACGATATGATAGGTAGAGTATTCAAAATTATATTAAAACAAAAAATATTTTGGTACTATCTTTTTTATTACACAAAAACTATAATGACTAAAACTCTTATTGATGTTACAATTCGTCCCTATTTTAAAACTTAAATAATAGACGGATTCATTTTATTTTTAGTAGTATTTTTATTAAACAAAAACTATAATGCAGTGTACAATAACTCTTAACTATTTAAAATTTTGTTCTTTTAAACATAAATTAAAACATGATTTCATAAAAGTAACAAAATTATTTTGAAATTTTCAGTTTCTAATTTTAATACCATTAGTATGTAAAAACTGTTATATTTAAATCATTTTTCATTTAATTAAAAAAGTGTTCTAAAGTTATAATTTTTTTTTTATCATTATGTTCTAAGTATAATGCGCGGAAAACACACTATTGTTAAAAATAAATCGTCACTACTTTTAAAAACGCTTAAGTCCATTGAAATACTTAAATTAGATTTAAAACACGGTCAGTTTATATTAATACAAAAGTCTATAAATGCTTTAAAGTAAATAGGAGAAAACTAATTTTGTAAACAAGCTTCTAAAAAATTTTTTGAGGAATATATATTACAATTGGAACATTTATTATAAAAATTTTATTTTAACTACATTTTAGTCACGAAAAATTTTTAAGCTTCCAAATAAAGTTTAAATCATTTTTATAACTTGTCGATGACTATTTTTCTGTAAAAATAAAAATTTTAAAATAAATTTATAATTTTGAAACTTTGCATTGTTTTTTAAATTTTCAAGTTAAAATTCATTAAGTACATTAGATGCACTAGTTAAAAACTGTCTTAATGTACGTTTTTGGTAACGTTCATTACATAACGTATTATAAAAATATATAAGAACAATTGATAAACAAACTTATTGATTGAAAAAATAATAAACTATGTATCTAATGAAAATGTTTGCATAAAGTTGTCTTAAAAATAAAACAGTACAAAGTTAAATTCCGACCAACTGTTTTTAAAATTTATTGGTTATAAACTTTTTAAAAGGATAAACATATTTAGAATAAATTTTTTATAAAGTTTACTGAGAATCGCAACCTTTGGATAACTAATATAAACAATTTGTTTACATTTTAGTTTTGAGTAAAAAAACTTACATAAAAAGATAAACTACTAAGCTTGTTTACTAAGCTACTTATTTACGCACATTGTGTCCACAGAAAAAATGCGTAAAGATACGAGAGATTGTAAAGATACGAGAGCTATCAAGTATACTTACTATAATGGCTGTTTTTTGATATTGCTTCTTGTTAATAGCAGACTGGGGACTTTCCCACTTTTAACAGTTTGTTTACTTTGTTTATATATATGAAAACAAAAGATAAAACTATACATACATCAAAAAAAGGATTTAAATTTATATAAAACAATAATACTTATAGAAAAATTTTACTAATTTTGATAATATATAAATTTTGAAGGGAATGCCCTTGGGTGGTGGACACAGTATTATCCCTGTTTAATCGCGGGGAAGGCGCTCTAGGAGGCAACTTAGCTACCTTTAGACTAGAAGTGGGTTTATAATTAGGGTCCATACTAATAATAACTTTAGATGAATATAGCTTAACTTAATAAAAAGAGACAATGCAGAAAAATTAATTTATTAAAATTTTTATTCAGATAAAAACTATAAAATCTTTAAAACTGTCAATTTAGTCAATTATACAAATAACTAAAATATATATCAGTTTTATCACAATTGTTAATAAGCTAGCAAATAACTCAAGTTTAGAAAACTTATTAATGCAATAGAATGAACCCCTAAAAAAGTACAATTAGTCAATTAAAAAATGTTATTTTGCTTTTGAACTAACTGCTAAACTGATATCGAGCTGTTCGAAAGCAATTATAAAGTTTGTAATTAACCAATGCAAGTGACAGAATGTCAGAATATCAGGTCAAATATGTAGCAAATAGCAGAATATCAGGTAAAATATGTAGCAAATAGCAGAATATCAGGTCAAATATGTAGCAAATAGCAAAATATCAGGTCAAATACGTACAAATAGCAGAATATCAGGTCAAATATGTACAAGTAGCAAAATATCAAGTCAAATATGTAGTAAATAACAAAATATCAGGTCAAATAGGAATCTGCGTTATATTACAACATCACTAACTGGTGTTTTATGAATCAATCCTTTTTATACATAAATATTAAGTGATTTCGTAAACTAAAAAATGCGTTTTTTGTTGATTGATGACTATATACTTAGTTACACAACTTCGCCCAATACAATTTCACCCAGTTTATATTCAACACCAGGGATGCATTGCCAATGCATTACTAATAAGTAGATTTTATCTTAATCTTTATTTATATGTGACTTATTTGATGCTTAACATTTATTCTACTTACCAAATTCAATTTAAATTTAAGCATTTGTTTACAATTAAGAAATGGTGTGGTGTCTATATTAAAATTTGTTTCTATAGCCTTTTATAAAAATATGTATTTGTTACTGTAATGGATTTCTTCTTAGGAACAAAATAAATAAAATATAAGATAAATGTTCAATAAAATTTGTTTATGTTATTACAACTTTTTTTCATTTGACCTTTGCCCACCTAAGGATAAACTTGTCTTGCATTGTATTAAAGTTATATTAATGGATTTTTTGAGTAGAAATGAAATTTAATACCATGAGAATTTGAGGAATTTTTTCACTGTTTAACATTATTTCATTATCATTGTTTATAATATAGAAATCATTATTTCCTTATACTTTCATTATTTAACACACTCATATTTCTTTCAGAATTTACATTTAATTTCCTATTGTTAACAAAATTTTGTCATATACTGAGGTATAAGTAAAAGTTTATCAATTAGTCAAAGAACATACTTTTACAAAGTCTAAAGATATAGAGAGGTGAGTTGGGATATAAAAACGTATTTTAAACTAAAAATACACAAGATAACCTAGTTTGTGCTATACTAAAAAATTATAAAATTTTTATTTTTTAGATTTTTTAGAGTTCTCAAATGCGTAACTAAACCAGAGTGCGTAACGTCACGAGTACGTAAAGATGCGAGAGGTTACGGTAAAAATGTTTTTAAATTTAGAACCTAGTTAGAATTGTAGTGCCTCTAGTGGTCCAAATAAATGTTTATTAGAAGTTAAGGCGTTACAAAATTGTATGTAACCATAAATATTTTTAATTGATTAACTTTGTATTATCTTGAATTTTCAATTTTTTTGAACACACAATGAATCAGATTCGGGCTGTAACAAACAAATGTCATAAAAAGATTAGATTTTATTGTTTTATGGCTTCAAAATCAAGTACTTGTGTTAAAGTTTTTGCTTGAGTGCTTAAGTAAACTATCTTTACTTTAAAATATTAAAACGAATTAAGTAAACACTTTTAGTTTATTATTTAATACCATTAAATTTTTTATAATCGTCTGCTTTAAAAGTTAAAACTTTTTAATATTCTATAAGTTACTTAATGAAGACTTTTTTAGAGCCCGAATCTGATTAATTGACTCTTCAAAAGAATTTAATATTCATAATAACACAAAGTAAGTAAATTAAATATATTTTATTTATTATAAATTACTTAAGAGATGACAATAACTTTCTAGTTTAGTTTTTACCACTAGAGGCATTATAAAACTTATTAAGTTTTAATTTTTGTAAATATTAGTTTATCTACTGATATAAACATGAACGCTATGATTATATATACATAAATATACATTGTTGATGTTTCAATTACTAATAATGTATTAAAATAGTTTTTGACATAAAGTTAATTAATTGTATCAAATCATTATTGCAAAAAATATTTTTAGTCATTTATGACTGTATTATTATCATCGTGTTAATAAAAAAGTATTTTTTATTTTACAAAAAAAAAAATCTACAAATTATTAGTACTCGTAATATTGCCTAAAGTACTTTCAAAAATTCTTCTTCAGTAGGCAATTAGAACAATAGAAGAACAATAGAAGTATTAGAACAATAGAAGTAGGTTCTAATTGCCTACTGAAGAAAAATTTTTGAAAGTATTTTAGGCAGTTTAACGAGTACTTATAAATTTGTAAAATATTTTGTATAATAAAAAAGACTTTTTTATTTAAACGATTTTGATAAAGACAAAAAAATCACGAAGAACAACACACAACCAAGGGAAGATTTGAGATACGTAAAACTATAATATTCCTACTGTACTATTATTGAACTTAAAATTTAATAGACAATTAGTCTGTGTTAAATAAATATGTTTCTTAGTACTATTTGTTAACACTTTAAAGATGAAAATCTTTTAATTTTGTTTATGATTTTAATTTTTATTTGGATAAGCTTGTAAAGATCAAACAAACAAAATTCTTTTTTTTTTGAAAGTTTATGGGATCAATAAAACTTATTCTTAGTTTATTTTAATTTATGTATGTCACTTAATGATATCTTTTTATATTATACTCGTAATAAAAGTAATTTTCTAGTTTTTTGTTTCGAAAAACATAGTTTGAAATTTAACCAATATTCAACTCCTAATCAGTATTGTAATGTGTGCGCCTCTAGTGAGTAAGTTGAATAAGCAGTTCATTGAAATTAGAGTTTTCAAGCCTATAATTATAAAGTGCTTTGCTAAAATACCAAGCTTTCAAGCAAACATCACATTTGTTTTTTCATGTCGCAGTAAGTGTGGTTTATATGTGTGTATTTTTGTATAACTTTTTTTATTTGTTTTCCTTTCATTAATCACAGGCTTTTTAGAAATCTTTAGTTTTTTACTGTCGTCTCAGTGGTAAGTTATTTTTATACTTATAAAGTTTTATTACGTAAGCTTATCACGTGTTGCAAGATCTTTAACAATTTTTTTAAGGTTTATTTCTAGTAATGAGTGCCTTATCGAGCTCCAAATTGTGTCTTAATAAACGTTTTAGGCTCCTGTAAATAAAAACACTTTTGTCTATTTATCAAACTAGTTGTATTTATAGATATACATATATATAAAAGATTATTACAAGACATAAAAATTTGAATAATTAAAGTTTCGTGCCTACGCACTCCTCAACTGCAAAAAAAGTTTTAAGGTGGGCTCTGTGTTAAAAAAATTTATTTATTAAGTTATTAACGTTATTTTTATATAGAACTTTGAATGCTTCTTAAATTAATTTCAAACTTTTTTTTGTTACTAACGATAGTTTTAATTTTACAAACCTTATGAAAAAAAAACAACAATCGAACGGGATATAAAATATAATTTTGTTTGTAGTTATTAAAAACATACATCGCAGAAAATAAAGTTACTCTTTTGTTTTAAACTCTATATTAATTTCAATTTAAATGTGCGGTAAAAACAATTTGGTTAAAAGTAAAACGTGGCTTTGTTTTGCAGTAACTTAAATCCGTTGAAGTACTTAAATCAGAATTAAAACATGATCTGTTTTGACTATTACAGTAGTATATAGATGGTTTGGAAAAAAAAGGTAAAAAGTAACTTTTAATTCAATTTTTGTTTATTTATAAGAGTAAAAAATGCATTGAGAACTAATATTTTAGATGTTTAATAATTATTATAACTTAGTGCAACAAAAAGTTTTCAGCTTCTTTTTAAAAATTTATGATTTTTTTTAATTTTTAGGACAATTGTTTTCCTGAGATAAAAATAAAATTAATAACGTTAGTGTTCTTATAAATTTCATATGTTTTTTAAGTTTTTAAAGTTAAAGTAATTACTTAAACAAAAACTTATATTAATATACGTTTTTGGTAACGTTTATTGTATTACATACTTAAAAAATATATAAGAACTAATTATAAGCTAATTTGTTGATTGAAAATGTCTAACTATGTATCTCATGGAAATATTTGCGTTAAGTATTAAAAAGTATAACAAAAAACTTAAAGTTTGACGAATTACGTTAAAAACTATTAAATATAAACTTTTAAGAAGAAATAAAATGTTTAAACAACATTCTTTAATGTTTTCTGAGAATCAGAACCTTTTTATAAATATTATAAACAGCTTGTTAACATTTTAACTTAGAATAATAAAACTTTTTTACAAAATATATATAACCAAGTAAAATTTTTATTAATTGTTAAACCTAGTAAAAATTATAACGCATCTAGTGGTCAAAATAAAAACTGATTATAAGAATAGACTTTACAAAGTTGTATATAAACAAAAATAATCGTTAAGTATTAGCTTCTATTATTGTAAGTTTTTAATTTTTTTGAAGAGTCAATGAATCAGATTTGGGCTCTAACAAACAAATGTCATTAAAATTTTAAAATTAAAATTTTTATTGCTTTAAATCCAGTACATTAACAACTATATATACATAGTGTAAATAAATTAAAACCTGAAAGTATTTTCTACTAAATTTCACTTATATTACAGAGAAAATGTAACAAAAAAATTGAATTTTAGTTATGTTTTTATTATCGTTTTTGCTTAAGTTTTTAGATAAAATATTCTGAGCTCAGAAGGTTAGAAAATAATTATGTAAATCATTGTTAGTACTATAAGCTAGTTAGTATATTTTTTTAGCGTTCGAATCTGATATCTTGACTCTTCAAAAGAATTGAAATTCATGAAAAAACTAATTTAATTAATTGAAATTATTTTTAGTCATTATACAAAATAAGAGTGATAAATATAACTTTGTAGTTTAGTTTCTATTATAAGAGGCGTTATAAAACTTATTAAGTTTTAATTTTAGTCATTGAAATTTTCTTTACTGATATTAATATGCACATAAATATACATTTTTTACGTTTTTCGTACTTTAAGTGTTATTTAAGCAGTTTTTGACATAAAGTCAATTAAATGTATCAAATTATTTGTTAACACTTAATCAAAAAGGTATAAAACAGCATAAAATATTGAATTATGTTAAGAAAAATAAAAATTTTATACAACTATGATTAAATCTTCTAAAACATTTAGTAAAATAAAAACAACAAATTTGTTTATTAAAATGTCTAAAGTTTGTACATAAATATATATTAACTGTTTATTACTTGAAAAACATGTTGTAGACAAAATTATTTGAAAAAAACAAAGTGTGATTTATTAATGCGGTAGCACGTTAAAAGAAAAATGTATTGCACAAAATTCAACTTCGTTAAAGCCTTGTTTGATCATTACTTCCGGTAAAATAAGAAGCGAATAACTTTGTATTGAAAAAAGCATTTTATGAAAGCATTTGTAAGTAAGTACAATTGTATGTTATTAACATTATAAAGTTTTGTTAAAACGTATTGTTTAATAAGTATTAGTTTAGAAAGTTTTTATTAAAGCTTATTATGATAATTACAATAAAGTTGTATGAAATTCAAGTTTAATGAAAAATGGTTTTCAAATAATTATAAAAGTTTAGTTTTTCGTTTGTCAAATAAAAAATCTACTTAGTTTTATAACGCATTTAATGACCAAATAATATTTGTGTTCACTTCAAAGTTGTATATTAGCAAACTATACTTTTGTTTAATTAATTAGTATTATCATAAACAATTAATTATTTTGAAGAGTCAGTGAATCTGATTCGAACTCTAGCATATAATTAAAAAATCTAGAGCTTTTATGTGCTATCATATCAAAATAAATTGATTTATAGCTTATAGATTTAATACAAACATATGACTATCTTGAACACTGCAAATAAATTTCCATAAAATTAAATAACCATGATGGCTATAAGTTTTTATTCAAAACATCTTGTTTTTTACTAAATAATTGATATATTTTCATACTCATGGTTAAAAAAGTGACAAAAATGCAAGTTATTTTATGTTTTTTTTTATTAAGAAAGTATTTTTTAGTGTTTTTAGAAAAAGTTTGTTCTTAATACATCAGCTAGTGTAAACTAAGTAAAAAAAATCAACTCGGGTGTTTTAATGATATAAACATTAAATTAGAAACAATCAAAATAAAGAAAGAATTATATTAATAAAATTATATTATATTTTATTTTACTTTATGCTTAATGAGTTTTAAAAAATAAAAAGATAGTAAAGTAGTGCATCACCTTAGTGAGTAAAGTGATGAGCAGCTTAGTTAAGTTAAAACTAAAGAGTAAGTAATTGTAAAATGGTTTGCTTGAATTTGAACTTATAAGCAACATCAAGTTGATATTTGACGCTGTTGTACATGCAGTGAAAATATATAAGTGTGTTAAAAATAAAATTAGATATATAAACAATAATAATACTGTACGAGAATTCTGCTTTAGTCAATTTTGTTAGTTTGTTTCGTCTATATTAATAATTTTATAGTTCCAACTAGGTAATTATTATAGTTGTTTTTTATAATAAAGTAAGAAAAAACCAATTCTGCTTGTTGACATTAACTGTTTCAGTGTATAACATTTTTACTTTTATGTCTTAAAAGCATTCATTTAACAAGACAGCTTTCTAAAGTACAAACTTTTTTGCAAGCATATCAGTTTTTTGTACAACATAAAAAATAAAATCTTAATTTTCAAAAAAAAAAATTCTTTAGTGTAAACTTTTTGTTATTGAATAACATACTGATTATTTATAGAACAGTGTCTTTTTTTAAAAAAGTAATTCTGTTAACGATATTTCAAAAAAAACATATAAAATTTGATTTCTTCTGTATTTTAAGAATTAAAGTAACATATTTTATTCCTAACAAACTTGTAATAAGAAATATTTTATTGTTATTTAACACTTAAGCAAAAAAATTTTTACAAAAAGTAAGTTCTAAAACTTAAAAAGAAGAATAAATTATTAGATGTAATGTAGTTTTAAATGTTTATTAAAATACTAAAAGTCACAAAACAGTTACACACTTAAAAAAAAATTATAAAAACTTGGAGATAAATATATTTGCATTTTTTATTTCCGATATTTTTAAGTCTATTACGCTTCTAAGATAACAATTGAAATATTATATCAAGGTTTTTACTTTAATTTTATACAATAACAAGAAACAATGACTATAGATAAACATTGTGCTATCATGAATTTTCAATTGTTTTGAAGGGTCAATGAATCAGATTCGAGTTCTATTAAAAAATTTCATAAAACAAGTTCAATGTATTAAAACACTACTACTTTATTATCGAGTTATTTAATAAAATATTAGATGTAGTGTACATATCTGTTGTCTAAAAGCCGTTCTTTACATAATACAAGTTTAATAATGTCTGTGGGCAGACTGTCAAACTAAATTTTTTGTTCAAACTTCTCCTGCAGACGGAGTGACTTTCTAACACAATTATGCTTAGGACCCTCTGCAGGCAGTTTTGTATTTATATTACTTAAGTTGGACATAATTAATTTAATATGCTTTTGTGCTAACTCATAACTTATCAGTGGATTTTATCTATCAGTTCTTAGAGCTATTCTAGACTACTTTATATATTAGACAACAGAGTTTGTGTGATGTATCTATTATAAAAAAAAACAAATGTGATGTTTGCTTGAAAGCTTGGTATTTTAGCAAAGCACTTTATATTTATAGGCTTGAAAACTCTAATTTCAATAAACTGCTTTTTCAACTTACTCACTAGAGGGGCACGCATTACAATACTGATTAGGAGTTGAATATTGGTTAAAATTCAAACTATGTTTTTCAAAACAAAAAACTTGAAACATACTTTTATTACGAGTATAATATGAAAAGATATCATTAAGTGACATACATAAATTTAAATAAATTAAGAATAAATTTTATTGATCCAATAAACTTTCAAAAAAAATGACTTTTGTTTGTTTGATCTTTACAAGCTTATCCAAATAAAAATTAAAATTATAAACAAAATTAAAAGATTTTCATCTTTAAAGTGTTAACAAATAGTACTAAGAAACATATTTATTTAACACAGACTAATTGTCTATTAAATTTCAAGTTCAATAATAGTACAGTAAGAATATTATAGTTTTACGTATCTCAAATCTTCCCTTGGTTGTGTGTTGTTCTTTGTGATTTTTTTTGTCTTTATCATAATCGTTTAAATAAAAAAGTCTTTTTTATTATAAATTTTATAAATTTATAAGTACTCGTTAAACTGCCTAAAATACTTTCAAACATTTTTCTTCAGTAGGCAATTAGAACCTTCTTCTATTGTTCTAATACTTCTAATGTTCTTATATTGTTCTAATTGCCTACTGAAGAAGAATTTTTGAAAATACTTTAGGCAATATAACGAGTACTTATTAATTTGTAGATTTTTTTTTTGTAAAATAAAAAATACTTTTTTATTAACAAGATGATAATAATACAGTCATAAATGACTAAAAATAATTTTTGCAAAAATGATTTGATACAATTAATTAACTTTATGTCAAAAACTATTTTAATACATTATTAGTAATTGAAACATCAACAATGTATATTTATGTATATATAATCATAGCGTTCATGTTTATATCAGTAGATAAACTAATATTGACTAAAATTAAAACTTAATATGTTTTATAATGTCTCTAGTGGTAAAAACTAAACTAGAAAGTTATTGTCATCTCTTAAGTAATTTATAATAAATAAAATATATTTAATTTACTTACTTTGTGTTATCATGAATATTCAATTCTTTTGAAGATTCAATTAATCAGATTCGGGCTCTAAAAAAGTCTTCATTAAGTAACTTATAGAATATTAAAAAGTTTTACTTTTAAAGCAGACGATTATAAAAAATTTAGTGGTATTAAATAATTAATTAAAAGTGTTTACTTAATTCGTTTTAATATTTTAAAGTAAAGATAGTTTACTTAAGCACTCAAGCAAACATAACTAAAACTTGACGTTTTTTTCTTAAATTTCATTGTAATATAAGAAAAAATTTAGTAAAAAATACTGTAAGACAGTAATTTATATACATTATATATCAATAGTTGTTACTTGATATTGAAGCCATAAAACTTTAAAGACTAATCTTTTTTTGACATTTGTTTGTTAGAGCCCGAATCTGATTCATTGACTCTTCAAAAAAATTGAAAATTCATGATAATACAAAGTTAATCAATTAAAAATATTTATGGTTACATACAACTTTTTAACGCCTTAACTTCTAATAAAGTTTTATTTGGTCCACTAGAGGCATTACAATTCTAACTAGGTTCAAAATTTAATAAAATTTTTACCGTAACCTCTCGCATCTTTACGTACTCGTGACGTTACGCACTCTAGTTTAGTTACGCATTTTAGAACTCTAAAAAATCTAAAAAGTAAAAATTTTATATTTTTTTAGTATAGCACAAACTAGGTTATCTTGTGTATTTTTAGTTTAAAATACGTTTTTATATCCAAACTCACCTCTCTATATATTTAGACTTTGTAAAAGTATGTTTTTTGAATAATTGATAAACTTTTACTTATACCTTAGTATATGACAAAATTTTGTTAACAATAAGAAATTAAATGAAAATTCTGAAAGAAATATGACTGTCTTAAATAATGAAAGTATAAGGAAATAATAATTTCTATATTATAAACAATGATAATGAAATAATGTTAAATAGCGAAATAATTCCTCAAATTCTCATGGTATGAAATTTCATTTCTACTCAAAAAATCCATTAATATAACTTTAATACAATGCAAGACAAGTTTATCCTTAGGTGGGCAAAGGTCAAATTAAAAAAAGTTGTAATAACATAAACAAATTTTATTGAACATTTATTTTATATTTTATCTATTTTGTTCCAAAGAAGAAATCCATTACAGCAACAAATACATATTTTTATAAAAGGCTATAGAAACAAATTTTAATATAGACACCACACCTTTTTTTAATTGTAAACAAATGCTTAAATTTAAATTGAATTTGGTAAGTAGAATAAATGTTAAGCATCAAATAAGTCACATATAAATAAAGATTAAGATAAAATCTACTTATTAGTAATGCATTGGCAATGCATCCCTGGTATTGAATATAAACTGGGCGAATTTGTATTGGGCGAAGTTGGGTAACTAAGTATATAGTCACCAATCAACAAAAAACGCATTTGTTAGTTGAAGAAATCACTTAATATTTATGTATAAAAAAGATTGATTCATAAAACACTAG
This sequence comes from Thalia democratica, assembly GCF_965202585.1. Taxonomy (NCBI): domain Eukaryota; kingdom Metazoa; phylum Chordata; class Thaliacea; order Salpida; family Salpidae; genus Thalia; species Thalia democratica. Next base: position 24,008,490 of record NC_139173.1, read on the forward strand.
TTAGTGATGTTGTAATATAACGCAGATTCCTATTTGACCTGTTATTCTGCTATTTGCTACATACTTGACCTGATATTCTGCTATTTGCTACATATTTGACCTGATACTCTGACATTCTGTCACTTGCATTGGTTAATTACAAACTTTATAATTGCTTTCGAACAACTCGATATCAGTTTAGCAGTTAGTTCAAAGGCAAAATAACATTTTTTAATTGACTAATTGTACTTTTTTAGGGGTTCATTCTATTGCATTAATAAGTTTTCTAAACTTGAGTTATTTGCTAGCTTATTAACAATTGTAATAAAACTGATAAATATTTTAGTTATTTGTATAATTGACTAAATTGACAGTTTTAAAAATTTTATAGTTTTTATCTGAATTAAAATTTTAATAAATTAATTTTTCTGCATTTTCCGTTTTTATTAAATTAAGCTATATTCAGTAATTGCAATCGATTGAACAGGAAATAAATCGTAATTTTGTTTGTAATTATTTAAAAAAAATACATCGCATGAACCAAAGTTACAGGTTTCTCGAAAGTTCACCATCATTAATTTTCAGATACAATTTGCGGAAATACATATTAGTTTAAAGCAGGGACGTAGCTAGCTCAAAAAAGTTACGAGTCAGCAAATTAACAAAAACATCAGGGACGACGCGTGATGACGTCAAAGAGGATTCAGAGTGATTTAAACTGCCACCAGTATTGTTATGTTATATATTAAAGTATGCATTTCTATTAAAACTTAAATTATGAAAACTTAAAATTTAAAGTATTGGAAATAGTTGTTATTTCTTTTTGCTACACATACCATATGATTTCTCATGTGTTGTCATTTGCTTAAACCATAACAATTTTCATTCAAAATAAGTTCATTAAAATTACAAGTTTATTTAAAAATAAGTCGACTAGGGTTCATATTTATAGTTTTGATAATATTATTAACATTTCTGAAGTAGTTTGCTAAATTTTTTGTTTTTATCAGATAAAAACTATAAAAACTATCGTTAGTTTTTAAAAAACAAAATCTGTCTTGACTTATTCAGATTTGAAATAAGTCAAAGTAGTAATTAATAGTAAAACCTAGAAATAGTTATAAATGTAGTTTGAAAAATAACTTTTTAATGATTTTGTTTAATGGTAAGAATAATCTATCAAAGTTAAATATGAATAATAAATGTTTTTAGAATTTTTAAATCTTTTAATAAAAACTTATACCTGTAAACAATAAATAAAAATAAAAATCTACGACTAAGAAAAAACACAAGGCATAAAATAAACCAAATGTTTTATTAAAAATACTAATCATTAATAAAATGTATTTATCTTGAAGTTTTAAAAGTAGAACAAGTAGGAAATAAACAGTTTCACTAAAAGTAAAACGTCGTTATTATTTCTCGGTACTTCAAAAGATTAAAGTGCTTGATATAAGATAATACAGAGTTAGTTTTAAGTTTAAACTAAAAGTTCTACTTATAATGCTTTATGAATTAAAATAAATTTTTGGAACAAGATTCAATTTATTAGGATTTAAAAGAATATACATGTTTTTTTAAGTAATTTATGTCAATATTTTATGTTATTATTAACAATTTTTATCACAGACAAAGTTTCCCGATTTTAAGCTCAAAAAGGTGTAAAGCAGCATAAAATATTGAATTATGGTTAAAGAAAGATAAAAATTTTTATACAACTATGGTTAAATATTTTTTAAATAAATTTTCGATTTTCAAACAACAAATTTGTTTATTAAAACATCTAAAGTTTGTACAAAAATATATATTAACTGTTTGCTATTTAAAAAGTATGTTGTAAACAATATTATTTGAAAAAAAACAAAGTGTGCTTTACTAATGCGATAGCACGTTTAACGAAAAATGTATTACACAAAAGTCAACTTTTGTTAAAGCCTTGTTTGGTCATTACTTCCGGTAGAAATAGGAAGCGCATAACTTTGAATTGCTAAAAGCATTTTATGAAAGCACTTGTAAGTAAGTACAAATGTATGTTATTAACATTATAAAGTTTTGTTAAAACGAATAATTTAAAAATTGTTGGTCTAGAAAGATTCATTAAGGCTCATTATGATAATTACAATAGAGTTGTATTAAATTCAAGTTTAATAAAAAATGCTTTACAAATAATTATAAAACTTTAACTTTTCGTTTATCAAATAAAAACCTAATTAGTTTTATAACGCCTAAATGACTAAAATTTGTATTTGTTATCAAGGTATTCACTTCAAAGTTGTATTTTAGCAAACTATAATTTTGTTCAATTAATTTGTATTTTCATGAACTTTGAATTCTTTTGAAGGGTCAGTGAACTAAACTCGTACTCTGACAAAAAAATAAAAAATCTAGAGTTTTAATGTGCTATCGTTTCAAAATTAAGTTATTTATAACTGTAGATGTAAGACAAACACATAATTATTTTAAACACTGCAATCAAATTTCAAAAATATTAAATGATCATGATTGCAGTAAGTTTCATTAAAAATATATTGTTTTTAACTAAATAAGTGATATACTTTCGTACCCATTGTTAAAAACGTGACAAAAACGCAAGTCAATTCAAGTTTTTTTTATTCAGAAAGTATTTTTAATTTCTTATAATAAAAAATTGTTTTTAATGCTTAAGCTAGTTTAGAATAAGTAAAAAATAAAAAAAAAAATAACCTGGGTGTCTTAATAATATACACATTGAAGCAGCAATAATCATAATTTTAAAATATATTTATGATTGATAAAGTTTTAATTTTAATTTATTGTTACTTTATGCATAATAGGTTTTTAAAAATATTTCACTAGTAAAAACAAACATTAAAGCTTAGATATTTTTTAACTATTGGTCACCAAATTAGTAATGTAATGCATACACCTTTAGTGAGTAAAATAATGAGCAGCTTAGTCAAGTTAGAACTTAAGAGTGTAAATATCTGTAAAATGGTTTGCTTAAATTGTAAACTTACAAGCAAAATAAAAGGTAAATATTTAACGCTGCTGTAAATGCGGTTTAAATATATAAATATGTAAGAATTAAAATTAGAAACAGATACAATAACAATACTGTAAGAGAATTCTGCTTTTGTCAATTTTGTTAGTTTGTTTCGTCTATATTAATAAAAGTATGTTTCTAACTAGGTAATTATTTTAGTTATTTTTTATAATAAAGTAAGAAAATAGCAATTATGAATGTAAGACATTAACTGTTTAAGTGTATAATCTTTTTACTTTTATATCTTAAAGGCATTCATTTAACAAGACAGCTTTCAAAGTACAAACTGGTTAGCGAGCATATTAGTTAATTGTAAAACGTGAAAAATAAAATCTTAAAAATTGAAAAAAAAAATTTAGTGTAAACTTTTTATTGTTCAGGCTTAACATACTGACTATTTAAAGAAAAGTCTCTTTCTTTTTAATAACTAATTCCGTTAACGATATTACAAAAAAATCTCTTTTTTTAGATTTATATTAACATATTTCATTCCTAACAAACTTATATATGAAATATTTTCTTGCTATTTAATATTTAATCAAAAAATATTATACTATACTATATGTAAGTTTCAAAACTTAAATAGAAGAATAAAATATTAGATGTAATGTAGTTTTAAATGTTTATTATAGTACTAAAAGTCACAAAACATTTTTTTGTTTTATGATCACTTTAAAATAAAATAATAATTAAAACTTAAATATAAATATACTGTACTTTTTTTAATTCCAATATTTATAAGTTTTATTACGCATCTTTGCTAAAAGTTCAAATATTATACAAAGGTTTTTACTATACTGTTTTAAAATAACAAGAAACAATTACTATAGATATACTTTGTGCTATCATAAATTTTTAATTATGTTAAATAGTCAATGAATCAGAATCGGGCTCTATCAAAAAATATCATAAAACAAGCTCAGAGTATTCAAACACTATTACTTTGTTATCGAGTTATTAAATAGAACTTTAGATGTAGTGTACATATCTTGTTGACTAAAAGCCATTCTTTACATAATACAAGTTTAACAACGTCTGTGGGCAGACTGTCAACCTGACCTTTTTGTTCATACTTCTCCTGTAGACGGGGTGATTTTCTAACACACTTGTGCTTAGGACCCTCTGCAGGCAGTTTGTATTTATATTACTTAAATTGGACATACTAAATTTAAAATGCTTTTGTGATAATTTATAATTTATCAGTGGACTTATCTATCAGTACTTAGAGCTATTGTAGACTACTTAATATATAAGACAACTCAGTTTGTGTGATGTATCTGTTATTAAAAAGAACCATAAAAGAAATACAAATAATATATTTTAAAAATAAAAATTACTTTTAAAACTTTTATAAATCACTTAGTAAAAGTAAAACTTAAAAACAAACTAAGTTTTAGTGCAGTAAATTATAAAACACATAAGAACTGGTAATTATTTAAATTTATATCAAAATACTTGAAACAGTAAATTGAAAATTAAATACAAGTTTTTAGTGAGCATAATACTAAAAAAGGTTCGATTAACTATAAAACATTAAAATGTAACTCAAATAATTTAAAGCAGTTAACATACATCTTAAATATTAACTCTATATCTTAACTATACTTACAGTAGCATACACAAATAAGTTCTCAATAAGATTTCTATCAGTGGTCTTTCACACAGCTGCCACTAGACACTGTTTGCCACATTAAACTGTCTTTTTATGTTTTGATCAGATGTTGCATCATTGATTTAACTGCATTGATGAGAGTTTGCATCATTGATTTTAACTGCATTAATGAAATATTGCATTATTGATTTCAAGCCTTGTTTCTCATAACTGCAGCAAGCTTTTAATATTCTCTTAATATACAGCGTTCAAACAATGAACAATGCAAGTATAGCAGTTGTTCAATACAACTTTTTGTTACTAACGTAATTTTTCATTTTACAAAACCGAAAGTAAAATGTCATTGATTGCAAACGACCGAACAGGAAATAAATCGTAATTTTGTTCGTATTTATTTAAAAAAACACATCGCATAAAGAAAAGTTACAGGTTTCTTGAAAGTTAACTATCATTAGTTTTCAAGTAAAATTCGTGGAAAATACATATTTGTTTGAAGCAGGGACGTGAAAGTTAAAATCTGCAAATTAACAGAAATATCAGGGACGACACGTGACGACATCAAAGGGGTATAGAGTAATTTAAACTACCACTAGTATTGTTATATTTTATATTAAAGTATGCAGAAATATTAAAACTTAGAAAACAAACGGAATTTTAAATTATTGGAGGTATTTGTTGACATTTTTTTGCTACACATACCTCCATAGGATTCCTCATGTGTTGAAAATTTTGAAAACCATAACAATTTTCATTCAAAATAAGTTTATGAAAATTACAAGTTTATCCAAAAATAAGATAAATAGGGTCCATATTATTAGTTTTGATAAAATTATTTACATTTTAGGAGTAATTTGCTAAATTGTTTGCTTTTATTAGATACTAGCTATTAAAACTATATATAGTTTTTTTTAAACAAAAGCTGTCCTGACTTATTCAGAGTTTGAAAAGTCAAAATATATTTATTTGTCCTGAAACATTCTGAAATATTCTAGAACATCAAAAAAATTAATGGTAAAATAAAGAAATAGTTATTTTTAAAGTTTGAAAAATAGGTTATAAATAAATTTGTTCAGTGGTAAGTATAATTTGTCAAAGCTAAATATTTTATTTTAAATATTTATAAATGTTTTAAATCTTTCAATAAAAACTTTAACCTGTAAACAATAAATAAAATAAAAAATCTACGACTAAAAAAAACGTAATGCCTAAAATAAAAACAATTGTTTTACTAAAAAAACTAATCATTAATAAATTCTATTTATCATGAAATTTTAAAGTATACCACCTAGAAATTAAACAGTTTTACTAAAAGTAAAAAATCGTTATTATTCCTGATACTTCAAAAGCTTTAAGTACTTGAAATAGGATAAAATACAGGACCTTCTGCAGGCAGTTTTGTATTCATATTACTTAAATTGAACATAATAAATTTAAGACACTTTGCTAACTTGAAACTTATCGGTGGATTTTACCTATCAGTACGTAGAGCTATTCTAGACTACTTTATACATTAGACAACACAGTTTGTGTGATGTATCTATTATAAAAAACAACCATAAAAAAATACAAGGACTATATTTAAAAGGTATAAGTTACTTTTAAAACTTTTATAAATCACTTGGTAAAAGTGCAACTTAAAAAGAATTCAAGTTTTAGTGCAGTAAATTATAAAACACTTAAGAACAGGTAATTATTTAAATATATATCAAAATTATTGAAACAATTAACTAAAAATTAAATAAAATAATTTAGTGCGCAATAGACTATAAAATGCTTAATAAACTATTAAACATTAAATATAACTTAAATAATTTTAAGCGGTTAACATACAACTTTAATATTAACTCTATATCTGAATTATACTTACAATAACATACAAAAATAAGTTCCCAATAAGATTTCTATCAGTTGTCTTTCACACAGCTGCCACTAGACACTGACTGCCACATTAAACTGTCTTTTTATGTTTTGATCAGATGGTGCATCATTGATTTTAACTGCATTGATGAGAGTTTGCATCATTGATTTTAAGCCTCATTTCTCATAACTGCAGCAAGCTTTAAATATTCGATTAATATTTAGCGTTCAAACAATGAACAATGCAAGCATAGCAGAAGTTGAATACAACTTTTTGTTACTAACGTAATTTTTTATTTTACAATTTAAAGTAAAATGGCATTGATTGCAAACGACCGAACAGGAAACAAATCGCAATTTTGTTCAAAGTGTTTTAAAAAAATACATCACATAAAATAAAGTTACAGGTTTTTCGAAAGTTGTTTATTACTAATTTTCAAGTAAAATTCGCGGAAATACATATGTGTTTGAAGCAACGACGTAGCTAGCTCAAAAAAGTTACGAATCTGCAAATTAACAGAAACATCAGGGATGACACGTGACGACGTCAAAGGGGTACAGAGTAATTTAAACTACCACTTGTATTGTTATATTTTATATTAAATTATGCAGAAATATTAAAACTTAAAAAACAAATGTATTTCAAAGTGTTGGTAGTAATTGTTGAGTTTTTTTTGCTACAAATACCATATGGTTCCTTATGTGTTGACACTTGTAAAAAGCATAACAATTTTAATTCAAAATAAGTTTATGAAAATTACAAGTTTATTTAAAAATAAGTCAACTAGGGTTCATACTTACAGTTTTGATAAAATTATTTACATTTCTGAAGTGTTTTGCTAATTTTTTTGCTTTTATCAGATAAAAGCTATTAAAACTATCATTAGTATTATAAAAAACTAAAGCTGTCCTGACTTATTCAAAGTTTAAAAAAGTCAAAGTATATTGAGTTGTCCTGAAACATCCTGAAATGTTCTATAACTTCAAAGTATCCTGATAGAATTTATATATTGAAGTATTAAAAAAAAACATAGATTTTTTTTCCTAAATTATAAATAAAAAATTTTTTTTTCACTTGCAGACCCCTGTTTTAATATACAGTTTAAAATTCGGAGATAATCAATAATAATAAAAAAAAAACTGAACTAAATCTATTTCAAAACTAATTTATCATTTTGTTCTCGAAAATCATTAATAGTCTGAGTTTTTAATTAATAGACAAAACTAATCTGAAAAATAAATGCACAACCCCTATACGGCCTTTAAGTGATACTTAAATTTAAATGTTTACACAACCTAACTAAGGGTAAAAATAGATTTAATACAAAAAAAGTGTTTAATCCTAGCTAAAAAACGTATTTTCAAATTTAATCACACAAATATAAAATTTATGAAACTAGTTTCAAATAAATAACAAAATCTTTAATTCTATACAAAATATTTATAGCTTATAAATATTATTTTAAAGGAAATGTTCAAATTGTTGAGCTTTTAATTAGTTTTTTATGATACAATCTATTTGTCTGGTGGTATACTTTTTCTGATGTTATATAATAAAGGTTTTTGATTAAACTTTAAAAATTATTTATATTTGAAATGCTTTCTTTTATTTATATACGTGACAACCACTGAGTTTCTATTTTGCAACATTCCACTCAGAGAACTCATTTGATTAAATCATAGTTTGATATTTTTAGTAACTTTTACTATGAACTTAACAATAATAGCACGAAATTAATAATAAAACAATCTCTTTCTTTTTCATTTTTTTATTCTAATACATTTGATAAAATCTGTAAAATCAAAAAAAAATTCACTGTGGTTTGCATTTGATAAAAGAAGTCTGAGATAATAAATTATTATTTTTTAATGGTATTTAAGTTATAAATTTTTCCAAGACACTAAAAGTGCTTAAGATCTTTTATAAAGATAAATTATCCTTTAAGAGAGCAAACTTAAGTATAGATGAATACTAATATCTAAGAAAGTGAGGTCTTTTTAAGCAAAGAAACTGGAAGAAAAGTGCGCTTTTTCGCAAAAATATATAATTTTCTGCAGATTTGCAGAAATGTACCAAGCTACTTGCCTCGAGTATAAAAAAAAATGTATGTTAAAATATTTGATTCACACATATTTGTAAAAAAAAAATTGTTGTTTTTTGTTACTAAGTAAGTTTTAACTTAATAAAACTTAAAGCAAAAAGGCTTAACAATTGCAAACGACTAAAAAAGAATTGAAACGCATTTTCGTTTGCAGTTTTTTATAAATACTAATTGCCGAATTTAAAGTTATAAACTTCTTGTAAATTGTATTTCATTAATATTTTTAAAACTTCTTGTAAACTTCTTGATAAAGAAATACAAGTACTATATTTTAGAAATACAAATTACTTTTAAAACTTTTATAAATCACTTAGTAAAAGTGAAACTTAAAAATAAACCAAGTTTTAGTGCAGTAAATTATAAAACACATAAGAACTGGTAATTATTTAAATTTATATCAAAATACTTGAAACAGTAAATTGAAAATTAAATACAAATTTTAGTGAGCATAATACTAAAAAAGATTCGATTAACTATTAAACATTAAAATGTAACTCAAATAATTTAAAGCAATTTTCATACAGTTTAAATATTAACTCTATATCTGAATTATACTTTCAATAGCATACACAAATAAGTTCTCAATAAGATTTCTATCAGTTGTCTTTCACACAGCTGCCACTAGACACTGGTTGCCACATTAAACTGTCTTTTTATTTTTTGATCAGATGTTGCATCATTGATTTAACTGCATTGATGAGAGTTTGCATCATTGATTTTAAGCCTCATTTCTCATAACTGCAGCAAACTTTGAATATTCTCTTAATATCCAGCGTTCAAACAATGAACAATGCAAGTATAGCAATAGTATAATACAACTTTTAATTACTAAAGTAATTTTTCATTTTACAAAACTTTAAGTAAAAAGGCAATAATTGCAAACGACCGAACAGTAAATAAATCGTAATTTTGTTCGTACTTATTTATAAAAATACATCGCATAAACCAAAGTTACAGGTTTCTCGAAAGTTAACTATCATTAATTTTCAAGAAAAATCGCTGAAATTACATAATTGTTTGAAGCAGGGACGTAGCTAGCTCAAAAAAGTTACGGATCTGCAAATTAACAGAAACATCAGGGACGACACGTTACGACGTCAAAGGGGGTACAGAGTAATTTAAACTACCACTAGTATTGTTATATTATATATTAAAGTATGCATTTATATTAAGACTTAAATTATTAAAACTTAAAATTTAAAGTATTGGAAATAGTTGTTATTTTTTTTGCTACACATACCATATGATTTCTCATGTGTTGTCATTTGCTTGAACCATAACAATTTTCATTCAAAATAAGTTCATTAAAATTACAAGTTTATTTAAAAATAAGTCGACTAGGGTTCATATTTATAGTTTTGATAATATTATTAACATTTCTGAAGTAGTTTGCTAAATTTTTTGTTTTTATCAGATAAAAACTATAAAAACTATCGTTAGTTTTTAAAAAACAAAATCTGTCTTGACTTATTCAGATTTGAAATAAGTCAAAGTAGTAATTAATAGTAAAACCTAGAAATAGTTATAAATGTAGTTTGAAAAATAACTTTTTAATGATTTTGTTTAATGGTAAGAATAATCTATCAAAGTTAAATATGAATAATAAATGTTTTTAGAATTTTTAAATCTTTTAATAAAAACTTATACCTGTAAACAATAAATAAAAATAAAAATCTACGACTAAGAAAAAACACAAGGCATAAAATAAACCAAATGTTTTATTAAAAATACTAATCATTAATAAAATGTATTTATCTTGAAGTTTTAAAAGTAGAACAAGTAGGAAATAAACAGTTTCACTAAAAGTAAAACGTCGTTATTATTTCTCGGTACTTCAAAAGATTAAAGTGCTTGATATAAGATAATACAGAGTTAGTTTTAAGTTTAAACTAAAAGTTCTACTTATAATGCTTTATGAATTAAAATAAATTTTTGGAACAAGATTCAATTTATTAGGATTTAAAAGAATATACATGTTTTTTTAAGTAATTTATGTCAATATTTTATGTTATTATTAACAATTTTTATCACAGACAAAGTTTCCCGATTTTAAGCTCAAAAAGGTGTAAAACAGCATAAAATATTGAATTATGGTTAAAGAAAGATAAAAATTTTTATACAACTATGGTTAGATATTTTTTAAACAAATTTTCGATTTTCAAACAACAATTTTTGTTTATTAAAACATCTAAAGTTTGTACAAAAATATATATTAACTGTTGCTATTTAAAAAGTATGTTGTAAACAATATTATTTGAAAAAAAACAAAGTGTGCTTTACTAATGCGATAGCACGTTTAACGAAAAATCTATTACACAAAAGTCAACTTTTGTTAAAGCCTTGTTTGGTCATTACTTCCGGTAGAAATAGGAAGCGCATAACTTTGAATTGCTAAAAGCATTTTATGAAAGCACTTGTAAGTAAGTACAAATGTATGTTATTAACATTATAAAGTTTTGTTAAAACGAATAATTTAAAAATTGTTGGTCTAGAAAGATTCATTAAGGCTCATTATGATAATTACAATAGAGTTGTATTAAATTCAAGTTTAATAAAAAATGCTTTACAAATAATTATAAAACTTTAACTTTTCGTTTATCAAATAAAAACCTAATTAGTTTTATAACGCCTAAATGACTAAAATTTGTATTTGTTATCAAGGTATTCACTTCAAAGTTGTATTTTAGCAAACTATAATTTTGTTCAATTAATTTGTATTTTCATGAACTTTGAATTCTTTTGAAGGGTCAGTGAACTAAACTCGTACTCTGACAAAAAAATAAAAAATCTAGAGTTTTAATGTGCTATCGTTTCAAAATTAAGTTATTTATAACTGTAGATGTAAGACAAACACATAATTATTTTAAACACTGCAATCAAATTTCAAAAATATTAAATGATCATGATTGCAGTAAGTTTCATTAAAAATATATTGTTTTTAACTAAATAAGTGATATACTTTCGTACCCATTGTTAAAAACGTGACAAAAACGCAAGTCAATTCAAGTTTTTTTTATTCAGAAAGTATTTTTAATTTCTTATAATAAAAAATTGTTTTTAATGCTTAAGCTAGTTTAGAATAAGTAAAAAATAAAAAAAAAAATAACCTGGGTGTCTTAATAATATACACATTGAAGCAGCAATAATCATAATTTTAAAATATATTTATGATTGATAAAGTTTTAATTTTAATTTATTGTTACTTTATGCATAATAGGTTTTTAAAAATATTTCACTAGTAAAAACAAACATTAAAGCTTAGATATTTTTTAACTATTGGTCACCAAATTAGTAATGTAATGCATACACCTTTAGTGAGTAAAATAATGAGCAGCTTAGTCAAGTTAGAACTTAAGAGTGTAAATATCTGTAAAATGGTTTGCTTAAATTGTAAACTTACAAGCAAAATAAAAGGTAAATATTTAACGCTGCTGTAAATGCGGTTTAAATATATAAATATGTAAGAATTAAAATTAGAAACAGATACAATAACAATACTGTAAGAGAATTCTGCTTTTGTCAATTTTGTTAGTTTGTTTCGTCTATATTAATAAAAGTATGTTTCTAACTAGGTAATTATTTTAGTTATTTTTTATAATAAAGTAAGAAAATAGCAATTATGAATGTAAGACATTAACTGTTTAAGTGTATAATCTTTTTACTTTTATATCTTAAAGGCATTCATTTAACAAGACAGCTTTCAAAGTACAAACTGGTTAGCGAGCATATTAGTTAATTGTAAAACGTGAAAAATAAAATCTTAAAAATTGAAAAAAAAAATTTAGTGTAAACTTTTTATTGTTCAGGCTTAACATACTGACTATTTAAAGAAAAGTCTCTTTCTTTTTAATAACTAATTCCGTTAACGATATTACAAAAAAATCTCTTTTTTTAGATTTATATTAACATATTTCATTCCTAACTAGTGATGTACCGGACTCACTGTCCGGGTCCGGGTCCGGCCGGATATTGCCATTTTTGTCTGATATCCGGATCCGGCCGGACTCTAATTTGAAAAAAAAGTCCGGATCCGGTTCCGGCCGGATTCTAATTTGAAAAAAAAGTCCGGATCCGCTTCCGGCCGGATCCTAATTTGAAAAAAAAGTCCGGGTCCGGGTCCGGCCGGATCCTAACAGAGATCCGGCCGGACCCGGATCTAGTTAGTAAAAAAGAGCATACTGATAAGTATTTTTTCAAAAACCAACCCTGTGTAAATTTATAAGTGTCATTTTCGTCAGTTAAAATTTAACACCTACCGTGATTGGCTCATTTTGTACACGTGACTAATTTACATTTGTTTACATTTAAACTATGAGATAAATATTTCAGAAATGCAACTCTTTACATATGTTGTAAAATCGAAAATTTTTGAATGAATACCTGCATTATTTATTGTTTAAAGTTGAGCTCAGAGAATATTTAGAGTTAATACGGTTGAATGTACGAGCCAATGATAATCATATGACGAAATGTTTCAAACTAAATACTGATGCAACAAAACATCAGAACATGACAGGCAGTTTATATGTAAGCAGTTAGTTAGTTTGGTGTGCAGCTTGAAGCAACAAATCTTGAATTTTTTAGTGAATGCTTATTGTAAGTAGTGTTTTGTTTTAAAATTGAATATTTCAACTGGTGTTTAATTGTTTAAATATTTAAGCCAGGTTTATAGTTTAACAGTTTATTAAAAATTTTACAGTTTCTTCTTTACTAAAAGTGTTATTTAATTTTAAGTTTATTGTTTTAAGTCTTTTGATATAGATTTAAATAGCTTCCAGTTTTTAAAGTGTTACCAAAGTAATTAATAATTTTGTATATGCTAGTATTTCTTGTTGTGTTTTATATAAAAGATTCATCACTCAAAACTGTCATGTCTGATTTTAGAAAGTAGTCTAAGTTAGAATTTAGTATTTGTTAGATATTGATTAAATAAGGTAAGATTTAATTATGATGGGTAGTACTAATAAGTTAAGTGTACCACAATCAGTCCACAACTTTACTATTAAATTGTCAACCTTTGCTAGCTGTTCTACTGATTATTAGATTAAATTTTTTTTTTCAGTTTTTAAAAACCTCATTCTGACGCAGGCTTGTTTATACTCACTCTAGCTAGTTTTATTGACTTAAACGGTGGCAACCCTGCTAGTTTGAAAATTTTTGGGAATTTCAGAAAATCTTGGACTGCCTCAGGCTAGTTTAGTTTTTTACAAAAACTCAGGCTAGTTTTCTTTTAAATTTTGAATGAGTTTGAGCTGATCCAGTTTTCAACATTTGGTAATTTTTTTAGTGTATTTTGTTCAAGAACTTAATTTTAGATTTTTAATTGTAAATAACACCTAAATTTGTAAACCTTGTGGCTAGCTGTTCTACTTATTATTAGATTAAAGTTCTTTTTTTTCAGTTTTTAAAAACCTCATTCTGACTCAGGCTAGTTTATACTAGTGATGTAGCGAACTCACTATCCGGGTCCGGGTCCGGCCGGATATTGCCATTTTTGTCTGATATCCGGATCCGGCCGGATTCTATTTTGAAAAAAAAGTCCGGATCCGGTTCCGGCCGGATTCTAATTTGAAAAAAAAGTCCGGGTCCGGTTCCGGCCGGATTCTAATTTAAAAAAAAAGTCCGGGTCCGGTTCCGGCCGGATTCTAACTTGAAAAAAAAGTCCGGATCCGGGTCCGGCCGGACCCGAAATTGTGGGTCCGGTACATCACTATTCCTAACAAACTTATATATGAAATATTTTCTTGCTATTTAATATTTAATCAAAAAATATTATACTATACTATATGTAAGTTTCAAAACTTAAATAGATGAATAAAATATTAGATGTAATGTAGTTTTAAATGTTTATTATAGTACTAAAAGTCACAAAACATTATTTTGTTTTATGATTACTTTAAAATGAAATAATAATTAAAACTTAAATATAAATATACTGTACTTTTTTCAATTCCAATATTTATAAGTTTTATTATGCATCTTTGCTAAAAGTTCAAATATTATACAAAGGTTTTTACTATACTGTTTTAAAATAACAAGAAACAATTACTATAGATATACTTTGTGCTATCATAAATTTTTAATTATGTTAAATAGTCAATGAATCAGAATCGGGCTCTATCAAAAAATATCATAAAACAAGCTCAGAGTATTCAAACACTATTACTTTGTTATCGAGTTATTAAATAGAACTTTAGATGTAGTGTACATATCTTGTTGACTAAAAGCCATTCTTTACATAATACAAGTTTAACAACGTCTGTGGGCAGACTGTCAACCTGACCTTTTTGTTCATACTTCTCCTGTAGACGGGGTGATTTTCTAACACACTTGTGCTTAGGACCCTCTGCAGGCAGTTTGTATTTATATTACTTAAATTGAACATACTAAATTTAAAATGCTTTTGTGATAATTTATAATTTATCAGTGGACTTATCTATCAGTACTTAGAGCTATTGTAGACTACTTAATATATAAGACAACTCAGTTTGTGTGATGTATCTGTTATTAAAAAGAACCATAAAAGAAATACAAGTACTATATTTTAAAAATAAAAATTACTTTTAAAACTTCTATAAATCACTTAGTAAAAGTAAAACTTAGAAAGAAGTGCAGTAATTTATAAAACACAAAAGAACTGGTAATTATTTAAATTTATATCAAAATACTTGAAACAGTAAATTGAAAATTAAATACAAGTTTTTAGTGAGCATAATACTAAAAAAGGTTCGATTAACTATAAAACATTAAAATGTAACTCAAATAATTTAAAGCAGTTAACATACATCTTAAATATTAACTCTATATCTTAACTATACTTACAATAGCATACACAAATAAGTTCTCAATAAGATTTCTATCAGTGGTCTTTCACACAGCTGCCACTAGACACTGTTTGCCACATTAAACTGTCTTTTTATGTTTTGATCAGATGTTGCATCATTGATTTAACTGCATTGATGAGAGTTTGCATCATTGATTTTAACTGCATTAATGAAATATTGCATTATTGATTTCAAGCCTTGTTTCTCATAACTGCAGCAAGCTTTTAATATTCTCTTAATATACAGCGTTCAAACAATGAACAATGCAAGTATAGCAGTTGTTCAATACAACTTTTTGTTACTAACGTAATTTTTCATTTTACAAAACCGAAAGTAAAATGTCATTGATTGCAAACGACCGAACAGGAAATAAATCGTAATTTTGTTCGTATTTATTTAAAAAAACACATCGCATAAAGAAAAGTTACAGGTTTCTTGAAAGTTAACTATCATTAGTTTTCAAGTAAAATTCGTGGAAAATACATATTTGTTTGAAGCAGGGACGTGAAAGTTACGAATCTGCAAATTAACAGAAATATCAGGGACGACACGTGACGACATCAAAGGGGTATAGAGTAATTTAAACTACCACTAGTATTGTTATATTTTATATTAAAGTATGCAGAAATATTAAAACTTAGAAAACAAACGGAATTTTAAATTATTGGAGGTATTTGTTGACATTTTTTTGCTACACATACCTCCATAGGATTCCTCATGTGTTGAAAATTTTGAAAACCATAACAATTTTCATTCAAAATAAGTTTATGAAAATTACAAGTTTATCCAAAAATAAAATAAATAGGGTCCATATTATTAGTTTTGATAAAATTATTTACATTTTAGGAGTAATTTGCTAAATTGTTTGCTTTTATTAGATACTAGCTATTAAAACTATATATAGTTTTTTTTAAACAAAAGCTGTCCTGACTTATTCAGAGTTTGAAAAGTCAAAATATATTTATTTGTCCTGAAACATTCTGAAATATTCTAGAACATCAAAAAAATTAATGGTAAAATAAAGACATAGTTATTTTTAAAGTTTGAAAAATAGGTTATAAATAAATTTGTTCAGTGGTAAGTATAATTTGTCAAAGCTAAATATTTTATTTTAAATATTTATAAATGTTTTAAATCTTTCAATAAAAACTTTAACCTGTAAACAATAAATAAAATAAAAAATCTACGACTAAAAAAAACGTAATGCCTAAAATTCAAACAATTGTTTTACTAAAAAAACTAATCATTAATAAATTCTATTTATCATGAAATTTTAAAGTATACCACCTAGAAATTAAACAGTTTTACTAAAAGTAAAAAATCGTTATTATTCCTGATACTTCAAAAGCTTTAAGTACTTGAAATAGGATAAAATACAGGACCTTCTGCAGGCAGTTTTGTATTCATATTACTTAAATTGAACATAATAAATTTAAGACACTTTGCTAACTTGAAACTTATCGGTGGATTTTACATATCAGTACGTAGAGCTATTCTAGACTACTTTATACATTAGACAACACAGTTTGTGTGATGTATCTATTATAAAAAACAACCATAAAAAAATACAAGGACTATATTTAAAAGGTATAAGTTACTTTTAAAACTTTTATAAATCACTTGGTAAAAGTGCAACTTAAAAAGAATTCAAGTTTTAGTGCAGTAAATTATAAAACACTTAAGAACAGGTAATTATTTAAATCTATATCAAAATTATTGAAACAATTAACTAAAAATTAAATAAAATAATTTAGTGCGCAATAGACTATAAAATGCTTAATAAACTATTAAACATTAAATATAACTTAAATAATTTAAGCGGTTAACATACAACTTTAATATTAACTCTATATCTGAATTATACTTACAATAACATACAAAAATAAGTTCCCAATAAGATTTCTATCAGTTGTCTTTCACACAGCTGCCACTAGACACTGACTGCCACATTAAACTGTCTTTTTATGTTTTGATCAGATGGTGCATCATTGATTTTAACTGCATTGATGAGAGTTTGCATCATTGATTTTAAGCCTCATTTCTCATAACTGCAGCAAGCTTTAAATATTCGATTAATATTTAGCGTTCAAACAATGAACAATGCAAGCATAGCAGAAGTTGAATACAACTTTTTGTTACTAACGTAATTTTTTATTTTACAATTTAAAGTAAAATGGCATTGATTGCAAACGACCGAACAGGAAACAAATCGCAATTTTGTTCAAAGTGTTTTAAAAAAATACATCACATAAAATAAAGTTACAGGTTTTTCGAAAGTTGTTTATTACTAATTTTCAAGTAAAATTCGCGGAAATACATATGTGTTTGAAGCAACGACGTAGCTAGCTCAAAAAAGTTACGAATCTGCAAATTAACAGAAACATCAGGGATGACACGTGACGACGTCAAAGGGGTACAGAGTTATTTAAACTACCACTTGTATTGTTATATTTTATATTAAATTATGCAGAAATATTAAAACTTAAAAAACAAATGTATTTCAAAGTGTTGGTAGTAATTTTTGAGTTTTTTTTGCTACAAATACCATATGGTTCCTTATGTGTTGACACTTGTAAAAAGCATAACAACTTTAATTCAAAATAAGTTTATGAAAATTACAAGTTTATTTAAAAATAAGTCAACTAGGGTTCATACTTACAGTTTTGATAAAATTATTTACATTTCTGAAGTGTTTTGCTAATTTTTTTGCTTTTATCAGATAAAAGCTATTAAAACTATCATTAGTATTATAAAAAACTAAAGCTGTCCTGACTTATTCAAAGTTTAAAAAAGTCAAAGTATATTGAGTTGTCTTGAAACATCCTGAAATGTTCTATAACTTCAAAGTATCCTGATAGAATTTATATATTGAAGTATTAAAAAAAAACATAGATTTTTTTTCCTAAATTATAAATAAAAAATTTTTTTTTCACTTGCAGACCCCTGTTTTAATATACAGTTTAAAATTCGGAGATAATCAATAATAATAAAAAAAAAACTGAACTAAATCTATTTCAAAACTAATTTATCATTTTGTTCTCGAAAATCATTAATAGTCTGAGTTTTTAATTAATAGACAAAACTAATCTGAAAAATAAATGCACAACCCCTATACGGCCTTTAAGTGATACTTAAATTTAAATGTTTACACAACCTAACTAAGGGTAAAAATAGATTTAATACAAAAAAAGTGTTTAATCCTAGCTAAAAAATGTATTTTCAAATTTAATCACACAAATATAAAATTTATGAAACTAGTTTCAAATAAATAACAAAATCTTTAATTCTATACAAAATATTTATAGCTTATAAATATTATTTTAAAGGAAATGTTCAAATTGTTGAGCTTTTAATTAGTTTTTTATGATACAATCTATTTGTCTGGTGGTATACTTTTTCTGATGTTATATAATAAAGGTTCTTGATTAAACTTTAAAAATTATTTATATTTGAAATGCTTTCTTTTATTTATATACGTGACAACCACTGAGTTTCTATTTTGCAACATTCCACTCAGAGAACTCATTTGATTAAATCATAGTTTGATATTTTTAGTAACTTTTACTATGAACTTAACAATAATAGCACGAAATTAATAATAAAACAATCTCTTTCTTTTTCATTTTTTTTATTCTAATACATTTGATAAAATCTGTAAAATCAAAAAAAAATTCACTGTGGTTTGCATTTGATAAAAGAAGTCTGAGATAATAAATTATTATTTTTTAATGGTATTTAAGTTATAAATTTTTCCAAGACACTAAAAGTGCTTAAGATCTTTTATAAAGATAAATTATCCTTTAAGAGAGCAAACTTAAGTATAGATGAATACTAATATCTAAGAAAGTGAGGTCTTTTTAAGCAAAGAAACTGGAAGAAAAGTGCGCTTTTTCGCAAAAATATATAATTTTCTGCAGATTTGCAGAAATGTACCAAGCTACTTGCCTCGAGTATAAAAAAAAATGTATGTTAAAATATTTGATTCATACATATTTGTAAAAAAAAAATTGTTGTTTTTTGTTACTAAGTAAGTTTTAACTTAATAAAACTTAAAGCAAAAAGGCTTAACAATTGCAAACGACTAAAAAAGAATTGAAACGCATTTTCGTTTGCAGTTTTTTATAAATACTAATTGCCGAATTTAAAGTTATAAACTTCTTGTAAATTGTATTTCATTAATATTTTTAAAACTTCTTGTAAACTTCTTGATAAAGAAATACAAGTACTATATTTTAGAAATACAAATTACTTTTAAAACTTTTATAAATCACTTAGTAAAAGTGAAACTTAAAAATAAACCAAGTTTTAGTGCAGTAAATTATAAAACACATAAGAACTGGTAATTATTTAAATTTATATCAAAATACTTGAAACAGTAAATTGAAAATTAAATACAAATTTTAGTGAGCATAATACTAAAAAAGATTCGATTAACTATTAAACATTAAAATGTAACTCAAATAATTTAAAGCAATTTTCATACAGTTTAAATATTAACTCTATATCTGAATTATACTTTCAATAGCATACACAAATAAGTTCTCAATAAGATTTCTATCAGTTGTCTTTCACACAGCTGCCACTAGACACTGGTTGCCACATTAAACTGTCTTTTTATGTTTTGATCAGATGTTGCATCATTGATTTAACTGCATTGATGAGAGTTTGCATCATTGATTTTAAGCCTCATTTCTTATAACTGCAGCAAACTTTGAATATTCTCTTAATATCCAGCGTTCAAACAATGAACAATGCAAGTATAGCAATAGTATAATACAACTTTTAATTACTAACGTAATTTTTCATTTTACAAAACTTTAAGTAAAAAGGCAATAATTGCAAACGACCGAACAGTAAATAAATCGTAATTTTGTTCGTACTTATTTATAAAAATACATCGCATAAACCAAAGTTACAGGTTTCTCGAAAGTTAACTATCATTAATTTTCAAGAAAAATCGCTGAAATTACATAATTGTTTGAAGCAGGGACGTAGCTAGCTCAAAAAAGTTACGGATCTGCAAATTAAATGAAACATCAGGGACGACACGTTACGACGTCAAAGGGGGTACAGAGTAATTTAAACTACCACTAGTATTGTTATGTTATATATTAAAGTATGCATTTATATTAAGACTTAAATTATTAAAACTTAAAATTTAAAGTATTGGAAATAGTTGTTATTTTTTTTGCTACACATACCATATGATTTCTCATGTGTTGTCATTTGCTTGAACCATAACAATTTTCATTCAAAATAAGTTCATTAAAATTACAAGTTTATTTAAAAATAAGTCGACTAGGGTTCATATTTATAGTTTTGATAATATTATTAACATTTCTGAAGTAATTTGCTAAATTTTTTGTTTTTATCAGATAAAAACTATAAAAACTATCGTTAGTTTTTAAAAAACAAAATCTGTCCTGACTTATTCAAATTTAAAATAAGTCAAAGTAGTAATTAATAGTAAAACCTAGAAATAGTTATAAATGTAGTTTGAAAAATAACTTTTTAATGATTTTGTTTAATGGTAAGAATAATCTATCAAAGTTAAATATGAATAATATATGTTTTTAGAATTTTTAAATCTTTTAATAAAAACTTATACCTGTAAACAATAAATAAAAATAAAAATCTACGACTAAGAAAAAACACAAGGCATAAAATAAACCAAATGTTTTATTAAAAATACTAATCATTAATAAAATGTATTTATCTTGAAGTTTTAAAAGTAGAACAAGTAGGAAATAAACAGTTTCACTAAAAGTAAAACGTCGTTATTATTTCTCGGTACTTCAAAAGATTAAAGTGCTTGATATAAGATAATACAGAGTTAGTTTTAAGTTTAAACTAAAAGTTCTACTTATAATGCTTTATGAATTAAAATAAATTTTTGGAACAAGATTCAATTTATTAGGATTTAAAAGAATATACATGTTTTTTTAAGTAATTTATGTCAATATTTTATGTTATTATTAACAATTTTTATCACAAACAAAGTTTCCCGATTTTAAGCTCAAAAAGGTGTAAAACAGCATAAAATATTGAATTATGGTTAAAGAAAGATAAAAATTTTTATACAACTATGGTTAGATATTTTTTAAACAAATTTTCGATTTTCAAACAACAATTTTTGTTTATTAAAACATCTAAAGTTTGTACAAAAATATATATTAACTGTTGCTATTTAAAAAGTATGTTGTAAACAATATTATTTGAAAAAAAACAAAGTGTGCTTTACTAATGCGATAGCACGTTTAACGAAAAATCTATTACACAAAAGTCAACTTTTGTTAAAGCCTTGTTTGGTCATTACTTCCGGTAGAAATAGGAAGCGCATAACTTTGAATTGCTAAAAGCATTTTATGAAAGCACTTGTAAGTAAGTACAAATGTATGTTATTAACATTATAAAGTTTTGTTAAAACGAATAATTTAAAAATTGTTGGTCTAGAAAGATTCATTAAGGCTCATTATGATAATTACAATAAAGTTGTATTAAATTCAAGTTTAATAAAAAATGCTTTACAAATAATTATAAAACTTTAACTTTTCGTTTATCAAATAAAAACCTAATTAGTTTTATAACGCCTAAATGACTAAAATTTGTATTTGTTATCAAGGTATTCACTTCAAAGTTGTATTTTAGCAAACTATAATTTTGTTCAATTAATTTGTATTTTCATGAACTTTGAATTCTTTTGAAGGGTCAGTGAACTAAACTCGTACTCTGACAAAAAAATAAAAAATCTAGAGTTTTAATGTGCTATCGTTTCAAAATTAAGTTATTTATAACTGTAGATGTAAGACAAACACATAATTATTTTAAACACTGCAATCAAATTTCAAAAATATTAAATGATCATGATTGCAGTAAGTTTCATTAAAAATATATTGTTTTTAACTAAATAAGTGATATACTTTCGTACCTATTGTTAAAAACGTGACAAAAACGCAAGTCAATTCAAGTTTTTTTTATTCAGAAAGTATTTTTAATTTCTTATAATAAAAAATTGTTTTTAATGCTTAAGCTAGTTTAGAATAAGTAAAAAATAAAAAAAAAATAACCTGGGTGTCTTAATAATATACACATTGAAGCAGCAATAATCATAATTTTAAAATATATTTATGATTGATAAAGTTTTAATTTTAATTTATTGTTACTTTAGCATAATAGGTTTTTAAAAATATTTCACTAGTAAAAACAAACATTAAAGCTTAGATATTTTTTAACTATTGATCACCAAATTAGTAATGTAATGCATACACCTTTAGTGAGTAAAATAATGAGCAGCTTAGTCAAGTTAGAACTAAAGAGTGTAAATATCTGTAAAATGGTTTGCTTAAATTGTAAACTTACAAGCAAAATAAAAGGTAAATATTTAACGCTGCTGTAAATGCGGTTTAAATATATAAATATGTAAGAATTAAAATTAGAAACAGATACAATAATAATACTGTAAGAGAATTCTGCTTTTGTCAATTTTGTTAGATTGTTTCGTCTATATTAATAAAAGTATGTTTCTAACTAGGTAATTATTTTAGTTATTTTTTATAATAAAGTAAGAAAATAGCAATTATGAATGTAAGACATTAACTGTTTAAGTGTATAATCTTTTTACTTTTATATCTTAAAGGCATTCATTTAACAAGACAGCTTTCAAAGTACAAACTGGTTAGCGAGCATATTAGTTAATTGTAAAACGTAAAAAATAAAAACTTAAAAATTGAAAAAATAATTTTAGTGTAAACTTTTTATTGTCCAGGCTTAATATACTGACTATTTATAGAAAAGTCTCTTTCTTTTTAATAACTAATTCCGTTAACGATATTACAAAAAAAAAATCTCTTTTTTTAGATTTATATTAACATATTTCATTCCTAACAAACTTATATATGAAATATTTTCTTGCTATTTAATATTTAATCAAAAAATATTATACTATACTATATGTAAGTTTCAAAACTTAAATAGATGAATAAAATATTAGATGTAATGTAGTTTTAAATGTTTATTATAGTACTAAAAGTCACAAAACATTATTTTGTTTTATGATTACTTTAAAATGAAATAATAATTAAAACTTAAATATAAATATACTGTACTTTTTTCAATTCCAATATTTATAAGTTTTATTACGCATCTTTGCTAAAAGTTCAAATATTATACAAAGGTTTTTACTATACTGTTTTAAAATAACAAGAAACAATTACTATAGATATACTTTGTGCTATCATAAATTTTTAATTATGTTAAATAGTCAATGAATCAGAATCAAGCTCTATCAAAAAATATCATAAAACAAGCTCAGAGTATTCAAACACTATTACTTTGTTATCGAGTTATTAAATAGAACATTAGATGTAGTGTACATATCTTGTTGACAAAAAGCCATTCTTTACATAATACAAGTTTAACAACGTCTGTGGGCAGACTGTCAACCTGACCTTTTTGTTCATACTTCTCCTGTAGACGGGGTGATTTTCTAACACACTTGTGCTTAGGACCCTCTGCAGGCAGTTTGTATTTATATTACTTAAATTGAACATACTAAATTTAAAATGCTTTTGTGATAATTTATAATTTATCAGTGGACTTATCTATCAGTACTTAGAGCTATTGTAGACTACTTAATATATAAGACAACTCAGTTTGTGTGATGTATCTGTTATTAAAAAGAACCATAAAAGAAATACAAGTACTATATTTTAAAAATAAAAATTACTTTTAAAACTTCTATAAATCACTTAGTAAAAGTAAAACTTAAAAAAAAGTGCAGTAATTTATAAAACACAAAAGAACTGGTAATTATTTAAATTTATATCAAAATACTTGAAACAGTAAATTGAAAATTAAATACAAATTTTTAGTGAGCATAATACTAAAAAAGGTTCGATTAACTATAAAACATTAAAATGTAACTCAAATAATTTAAAGCAGTTAACATACAGTTTAAATATTAACTCTAATAATAAACTATACTTACAATAACATACACAAATAAGTTTTTAATAAGATTTCTCAATAAGATTTCTATCAGTGGTCTTTCACACAGCTGCCACTAGACACTGACTGCCACATTAAACTGTCTTTTTATGTTTTGATCAGATGGTGCATTGATTCTAACTGCATTGATGAAATATTGCATAATTGATTTTAAGACTCATTTCTCATAACTGCAGCAAGCTTTTAATATTCTCTTAATATACAGCGTTCAAACAATGAACAATGCAAGTATAGCAGTTGTTCAATACAACTTTTTGTTACTAACGTAATTTTTCATTTTACAAAACCGAAAGTAAAATGACATTGATTGCAAACGACCGAACAGAAAATAAATCGTAATTTTGTTCGTACTTATTTAAAAAAATACATCGCATAAAGAAAAGTTACAGGTTTCTTGAAAGTTAACTATCATTAGTTTTCAAGTAAAATTCGTGGAAAATACATATTTGTTTGAAGCAGGGACGTAGCTAGCTCAAAAAAGTTACAAATCTGGAAATTAACAGAAACATCAGGGACGACACGTGACGACGTCATAAGGGGTACAGAGTAATTTAAACTGCCACTAGTATTGTTATATTTTATATTAAAGTAGGCAGATATATTAAAACTTAGAAAACAAATGAAATTTTTATGTATTGGAAGTATTTATTGACATTTTTTTGCTACACATACCATATGATTCCTTATGTGATGACACTTGTGAAAACTATAACAATTTTCATTTAAAATAAGCTCATAAAAATTGCAAGTTTATTCAAAAATGAGTCAACTAGGGTT
Source organism: Thalia democratica (assembly GCF_965202585.1). Classification (NCBI taxonomy): domain Eukaryota; kingdom Metazoa; phylum Chordata; class Thaliacea; order Salpida; family Salpidae; genus Thalia; species Thalia democratica. Next base: position 24,033,669 of record NC_139173.1, read on the forward strand.
AAATTTATAGTTTTAATATAACTATTTACGGTTTTGAAGTTATTTGCTAAATGGTTTGTTATTATCAGATAAAAACAATAAAAACTATCATTAGTCTTTTAAAAAAACAAAAGCTGTCCCGATTTTTTCAGAGCTTTAAATAGTCAAAGTATATTGAGTTATCCTAAATCACCCTGAAATTTTCTAGAACTTCAAAATAATTTAAGGTAAAACGTAGAAATAGTTATGAAGTTTGAAAAATAAATTTTTAATGTTTTTGCTTAGTGGTAAGTATAGTTTATCAAAAATAAATATTTTGTTTTAAATATTTATAAAAGTTTTAAATCTTTCAATAAAACCTTAAATCTGTAAACAATAAATAAAAATGTAAATCTACGACTAAGAATAAACGCAATGCCTAAAATAAAAACATATGTTTTATTAATAATACTAGTTAATTATAAAATCTATTTATCATGAAACTTTAACGTAGAACACGTAGAAAATATACAGTTTTACTAAAAGTAAAACGGTCGTTATTATTACTTAGTACTTCAAAATCTTAAAGTACTTGAAATAGGTTAAAACACAGTTAGTTTTAAGTTTATAAAAAAAAAAGTATACTAATAATTTATGAATTAAAATAAGTTTTTTGTGACAAGATTCAATTTATTAGGATTTGAATGAATATACATGGTTTTGTAACTAATTTAAGTTAATTTTTTTTTTGTTATTGTTAACAATTTTAATTACAGACAAAGTTTTCCAATTTTAAGCTCAAAACGGTGTAAAACAGCATAAATTTTAAATTATGTACAAAGAAAGATATACAGCTATGGTTAAATAGTTTTAAACAAATTAACGATTTTAAAACAACAAATTTGTTTATTAAAATGTCTAAAGTTTCTACATAATTATATATTAACTGTTTATTTTTGAAAAATGTGTTGTAGACAATATTCTTTGAAAAAATCAAAGTTAGCCTTATTAATGCGATAGCAAGTTTAAATAAAAACGTATTGCACAAAAGTCAACTTTTGTTAAAGCCTTGTTTGATTATTACTTCCGGTAGAAATAAGAAGCGCATAACTTTATATTGCTAAAAGCATTTGTAAGTAAGTACAATTGTATGTTATTAACATTATAAAGTTTTTTTAAAACGGTTAATTTAGAAAGTATTGGTCTGGAAAGTTTTTATTTAAGCTCATTATGTTAATTTCAATAAAGTTGTATGAAACTCAAGTTTAATGAAAATTGCTTTTTAAATAATTATAAAAATTAAGTTTTTCGTTTATCAAATAAAAAACCTACTTAGTTTTATAACGCCTTTAATGACCAAAATTTATATTAGTTATTAAGTAATCACTTCAAATTTGTATATTAGCAAACTATACTTTTGTTCAATAAATTAGTATTATCATAAACAATTAATTCTTTAACAGAGTTAGTGAATCAGATTCGAACTCTGACAAACAAATAAAAAAATCTAGAATCTTAATGTGCAATCATTTTAAATTAAATGATTTGTAACTTATAGAATTAAAACAACCATATGATTATCTTAAAAACTGCAAATAAATTTTGAAAATAATTAAATGATCATGATTTCAATAAGTTTTTATCGAAAATATTTTCTTTCTAACTAAATGAGTGATATAATTTCGTACTCATGGTTAAAAAAGTGACAAAAAAGCGAGTCAATTTAAATTAATTTTTATAAAGAAACTATTTTTTAATTTCTTATAGTAGAAATTTATTTTTAATACCTTAGCTAGTTTAAGTTAAGTAAAAAACAAAAAAAAACCTGGGTGTCATAATGATATACACATTGAAGCAGCAACAATCATTATTTTAAAACATATCTATATTTAATACAGTTTTAATTTTAATTTATTGTTACTTTATACTTAATAAGTTTTTAAAAAAAATTTGACTACTAAAAACAAACATTAAAGCTGTGATATTTCAAGATTAATAACTTTTTTGTTAACTATTCGTCACCAAATTAGTAATGTAATGCATACACTTTTAGTGAGTAAAATTATTAGCAGCTTAGTCAAGTTAGAACTATAGAATAAATAATCGTAAAATGGTTTTCTTAAAATGTAAACTTATAAGCAACATCAAAGGTGATATTTGAACGCTGCTGTGAATGCAGTGTAACTATATAAACATGTAAGAAATACAATTAGAAATAGATACAATAATAATATGTTAAAGGACTCTGCTTTTGTCAATTTGTTAGTTTGTTACGTTTATATTAATATATGTTTATTTTTAACAAGGTAATTATTATAGTTATTTTTATAATAAAGTAAGAAAATAGCAATTCTAATTGTAAGAGATTAACCGTTTCAGTGTATAACCTTTTTACTTTTATGTCTTAAAAGCATTCATTTAACAAGACAGCTTTCTAAAGTACAAACTGTTTTGCGAGCATATTAATTATTTGTAGAACGTAAAAAATAAAAGTTAAAAGATTGGAAAAAAATATTCTATAGCGTAAAATTTCAGATTCAGATTTTCACTGCAAATAAATTTCCAAAAAATTAAATGATAATGATTGCATTAAGTTTTTATTAAAAATATCTTTTTTAACCAAATAAGTGATATATTTACATACTTATGATTTTAAACGTGACAAAAACGCAAGTCAATTTAAATTTATTTTTATTTAGAAAGTATTTTTTTATTTCTTATAGTAAAAATTCGTCATAATACTTTAGCTAGTTTAAACTAAGTTAAAATCAAAAAAACAAACGTGAGTGTCTTCATGATATACACATTAAAGCAGCAACAATAAAAGTTAAAAAAACATCTATGATTAATAAAATTTTTATTTTTCTTACATTCTGCTTAATAACTTTGTGAAATATTTGATTAGTACAAAAAAACATTAAAACTGTGATATTTCTGTATAACTTTTCTTTTAGCTATAGGTCACCAAACTAGTAATGTAATGCATACACTTTTAGTGAGTAAAATAATGAGAAGCTTAGTAGTGTTAGAACTATAGAGTAATTATCTGTAAAATGGTTTGCTTAAATTGTAGACAAATAAGCAAACATCAAAGTTGATATTTGACGCTGCTATAAATGCGGTGTAGATATATAAACATGTAAGAAAAAAATTAGAAATAGATACAATAATAATACTGTAAGATAATTCTTCTTTTGTCAATTTTGTTAGTTTGTTTCGTCTAAATAAATAAACTTATAATTCTAACTAGGTAATTAATAGTTATTTTTAATATTAAAGTAAGAAAATAGCAATTCTGCTTGTTTGACATTAACTGTTTCAGTGTATAAACTTTTTACTTTTATGTCTAAAAGGCATTAATTGAACAAGACAGCTTTCTAAAGTACAATCTGTTTTACGAGAAAATTAATTATATGTAAAATGTAAAAATTCAAAACTTAAAGCTTGTAAAAGAAAATTTCTTTAGTGTAAACTTTATGTTGTTAAAGTTTAACATACTGATTTAAACATACTGGTTATATAAAGAACATTGTCTTTTATTTTAATAAGTTGATCTTTTAACGATATTACAAAAACTCTATAAAATAAAGATACGATATTCAAAATAAATTTTTGATTTTTTATGTATTTTAAGAATTATATATACATATTTAATTCCTAATAAACTTGTATATAAAATATTTTCTTAGTGTTTAGAATTTAATCAAAAAAGTATCATACAATATGTAAATTCGAAAACTTAAATAGATAAATAAAACATTAGATGTCATGTAGTTTAAAATTTTTATTAAAATACTGAAAGTAATAAAACAGTTTTTTGTGTTTATGATTACTTTAAATTGAAAAAACAATAAAAACTCGGAGATAAATGTATTGTACTTTTTTAAATTTTAATTTTTAAAATTATTATTACGCTTCTATGAAAAAAGTTGGAAATATTATACCAAGGTTTCACTTTAATGTTATACAATAATAAGAAACAATAACTATAGATAAACTTTGTGCTATCATGAATTTTTATTTCTTTTGAAGGGTCAATCAATCAGATTCGGGCACTATCAAAAAATATCATGAAAAAAAGTTCAGAGTATTAAAACACAACTACTTTAATATCGAGTTATTTAATCAAATATTAGATATAATGTACATATCTTGTTGTCTAAAAGCCGTACTTTACATAAAACAAGTTTAATAACGTCTGTGGGCAGACTATCAACCTAACCTTTTTTTTCATACTTCTCCTGCAGACGAGGTGACTTTCTAACACACTTATGCTTAGGACCCTCTGCAGGTAGTTTTGTATTTATATTACTTAAATTGAACATAATAAGTTTAAGATGCTTTTGTGCTAACTCATAACTTATCAGTGGATTTAATCTGTCAGTACTTAAAGCTGTTCTAGATTACTTTATATATTAGAGAACACAGTTTGTGTGATGTATCTATTTTAAAAAAGAACCATAAAGAAAAACAAGCACTATATTTGAATAATAAAATCTTTTTTTAAAACTTTTATAAATCACTTGGTAAAAGTGCAACTAAAAATAAACCAAGTTTTAGTGCAGTAAATTATAAAACACTCAAGAACAGGTAATTATTTGAATCTATTACAAAATACTTGAAACAGTTAACTAAAATCTAAATAAGTATTTTAGTGAGTAGTAGACAATAAAATGTTTAATAAACTATTAAATATTTAAATATAACTAGAATAATTTAAAGCAGTTAACATACAATTTAAATATTAACTCTATATCTAAACTATACTTACAATAGTATACACAAATAACTTCTTCATAGGATTTCTATCAGTAGTCTTTAACACAGCTACCACAAGACACTTACTTCCACATTGAACTGTCTTTTTTTGTTTTGATCAGATGGTGCATCATTGATTCTTAAAGTATTGGTAAACTTTTCATCATATATTTTAAGCCTCATTTCTCTTAACTGCAGCAAGCTTTAAATATTCTCTTAATATTCAGCGTTCAAACAATGAACAATGCAAGTATAGCAGTAGTTCAATACAACTTTTTATTACTAACGAAAACTTTTATTTAAAAAAACTTAAAGTAAAATGGCTGTGATACTATCGACCGAAAAGGAAATAAATCGTAACTTTGTTCGTAGTTATATAAAAAAATACATCACATGAAATAAAATTATAGGCTTCTCGAAAGTTATTCATCATTAATTTTCAGTAAAATTCACTGAAAATTTATGTTTCTTTTCAGCAAGGACGTAACTAGTTAAAAAACGTTACGAATCTATCAAAGATATTACAAAATCTCTATAAAATGAAAGAATGATATTCAAAATAAAATTTGATGTTTCGTGTATTTAATAATTATATATACATATTTGGCTCCTAATAAATTTATATATAAAATATTTTCTTGTTATTTAAAGTTTATTAAAATATATTATACAATTTGTAAGCCCAAGACTTAAAAAGAATAATAAAATATTACATATAAAGTAGTTTTAAATGTTTATTAAAATACTTAAAGTCACAAAACAGTTATTTTGTTTTATGATTACTCTCAATTAAAACATTTACTAAAAATTTGCAGACAAACTAATTATACTTTTATCAATTCCGATAGTTATAAGTTTTATTACGCTTCTATGAAAAAAGTTAAAATGTTATACTAAGGTTTCCACTTTAATGTTATATAATAACAACAAACAATTACTACGGATGAACTTTGTGCTATCATGAATTTTGAATTCTTTTGAAGGGTCTATGAATCAGATTCGGGCTTTATAAAAAAATATCATAAAACAATACAGAGTTATAAAACACAACTACTTTAATATCGAGTTATTTAGATATAATGTATCTAATCTATCTAATCTAATATCTTGTTGTCTAAAAGTCGTTCTTTACATAATACAAGTTTAATAATGTCTGTAGGCAAACTTTCAACATGACCTTTTTGTTCATACTTCTCCTGCAGATGGGGTGACTTTCTTTAACACTTATGCTTAGTACTATATGCAGGTAGTTTTGTATTTGTATTAATTAAATTGGACATAATAAAGTTAAAATGTTTTTGTGCTAACTCATAACTTATCAGTGGACTTATCTGTCAGTACTTAGAGCTACTCTAGACTACTTTACATATTAGACAACACAGTTTGTGTGATGTATCTATTATGAAAAATAACCATAAAGAAATACAAGCACTATATTTCAAAAATACAAATTACTTTTAAAACTTTTTTGAATCACTTGGTAAAAGTGCAACTTAAAAATAAACCAAGTTTTAGTGTAGTAAATTATAAAACACTTAAGAAATGGTAATTATTTAAATCTATATCAAAATACTTGAACACTTAACTAAAATCTAATTGAAAACCTCTAGTGAGCAATAAACTATAAAAGGTTTAATAAACTATTAAACATTAAAATGTAACACAAATAATTTAAAGCAGTTAACATACAATTTAAACATTAACCCTATATCTAAACTATATTTACAATAGCATACACAAATAAGCTTTCAATAAGATTTCCATCAGTAGTCTTTCACACAGCTGCCACTAGACACTTACTGCCACATTAAACTGTCTTTTTATGTTTTGATCAGATGGTGCATCATTGATTTTAACAGCTTTGATGAATTTTTGCATCATTGATTTCAAGCCTTGTTTCTCTTAACTGCAGCAAGCTTTAATATATTTTCTTAATATTCAGCGCTCAAACAATGAACAATGCAAGTATAGCAGTAGTTCTATACAACTTTGTGTTACTAACGTAATTTTTTATTTTACAAAACTAAAAGTAAAAAGCAGTGATTTCAAACGACCGAACAAGAATTCAATCGTAATTTTGTTCGTAGTTATTTTAAAAAAATACATTGCATAAAATAAAGTTACAGATTTCTCGAAAGTTAACTATCATTAATTTTAGAGTAAAATTCGTGGAAAATACATATTTGTTTGAAGCAGGGACGTAGCTAGCTCAAAAAAGTTACGAATCTGCAAATTAACAGAAATATCAGGGACGACACGTGACGACGTCAAAGGGGTACAGAGTAATTTAAACTACCACTAGTATTGTTATATTTTATATTTAAGTATGCAGATATAATACAACTTAAAAAACAAACGGAATTTTAAAGTATTGGAAGTAGTTGCTTAGTTTTTTTTTTTGCTACACATACCATATGATTCCTCATGTGTTCACACTGGGTGCACGACTATTCGAATTCGGAGAACTCAAGTTCAAACAATTCAACCTTTTAAAAAAATATTGAAAGGACCATAGAAAATGAAATAATGTACATTTGTTACATATAAAAAATACATATGTAGGTAGTATAATTATCTACAAATAGATTTAATTAATATATGTATTTTCCGTGTATTTTACTTTAAATATTCTAGCTAAATAAAATAATTTAATAATGACTAACCTATAGAAGTGTTTAATTTTGTTTTATGCAATGCGTCATTTTTTCTTCATAGTAAACTTACTTGTACTTTCTTTTATTTAAAGATTTAAGTTTTTGTTAAGGGATTAAAAACTGTTATGAATATTTATAACAGAACATTTAATTTTAATAATGTATCGTTAACAGTAAAGAAAAACAGTAAAAAGGTATTTTATAAACTTAACGTTTTGATTACTTCTAGGTTTTACCTGTAATTAGTTTACTACAAAGCAATTTATTTGTTAAAAACGATTTTGTTATTGACTGCCATACTTGTATAAAACATTAGTTACTTTTAAACAAGAAAATCTGAGTAAACACTGAAATAATTGATGTCTACAAACTCACATATAGTGTTTCATGTTATTGTATATACTAATTAAATCAAGTTGGTTAGTAAAAAGAAACATGTATGAATTATTTTAAAAATAGACTTTAAAATTATACTTCTTAAAAGTTGACAAAGTTTGCATTATCTAAAAGTTTATTCGTTTTAACTATTTGTAATATGTCTTTATACATATATATAAACCGTACTTACAGAGACATCAAATAACAAATGTAATGTTTGCTTGAAAGCTTGTTCATTTAGCAAAAAACTTAATAATTATATGTTTGAAAATTTTAATTTCACTAAACTGCTTACTCAAGTTACTCACTAGAGGCGCACGTATTACAATACTGATTTGTGTACTTTACCTTAAGATAAACAACAACAGCATCCGAGACAATCAAGGTTGCTTTTAAATAAACTTTAAATTAAACTTTAAAACATGAAAATCTGAGTAAACAGTGAAATAATTGATGTCTACAAACTCACATATAGTGTTTCATGTTATTGTATATACTAATTAAATCAAGTTGGTTAGTAAAAAGAAACATGTATGAATTATTTTAAAAATAGACTTTAAAATTATACTTCTTAAAAGTTGACAAAGTTTGCATTATCTAAAAGTTTATTCGTTTTAACTATTTGTAACATGTCTTTATACATATATATAAACCGTACTTACAGAGACATCAAATAACAAATGTAATGTTTGCTTGAAAGCAAGCTTGTTCTTTTAGCAAAAATCTTAATAATTATATGTTTGAAAATTCTAATTTCACTAAACTGCTTACTCAAGTTACTCACTAGAGGCGCACGTATTACAATACTGATTTGTGTACTTTACCTTAAGATAAACAACAACAGCATCCGAGACAATCAAGATTGTCTCGAATGCTGTTTTTTTTTTTGATCTTGCGGTATTGTTCATTAATTTTTAATGATGGCGTGAAACATCTCAACTCTGTTAATGATGGCCGTAATAACTATTGGTTCGGAGATTAATACTTTTAAAACTTTGAACTATATTTATTTGCAAAAACAAAAAAAAAAGTTTTGTATAAGTAAAATGTTAAAAAGTATAGTTAAGTGACATATATAAATTGTATTAATTAATAATAATTAATATTGCAACACAAATACTTTTAAATAGTTTAGTTGTAGGCGGTTTAGTTTTACAAATTTAGGACAGATACGTTAAAAAAAATTTATGTTTTTAACTTTATAAATAAAAAATTATCAATGTACAATAATTTTTTTTTGAATATCTTTTCTCTTTTTAAGTTTGAATACATCAATAAAATAACTATGGTTTATTTTTAAGCTACATTTTTAATTATAACTTACATCTATTATAAGTCACTTATTTTTAACTTTACGTTAGAATTTTTTTAAAGTATTTTGTTTTAATCTCTACCTTAAACACTCATAGTTTCTTATTTTGTGTAATATTGGGGAAAATAAAAGAATATTTGATAAGTTTTAAATCGCTTTATTTTTTAGCAATAATTTTTTTTAAATCTAGATATTTTTTTTTGAAGTAAGTTGGTTGTTAGAGCCCGAATCTGATTCATTGACTCTTCAAAAGAATTGAAAATTCATGATAATACAAAGTTTTTAACTTAAAATTTATTTTGGTTATATACATGTTTTTAAAGACTATCTCTAAAAAACTTTTTAACTTTGAGCACTAGAGGCGTTATAAAATTAATTAGTTTAAAAAAGTTTAAATTACAAATAAAACACTTAAGTAAATTTTGAAAATCGTTTGTGATTAAACTAAAGTATCATATAACTTTATAATTGTTAATTTAATGAACCTAAGTGAAAAACTTCAGAGACCAATACTTTTTTATGTACTTATTTTAGTATAACTTTTCAATAATTATAGCATACATAAATGCATTTATAAATTGCTTAAAGCGTACAAAATTTTGCACTACAGAAGTTTATGTTTAAACAAAAATTTTTTAAAGTTAACTTCTTTTTTCTATTATTTTCTGTGCCGTACTATATCATTAATAAGGAAGATATATTTTTTTAAAGTTGTAACTTATTTAAAACATTGTTTAATTAATACAAAGATAAAATATATTTATGTACAAAAATTTTGACATTTCAATAAACAATAATATTGTTTAAAACATATGAATTTCAAATAACTTTTTAACCATATATAAATTTTTTTAGTTATTCTAAATATATCAAAATTATATAATATTTTATGATATTTATACTTTTTAAAGCTTAAACTATTCCAACTAAACGTTTTGTTAGTTTATACATTTACCAATCATAAGTATACTTTTAAGCCATTTGTATTTGTTAAAACGCTTTGGTTACTAGGTACCTGCTTATATAAGAAACAAACTAATTTTAGACATGAAAATCTGAGTAAACACTGAAATAATTGATGTCTGACATACACACGTGTTGTTTATATATGTCGTTTCAATAAACTAATTAAATTACGTTAGTTTGTTTTAATTTTTTTTTCACTAATTAGTTTATTTAATTTAAAAAGTTTAAATTTTTAAAAACAGACGTACAAATTGTGTTTTACAAAGTTGACAAAATTTACATCATTTTACAGTATCTTTATTATAACTATTTTTAACATAACTTAGTATATAGTTATATAAACCGCACTTACAGCGGCATCAAATAATAAATGTGATGTTTGCTTATAAGTTTGTTCATTCAGAAAACCACTTTATAATTATTTGCTCGGAAACTCTAATTTGACTAAACAGCTTATTCAACTTACTCACTAGAGGCGCACGTATTACAAAACTGATTTAGTGATGAACATTGTTAGAACTTTAAACCTCATTTATTTTAAAAATTAAAAAAAAAAATATTTGTTTTTACTAGAAAAGTAAAAAATATCTCTTTAAGTGATATATGTTAATTTAAATAGATTTAGAAGAAATAATATTTATCACACATATCTACAAAAAAGATATTTTGTTCCTTCAAAATTCACAATTCAAAGATAGGATACCAGGCGCAATTTTTCTAGAAATAACATCAAGTCGTTTTATGGTCAATTTTTTCCGTAGTTATTTAGAAACAAACTAGTTTTTATACCAAATAAGTATTTTTTTATTAATATTTGATAGTAATACTTTTATCTATAAGTAATTTAAAACCTTAAACTTAAAGGAGATTTCTTTATGATATTTCATCAATGTAAAACTTATAAAGTTGAAAACGAAACTTTTAGTTTTATATTTAGTTGATTATTTAAACTTTATTATGATCTTTATTTATAATCAATTAAAAAAAAGCAAACTTTTTTCCTATAAAAAAATCATACTAAGAGTTATATACAAATTACTTTTATTACTACTGTTTATTACCACTTATCACAGTTTATTGTTGTTAAACAGTTTAATATAAATCAAAAATATAATTTAGCTTGAAAAGTTTAAAGTTTAGTAAACAAGTATCAAATACAACTGTATATGTTGATTGAAAAAAATTGATTGTAATAAGTAATGTATGTCAAATTTGTAAGTTCCTTTATTTTTGCAGTTTTAAGCTGTAAAAATAATATTCGATGCAAGAGAAATTGTAACGCCTCTGGCTATAAATTAAATTCAGCAAAAGAGTTTTCTCTAATTAGGGGTTTTTTATTAATTTGTTAATTCTCTAAAATTGCCGCTTTAGATTGAGTGATTAGATGTGTGGCAGTTCAAGCTTAACTTTTCTATGTGCTAAATTGTGAGTATTGTTATTAATCTCTTATTTTTAGTTCTGTCTCTTAAATTGATATTTCTAATAAAGTTAAATTAAATTAATTTTACTTTGGTTTGCATAAATTTGAATAAATAAACTCTGCTGTTGATAAAATTAAATTGAAGTTATTTGTACTATGGTTTTACATAAATTTGAATAAATAAACTTTGGTGTTAATACTTAATTATATTGAAATTATCTGTAATTTGGTTTTACATAAATTTGAATAAATAAACTTTGGTGTTAATAGTTAATTATATTGAAATTATCTGTAATTTGGTTTTACATAAATTTGAATAAATAAACTTTGGTGTTAATAGTTAATTATATTGAAATTATCTGTAATTTGGTTTTACATAAAATTGAATAAATAAGCTTTGTTGTTGATAATTAATTAAGTAGCAAGCAGCTTTTGGTGCTCTTAATAATCTCTGAAATTTACAAACCAAATTTAATTAATTTTAAAATAAACTAGTGGGCCACACCTAACTCTTGGTATAGCACAATGAGTAACAGATCCAAGCCCACCAAAAAGGATAGTATGTTCTCTAAAGAGAACATACATCATACTTTAGACAAGGTCAACAACCCCGAAACTCGCTGTAGCCAACGTAATAGAGACAGAGGGATTAACAAAAGGGGTGTTGACCCACACTCTTCGCGCCGTAGCCAACCTGGTCCATCAGACCAACCACAAGCAACGTGCGAAAGATATGGTGACCCGGACGTGATTGACATGAACGCAGGGGGGGATCAGTCAGGAAATAGCCAGGAGGAGGAACAACCCCAGGCAGCAATGGGAAGTTATCAACAACCTAGAGACCAGCCTAATCCAAGTGGTCTGCCAAGACAAAGCTACCCACCCCAACAAAATTCTACACCTAGCAACTATGGGCCTCCACCAAGGGTGACAGGACCACCTAGCAACAGCTCCATTCCTCCAGCAAGAACTTCACCTTTGCCATTCCAACAACAACTCCAACCTAACAACTTAAACATGGACTATTCCCTCCAAAACAACAGGAGACCCCCTATTCAAGTGCCACCTCAAGAACTGAGTGCCGAGGAGATAGTACAGGGGATCAAAGATTTGAAAGAACAAATTCGACAGGCTAAACTTCAAGAGGAATTTCGAAAATTACAAGAAGAATTACATGAATTGAGAAGTCCAAATCCATCCACAAGGACAAATCACGACATCTCAACTCAGGGTAGACAGAATACATACATGGATCCTCAAATCCAGGTTCCCCACCAGGTTTCACACACCTCAAAGGCTCAAGACCTACCAAGGAGCCAGGTGACCAGTCGCTCTCCTCCGAACTATAGAGGACCTTCAGTAGAGCAAGGAGGGTCAGGTGTGAAAGAAAACTTCCAACCATGTGTTCGCAGTCCGTCGTACAACTGCCAACCCCAGCCAGAAAATAGTAGGTATGACGTCACAGTAGACATAGGTGGCAGTACGCCCCGCACAACAACAAGCCAGCTGTATAAACTAATGCAGAAAAAGGGCGATCTTGTCAGTCAAATCGGATACTTAAAGCGCGATACAGAGCAGTTAAAAATAAAGCTAAAACACTTTGAGAAGATCGCCAACGATTATGACATTCGATCGGATCAAGATCTTTACAGGCTGCTTGAAACATTAGTGACCTGGAAAGAGAGAGAGAGCTACTACCACAGATATAAACCAGAAGATAGGAACTACGACACGTTGAAAGAGTTCCTAATGAGTGGGCAAGCGCGAGTAAGCAACGTGCTACTGGCAAGAACTGACAGGCACTCCATGTCAAGTAGGGAACTAGGTGATGAGATTAATCATTGGTTAGCTGAGTTCAGAAATGAAGGTGTATTAACAAAATATCTCACAATACACTTAGCACCTCCACGTTTAAAAAATCGTTTACGGGAGAAGCTTCACCTGAAAGACAAAGACTTTCAAATTGCTTGGAAAGTAATGCTCGACACAAATGAGCAAGAGGTAATGGGACGAGCTAGGAATATAAACTATAGCAATGCCCCGCGCTCAAATCAAAACAGACCAGCCCAAGCACAGCAGCAATGGACAGCCATTAACAACAATGAAATTGTATGCAGAAACCATCAGAGATTTGGTGTAAATACCCGTACCTGTTTTGACAGGAGATGTAGTATGCGCCATCAAACCATATCTCAGCCTCATGCAAAAAACGAGATCCCAAACTCTCTGAAGTGAGAGGGAGAGTGATTGGGGCTACACTATTTCACACAAAAGCTGTCCAATTGGTAAATAAAACCGCCCCTCGACAGCAACCCCCATCTCAACCGAGACCAACCAGAAATGCCTCAAACTGCACTATAAGTCATCCAGGAAATGAAGTGTCCACACCTTCAAACAAACCGAAGATGACTTTTCATATAAAGCAAACAGCCTCACGTAGTGCAGCAGAAACACCTGATAAGTCCCAACGGTCTGCGCAAACACAGCCAGCATCACCCGGGCCAGCGTCAACGGTCAGCGCCACTGAAGCCAGCACCTCCACGACCAGCGCCAACGATCCGAGCTACCTTAGCCAGCACCACAACGGGCAGTCCCAACGGTCAGCGCAAACACAGCCAGCATCACCAGGGCCAGCGTCAACGGTCAGCGCCACTGAAGCCAGCACCTCCACGACCAGCGCCAACGATCCGAGCTACCTTAGCCAGCACCACAACGGGCAGTCCCAACGGTCAGCGCAACCGCAGCCAGAACCACAACAAAAATCTCTCGACACTACCAATCACAACAAAGAGAAAAGTGTAGAAAAATGGACATTTCAACTGAATAAATTCCCTGCACCCAAACCGAAGAACCTCCCTCAGGGCCTACTATTTTTAGCGGATTCAAACACAAATGTTATCTTTTTGGTTGACAGCGGATCCGAAATTTCAATCCTGCCGAAGGAATTGACTAACGGTATAGACAAATATTTTCCTAAACAAAGTAGAACCATCCAAGGGTTTGGTAACAAAACAACCCACCTATTGGTAGCGCGGATGTCGAACTTCAATTGGTGAGTTTAGAACCCATCAACCACTCGTTCTGGGTTACTCAAGAATCACGCCACTTTGGCATTATTGGCATGGACCTGTTAAGAAAGAACGAACTAGCGATCCTGCCATCTACCTCTCAACTATGCAAGATTTCTTCATTTTTTTACAAGCATAGAAAGATATTTGGTACTTTTTAGAGGAATACTACTTAAGGGCTTATTCAAATAAGCAACAGTTGATTTTCACTGATTATTTTGTACAACACCTAGAAGCTGCTTGCATTTTTTGATATTACTGTTAAATGACTTAACTTTAAGATTTTTTTTTAATTTTAAAATTAATGGGGTTTTTGATTTTATATTTATTTGTACAACCATTAAAAATTGGTATCTTATAGACATGTATTTTTTTTTTGTAATTATCTTAGCTAAAATAGGTACTGTGTGATATTTTATATAAAAATCTAAAATTTTCTATATTGCATTGAGTTTTGGTTGTCTCCTGTTTAGCACTGGGAAAGCTTGCCAAGCAAATTGTAAAAATCATGGCTCAATAACTTTCACTCATCTAGTTTGGTGGGGTAAGTCGAACTGCCACACCCCAGAGACATCAGAATGAACCATTCTAATAAGAACAGACTGCCACTACGTACAGCAGAATTGTAGTGACGATGTCGATTCGTCTGGAAATGCATACATGGCAGCACACCTTCGGATGCCATGGGGGCAATGCCAACCCGTCTGCTGATGATGTCAAGCAGACCCTCGAATCCGTTGGCGTTGATGACGATGGTGAACAACGCCAGGTCGCCAGCGATTAATTCGCGGAGAAGGACGTCAGTGGAGCCAAACTTCCCGCCAGAGTTCCGGGAGAACAAATACAAGAAGAGCGGCCGCAGCTGGAGCAACCAGAGAAGAGGAGGAGAAGGCGAGTAAGAAGAGGCCGAGCCTCAACCTCCAGTGTAAGAGTAAGGAACCATCATCATGAACGGTAAACATTGACTTTTAAACAAACTTTTGACTCATGATTGTAATTAGGAATTTGTAAATTTATATTTAAAAAAAAATCTTTTCTTTACAATTTCTTTAGAATTTCTTTTTTATTTTGTTAAAAAAAGCATTTTTACCACACTTAAAAAGTGTCTTAAGCATTTACTACATTTAAATACTTATAGTTTTAATTTTACTTTTAAAATAGCTAGTAGAGTGTTTAAATCCAGATTTTGAATTAGCTCATAAATGTTGTTATATGCAAGTACCTTCTAGCACATAAAGTTGATGATCATAAGTATCTCTTAAAATATTATTTCTGATTATTACATGTAAATTACAAAAAGAAAGTTATAAACTTATGTTGCATGCTTATATATCTCTAAGTTGAGTGCTCTAGTGTATAATGGTTTTCACCTTGACTATATTTAAAGTTTTTTTCAGTTTAACAAACGTTTAACACCTTAAAACTAATGTTTATCTAAAAAACCCAAGTTAAAATTCTAAAAATATTTAATAAGAGGGGAAAATGTAACGCCTCTGGCTATAAATTAAATTCAGCAAAAGAGTTTTCTCTAATTAGGGGTTTTTTATTAATTTGTTAATTCTCTAAAATTGCCGCCTTAGATTGATTGATTAGATGTGTGGCAGTTCAAGCTTAACTTTTCTATGTGCTAAATTGTGAGTATTGTTATTAATCTCTTATTTTTAGTTCTGTCTCTTAAATTGATATTTCTAATAAAGTTAAATTGAAGTTAGTTTTACTTTGGTTTGCATAAATTTGAATAAATAAACTCTGCTGTTGATAAAATTAAATTGAAGTTATTTGTACTATGGTTTTACATAAATTTGAATAAATAAACTTTGGTGTTAATACTTAATTATATTGAAATTATCTGTAATTTGGTTTTACATAAATTTGAATAAATAAACTTTGGTGTTAATAGTTAATTATATTGAAATTATCTGTAATTTGGTTTTACATAAATTTGAATAAATAAACTTTGGTGTTAATAGTTAATTATATTGAAATTATCTGTAATTTGGTTTTACATAAAATTGAATAAATAAGCTTTGTTGTTGATAATTAATTAAGTAGCAAGCAGCTTTTGGTGCTCTTAATAATCTCTGAAATTTACAAACCAAATTTAATTAATTTTAAAATAAACTAGTGGGCCACACCTAACTCTTGGTATAGCACAATGAGTAACAGATCCAAGCCCACCAAAAAGGATAGTATGTTCTCTAAAGAGAACATACATCATACTTTAGACAAGGTCAACAACCCCGGAACTCGCTGTAGCCAACGTAATAGAGACAGAGGGATTAACAAAAGGGGTGTTGACCCACAGTCTTCGCGCCGTAGCCAACCTGGTCCATCAGACCAACCACAAGCAACGTGCGAAAGATAAAATTATCTGTAATTCTAAACTAAAAATATTGAAGAGTTTTTGTTTTTTTTTGTTTTGTAATAAGTATTTAATTTTTTAGTAAACCTAATCAGGTTTTATTTACATACATTAAACTCTTATATATTTTTGGTTAGTTATATGCATAATATACCAAAAAATAAAAACTTAATTGTAAAAAATAAAACAATATTTTAAAGTTTTCAATTACAACCAGTTGTGACACAGGTAAAAAAAAACTAACAAATGCAAGCTTAGAGTTTTTAAATTAAATCATAACTAGCTATATTTAAAGTTCAATTCTAAAGAACTTTTGTTTTTACGTTGAGTGCCGTACACCTACATTATATAAACTAGTAGGTTTTAATTAAAGTGATGTAAGTACTTTAGACATAAGTTGAAAACAATTGTTACTTAAAATTAGTTACTGGTAGTCACAACCGTTTAAGTTATTAAACAAGAATTAAAATTGAGACTTAAACGTGAATCATTAAAGAAACAATCTTAACAAATTGTAGTTAAAATTTTAAAAGCAATGTTATTTTAAGATAAAATATGGAAATAAATTATTTTATTAAAGTAAACATGCTATCAATAGTTTTCTGTTATTGGCATGTTTTCGTTAATGCATAATCATAGTACATACAATTTACAGCGGAATTTTTTTTAATATTCAAAAGATAAGGTAAAATATCAAGTTTTATTTACATAGTTAAATATAAAAAAAAAAACTCAACTTTAATTAAAATCAGAATGAATAGTATAAAACTTGAAGTATTACATGATAACATTTACTTGAGATAATTGTCTTAACAAATATTTTTATCAAACCTAATAATCTTTGTGTTTTAGTATCAACCTGACTAAAGCCAATCATATTTATTTTTACATTACGAAGTAACATTACATCAGAAGTTCAGTATATAACGCTTTGCCGTTTAAAATGAAGAACATTTAAATGGAGCTTGATTTTAAATTTGCTGTGTTTGATTAGTGACGGACTATAAAAAGGATAATCCTCATATACTATTTAAAATTGTATTTACAAATTCTTAATTTTATAATCCGTCACTAATTTTTTAATAATTTCATTCATTAATATTACAAAACGTCACAAATATTCAACGTAGTTTTAACTTTATTGATTTAGATAACATAATAACTGTAGGTTTTCAATACTCTAATGGATATTTTTAACTGTCCAACGAATTATAAAAGTATTTATTTTTGTAGCAATGCAAGCAAAAATATAATGATATAGCATATACGTTCAAAAAGTCATAAAAGTAAAAAATGTAGAATGTTCTACAGTAAAATTAAATTTTTTTAGTTTGAGCACTGAATTAACATCTTTAAACTAAACGGTAAAATTGATAAATTGAAATTTTTTTTTAAATGTTGAAAGTTTTAAACATCAAAATAATAGCAGTTAAATTAAAAATTAAAACAATGTCATTATCAGCATTATGTATGAACTTTGAAAATTTCAATCTATTACATTAAAATTTTATAACAAAAAGTTAGCGTCAATACAAAAATGCGATTATTATTAAATAGATAAAAAATTTAAATTATTTGTAAGTAGTTTATGTCACTTACTGACAATTTTTGTTATAAACTTTAATATTTTACAGCATTTAAACTTAACTGAAACTACTAATCATTGTTTTACTAACTACACCGTACAACATTTACAGCTACTTTTATCTATATTTATCTATTAAAAAATATAAACTCTTATGCTTTAAAAATAAATTTGTTGTTTTTTCTGTAATTAATATTGATTTGCAACAATATAGTTTTACAAAATAAAACATTCCAAATAAAAGCACCGTATGAAAGTTTGTGGGAAAAAATAAAATATGGAATAAAAAAATTTAAAAGTAGCCCCAACCGTATAAAAAGTAATGTTAAATATGAAAAAATATTTTAAAGTAACAAATAACAAAGTAGTATCAAGTACGAATATTATTTATAATAAAGTTTAAGGTTCGAATTTTATGTTAGCATGCATATACTTTGTTATAACCTAAAAATTGATAATGTAAAATGTAAGTGAATTTTTTGCTTAATTTAACTATAGCCAGCTTTATAAAAATGCGAAATAAACTATTTTCTTCAAACAATATATTATCATTAAGATCTTTAATAATAAAACTTTTAAGTTATTGAAACAATGTAAAGTCAAATTACTGGTCATGACTATATACATGATGTATAATAGTCTTTTTTTTTAATTATGAACAAAAAAAAAATTCAGACTACAACATTTTTTATAAAAAAACTAATGGCTAATAAAACTTTTAATAAAATCTACCATGTTTTAATTCTGTTAAAATTTAATTTAAATTTTAATATCATTTTTTTGTTTGATGTTTTAAAATGAACAAAATTTCACAAGTTGTACTATAAATAAACCTTTTAGTTACAAAATTTATATTTGTAGATTTAAATGATTTATAATTATGCGACAATTTTTTTGATACTAGTGACGCAAAAGTAAAAATATCGCAAATAGTAAAGTTATTATTATAAAAAACGGTTTTATTTGAATTATTTTTCTTACGTACTCTCATGACTACGCATTTTAAAACTGCATAAAACTGCAGTGAAATGGTTCACAAAAATACTTAAAGTTTTATACTTTTATAATAAAATTTGTTTTTTTCAAGGTTTTGACTTGCTTTCTACAAACTTGTCAAAATGAAAACCAGCTAAGTTATTATTTAGTAAGAGTGTAAAGTTAAATTGCAAGAAAGTGTATATAAAAAAATTATTAATACTTTTTTATAAAAAATTTAATATTAAAAAATTGTTTTCTTACTACAAAGTTTATTTTTTTTTTATTCAAAGAAAATAATCTTTATTTATTTTTATTAACTGTATATAATGTTTAACAATATTGTATATAAACATAAACTTTATAAAATTTAACTAGTTTTATTACAAAATTATATGTTTTATGTTAACAATAGTTCAAAATTTAACAAAACTCGAGAAGTTTTAGGATAAATTTTTAAATTACAAGTTTTTTATTTGTAGACATTAATATTTTATAGTTTTGCGAATTTTTTCATGTTATCAGCGACATAAAAGAAGCAAAAGAAAAACCGCAACCAGTCAATTTGCTTCTTCATTTAACGGTTTTGGTCGAAATTAAGTGTAGTCGGCAAATATTCTGAGTGAACCACAATTTAAAACTGCATAAAACTGCAGTAATCTAGGTTTTTTATATGTATAACAGTTTTTAGCTTTTTAGCATTGCTTTCAACTATAACAATATTTGGCAGAATTCTTCCGGCTATTTTTTTACTGTCTACTACTAAATGTCACAAAAATAAGTTGTTTGCGAAACGAGCAACACTTAAAACTCAGTTGTTAGGTTCAATATGTTTTAAATATAGAGTGAATATGTTTTCAAATGTTTTTTTAATTGCAAAAATAAAGTTACTTTTTTAATGGAAAATCAGTACAAAAATTACTAACAACAGTTATTTTTTTTATTTTTTAATATAATATACGAAAGAAATAAAAATTATGTGGAAATATTTTTTTTAGTTTAAAAAGTTTATAGTTTAAATGTTAGATCAGCTCTTGTTAAGCTTTATAACTTTATCTGTATTTAAATACTTCTACTAATGTACTAGATTGTAATTAATGATCCTCGACAAATTGACTTTAGCTCATTAAAATTCATTAAAATTTTACGCATAAGTTAGTAGGTTTTACTCTATAAATCTAGTTAGGTTTAATTGTGTTCATTATATAATTAATGATATTTAAATTTGTGTTTAAATATTTAAGACTATATCATAATAGTAACATTACAAAATCGTGAGTAGTTACAAAGCAAAAAACTGTACTTACTACTTAGACTTAATATTTTTAAAATATTTAATCATCACATTAGTATTTATCTTTTTGTTGAATATTATTTGTACATTTTATAACTTAACTATTCCGTTTGTTATTTTTGTTGAACATGTTGAACATGTTGAACAAACATGTTTACTTGACATCAAGACACTAAAAAAAACTTTAAGTGTAACTTGTGAAGCTTTTTTGAAAATTTTTGTAGAATACGTTTAAAACTTGTCAGCTTAAAACCCAATGCTAGTTTGAGTTTAACCAAAAAACATTGATGAAGATTTTAAAACACTTCTGTAAAAATGATAACTACAAACTATCGCAATCATGTTAACATATGAAAAAAAGTAATGTTTTGATGTTTTGTAGTAAGTCTTAGTAAACATTTATTTTTAAGCGGCACTTAGCCAAACACTTATTTATTCATCAAGCAAAACGAGTTAATATTTACAACATTTGTTTGGCTAAATAATTAAAGAAGTTATCAAAAAAATTTTATTTTAATTTAATGATAATAGTAATAATAATAATAATAATAATAATAAAAATAATAATAATAGTTGTAATTTTAAAAATAATAGTAGTAATAATAACAATAATAATAATAACAATAATAATAATAACAATGATAAAAATAATAATAATAATAATAATAATAATAATAATAATAATAATAATAATAATAATAATAATAATAATAATAACAATAATAATAACAATAATAATAATAATAATAATAATAATAATAATAATAATAATAATAATAATAATAATAATAATAATAATAATAATAATAATAATAATAATAATAATAATAATAATAATAATAATAATAATAATAATAATAATAATAATAATAATAATAATAATAATAATAATAATGATAATAACAATCGTAATAATAATTTTTTTTTTTAATAATATAGAAAATATTAACAGTAATTATAATATTTTTATTTTGTAGAATAATAATAGTATTCTGTAAATATACAATTTTTTAACGTATCGTGAAGGTGTAGCATTCTTTTAGTTTAATTAGCAATAATACATAATTCTTTTAAGTCGTTTCAGTTTTGACAGTTTTAAAGGAACCATATAATCTTGGTAGCTAACTTCTACTTTGTAAATAATTTATACTAAGTAGCTAACTCCTACTTGGTAGCTATTTCATACTAGGTAGCAAACTCATACTTTATATGCTAACTCCTACTTGGTAGCTAATACTTGACAATTAGTAAAAATATGCAAAGTCTAATAAAAGACCAACTATTCTGCCTAGTACATGGCCTAAAACTTTGATTACTATTAGGTTCACTAATATGTGCTAAATATTAAAGTGACAAAAACAAATTAATCAACGGTACAAACAAAACAAGTGTCAAATGAGAGAGAAGTTAGCTAAGTAAATTATCTTTCTGTAAAAATGAGAACTAAAATTAACAGAAAAGCCTTATTCTTATCTATCATTTTTTTAGTAGTCACCAATTTATATGTTACAATATACATAAAATCGATTAGATATGTTCTAACTTATAAATTTCAGCAACAATACTACTATCACATCACAGTAGATCGCAATGTTACAACTATCCCATCACATAAGTTCCCAATGTTACAACTATCACATCACAGTAGATCCCAATGTTACAACTATCACATCACAGTAGATCTCAACAATACAACTGTCACATCACAGTATTTCTCAATAATTCAACTCTTACATTACTGTAGATTAGAACAATAAAACTTTTTTTTTAACAGTTAATCGCAATATTACTAATTGTTTTCTAAAGTTGCTTAGTGTTTTATAGAGTTGCATTAAAACATTTGATCTAAAATTTTATGAAATAAGAAGTATTAGATTTATTGTTTTGTTAAAAGTTTTACATTATTCTAAGTAAGTAGTCCTTTTAGTTAGTGACAAAAGCCTGGGTTTGTCCTGAAGTGCTGCATCTTAAGGATAGTTATGACAATTATCTTAACATGTTGCTGAGAGTCTTAGCTTACCAATGGTGTTTTAAAACATTCAAAATCATTCTAACCTAAGAGATATAAGCAACATTAATAAAAAAACTAAAAATGCTGAACCTTAAGGATACTTAAGGAAATCGTATGCAAAAATAAGTTTACTAGTGTAAATGTAAACTTTTAGTTGTTGTTTTATTGGTAATTATAGTTAAACAATATTAAACATTTACAGTATCATGTTGCTAAGAATCTTAGCTCCCCTATGGTATACTAAAATCATCCAAAATCAACAGAGCATCAGAGATATAATCAATATTGTAAATTAAACTACTATTTTATAGGTTTCTTTTTTGACAACTTTCAATTTGTGTTTAAGATAAATTTTAAAATATTCAATTAGCTAAGTTCATTTTGCTTTATCTTTTTAATTATTCAGATTTAATTTTCTAACACTAATAAATAAGCTACAAAAAACAGGCAAGAGATCTGTATTAGTTTTAAAATTTCACTTTATTTTAATCAAAACAATTTTTTTAAATGTATATAATGAGCAATAAATCGGTGTTATAAATGTTGTATTGTATATTAAAGTGATTGATATTTTTTCGTTAATAAAACATACACTTTTGATTAATTGAATATGTAATTATTTGTAAATATATAGTTTAGTGCAATTAAAAAAACTCATTTATTAATTAATAAGTTAATATTAATGCAAGTACAAATAATTTTAATGAAGTTTTGTTAAATTTGTTTGATAGTTTATATAATTTTAATAATAATAATAACAATGATAATAATAATAATAATAACAATAAAAATAATAATGATATTAATAATAATAATAAACTATTAATGTATTATTAATTCATTTTTATTTTACATATTCTGCTTATGAGGTTGTTTTTAGTTTCTAAAGAGAAAAATAAGCTAATAAATTTTGTATTCTAAATAAATATAGTCAAAACTTTTAACATTAACTATCACAAAATAAGAAGCTTAATAAATGCGCTTCTAGTGAATAAGTTAAAAAAGCAGTTTAGGTAATTTATAACTTTCTAGCAAAAAATTATAAAGTGGTTTGGTAAAAGAACAAGTTTTTAAGCAAATATCACATTTATTGTTTGATGCCGCTGAAATCGCGGTTTATATACTTAAATCAAATACTGTAAGAGTAAAAAAAACTTAACTTTGTCACTTAAGTATGATCTGTACGTCGTTTTTTAGTATATTTATATTAAGTTTAATCAAGTAGTTTACTTTAAGTAATTTCAGTTTGTTAATATTATATATAACAGAAAATATGCTTTAAAAACAAAAAACGATTGTTTTTAATCATCAGCTGTAGGTTCGAATAAGTTTCACTTTCCTAAAAAATAATACAAAAGTTATAAAAAAAAACTTATTTGACGTAATTATTAAGTATTGTAGAGTACAAATAGTCAGTGCAAAAATTAATCTTACAAATGACCAACAGCTAATAATTAAAGACATTTTTATTGTTATAATCATTTAGCATTAAAATTGGGTAGCTGTCTAAATTGCGCGAGCGTACAAAATTGCACGAGGGGACAAAATTGCATGAAAACACAAAATTGCACGAAGATACTTTTGCACGAAGACTGATTTGCACGAGAGCACAAAATTGCACGAAGATAAAATTGCACGTAGACAAAATTGCACGAAGGTTCACTTTTGCACGAAGACACTTTTGCACGAGGGTACATTTTTGCACGAGCAGACAATGATGCACGCAGACACTTATGCACGAAGGTTCATTTTTGCACAAGTGACAATTTAGCAGGGAGGATCAATTTTGCATGAGTTTTGTTTCCTACCCAGAAACGGGTCGAAATTGCGCGTAGACATTTTTGCACGAGAGGACAAAATTGCGCGAGAAAAATCATTTGCACGAAAAAATGTATATAATATATTTTAAAAAAAATCAGAAATAAAAAAATTATATAACTAAATAATAGAAAAATACGAAAAAAAAAAAATAATAATATTAAAAAAATAAAAAAATAAGTAAAAAATATTAAGTAAAAATTAAAAAAAAACAATTTTAATTAATAAAATAAGTCAATAAATATTAAATAAATAAAGAAAAATTAAAAAAAAAAATTTAGTAACTAGAAAAATAAAAAAATGATATTTTTAAGTTAAAAAAAGTTATTTCTCAGAAAAAAAAAAAATCAAATGTAAAATAGATTAAAGTAAATAATAAAGAAGTCAGAATTTAAAAAATCAAATAACTAAATAGTAAATAAATTTTGAAAAAATCAAAAAATAAATAAGATTCATAAAAATTAATAAATTTAAAAATAAATACATAAAATAAAAGTCCAAAACAAAAGTTGATAAAATTATTAAAAAAAAGTTAAAATAAATGAAATAAATAATTAAAAGTTTAAAAGAAATACTAAAAATTAAAAAATTCAAAATTAACAAATTAAACAATAAACAAAAATCAATAAAAAAAAATTTATAAAAATAAAAATAAAACTAACTTATAAAATTAGATTCTAACCGTTATTAAAATATTATTACCAAAAAGAGTTTTGTTTATACTAATAATTTATTTTTGTTAAAAATA
The DNA here is from genome assembly GCF_965202585.1 of Thalia democratica. Lineage (NCBI taxonomy): Eukaryota > Metazoa > Chordata > Thaliacea > Salpida > Salpidae > Thalia > Thalia democratica. The sequence continues at coordinate 24,058,976 of NC_139173.1, forward strand.
GAAATTAAGTATATCTAGCTGTTGTATTATTTTGTTTGTCTTATTTTAGTCAAAAGCTTGTATCTCCTTTTTCTTCTAAAAAAGTAAGAAGAAAATTGCTTCTGCCAGTGCTTTTGCGCAAGTCTGGGTTAGATAAAGAGAAAAAACAGAGCAGGAGAAACTTAAGATATAATTAGAGCAAAACGCGTGCAAATAGTAATGCAACTAATATAAAGTTTAGACAAATAGAAAATAATGATAGATAATATTATGTTTAAAAGGTTTAAAAAAAAAGAAAAAAATTAAGTATAATTTATTGAAGTACACAGCCGTAACAGAACTTTCTACACAATGCACAATAAAAATTTCATCAGACGGATTTTCTCCTTTCTAAATTTATTTAATTGATTCACTGTTTTGCATGCTCGTTTTTTCTGTGCAAAAGTATCATCGTGCAATTTTGTCCCCTCGTGCAATTTTGTACGCTCATGCAGTTTTAACACCTACCCATGAAAATATTATTTTTTTTATTTTATTTTTTAATGTTGTTTTATTTTATATCAAAGTTTATATAAATTTAATTTAATTTAAGTTCACATCAATACATGTTTATTCTTAAATAAGGGATATTTTTATTAAAATAAAACCCTATTTTTATTTTTATTAAAAACTTTTTAAATTTATTATAAGTTTTTAAACACAATAATTTAGTTTTAATTTAAAAAAAGCTAAATAAATTAAAAAATGAATAAAAATAATATAAACCTAAATAACTTAAAATTAACTACACTAATACATGCTTATTTTATTTTTTTTATAAAAATAAATAAAACATGAAATAAAGGTTTTTATATATTTTTTATTTAGTTATTTTAAGTTATTACTATTTGTGCAAAATTGACCTTCCGTGCAAAATTGAGCTTCCGTGCAAATTAGTCTTCGTGCAATTTTGTCCCCTCTTGCAATTTTGTGCCTGCGTGAAAACTAGTCTTCGTGCAAAAGTATCTTCGTGCAATTTTGTACACTCGTGCAATTTTTTTCTCGTGCAATTTAGTCCCCACGTGCAATTTAGTAACCTCGTGCAATTTTGTCTTCGCGCAATTTAGACCCGTTCCCATTAAAATTACATATGCTAAAAAGTAAATAGTCGATAAAGTATTTTAAAAAGTCATTAGCGTTATACGTTTAAAAGTACTTAACATGTTTGAAACAACATCCTGTTAAATTTAGTGAGAAATACCAGCTTAAAAAATATTTTAAAAAAAATGACAAAACAGTTTATTTAAATTTTTATTTTGAATAAAATATACTCTAGTGCAGTCATAATCGTTTTTAACTTATAACATTTCTAAAGCTCACTAGAATTACAATGCCTCTAGTGGTCAGAACTAAGATGTTTTATTAAGATATTCACTATAAAAATTGTATACTAACGAAAAAAATAAAATATTTCATAACCTTGTCAATAACCTAAAATATCAATTCTTTTAAAGAGTCAATGAATCAGATTCGGGCTCTAACAAACAAATGTCGTAAAACGAAGTCAGAGTATTAAAGTATTACTACTTTAATATCGAGTTGGTAAAAACATATTAAATACATATCTTTTAATATTTTTTTATATTAATTATGTAACTTTTATATAGCTTACTTTTATATTACACAGAAAATGATACAAGAAGTGTTCAACTTTTAATTGTGAAAATAAATACTGGAAACAAGTGTATAAAAAACGATATAATTCAACATTAAGTATTTACTGCAGTTATATTGTTTTTCACACTGTTTAGCTTAGAAATAAAACAAGTTTAATATTATGTATTCTAATTGTATTATAATATATATACAAATTTATTTACATTAAAAATCAGAAAAATATTAATGATAACTTGATATTTTATTATTTGTTTGTTTTTAAATACTACTAATTGCATAATAAATTTAGAAATAAAACATTTTATATTTTTTTTTTATGTAATAGATCTAAATACAAAACGTTTAAAAAAATATTTTTTTCAAAGTCTTTGTAAAAATTAAATTAATGTAAACAATAGTTTGATCAAATAAAAATGAAGCAAATTTAAGTAGTATTTTAGTAATTAACTTTTAAAATTTTTCTGTACTTTTAGTAACAAAAATAACTGTAACTGCTTGTTGTTACTAACAAATGTTTTATCTTTACAAAACTTGAAAGTAAAAAGACGGAAAAATTGAAACTTTTAGCAGAAGTTGTAGTACAAATTTGTTTGTAGTAATTTAAAAATGCAATTTGCCAAAAATGAAATTTTAAATTACTCGTTAGTATTGATTTTGAATTTAACCTGAAATTTTAAATAAAATGCGCAGAAAACACATGTTCTCATTTAAAATAGAATATCGTTATAAGTTAAAAGAAAGTACAAATTGCTGAAATAATTAAGTTAGATTTAAATGTTACGTTTAATTTTTATTTATACAATAGTCTTTAAATGATTTTATTCAAATAGGTAAAAACTAGCTTTAAAAACTAGTTTTAATTTTAAAAGACTTCAAGAATGATGGAAGTAAGAAATCTTTAATTACTATTTACAGTATAAATACCCAAAAAAGGTTTAACGTTTGCATCATAAAAATTGAAACTTTGTTCTATTTTTAGAACATTCTTTTTTTGATAGTAGAAATTAATTTTATTAAGATATAAAATTTTAAGACGTCACATAATTTTTTTAGAAATTTAAAGATCATTTTAAAAAAAAGTCAGAAAAATAAAAAGCTTTAAAATACATTATAAACATACATTACAACATTTAAATATGATATGTTTATAGAAGTTAAGTTATCTTTTTATTTTAAATCTTAAGATAGCATTATCCGATCTCGTTTAAAATTAGTTATCGTTTATTCTATAAAGCTTTAAACAAATTACAAAACTTACTTAGTATTAACTTTTTGTTTTAAAACATATAAAAAGTTTTTTATGATTATTACACAAGTAACATTGTATTAGAATATGTTTATAGTATTGTTCATTGTATTACATATTGTAAAAATATAACAAACATATAATAAGCAAACTTGTAAGTAACAAATAAATAAACTATACAGTTTTTGAAAATGTTTACATTAACTAGTCTAAAACATTTGGAAAAAAAAAACTACTTAAAATATAAGCAATTATAATCAAAATTTGTTCTAAAGAAAATAACATTCTTTTTGATTAACTTAGAATCAGATCTGTAAATATAATTAAAAACTCTTAGATCTCATGACAACTTTTTATATATCAATATATAAAGCTTTTATAAACAGAAAGGTAAACAAGTTTTATTATTAAATATTCTAAAACATGGCTAGTTTTACAACGCTCCTAGTGCTCTTAATTAAAACGTGTTTAAATAGTCTCTATAAATATGTAAATAAAAAATACATTTCAAATTAATAATTTTATGTTGTCATCAATTTTTTGATCATTTTAAAAAGTCACTGAGTCAGATTTAGGCTCTAACAATTACACGCAAAAAAAAAAATGTGTTAACGTTTTAGAATTTAATTGTCAAAAAACTACATTGATGTAATAATAAACATGCTGTTATATAAAAGACAAAAAATAGATGTTAAAAAAATTATCATGACTGCAATAAGTTTTTATTAACAGTATTATTAATATTAACAGAACGTAGGAACTTATACTTCCTCGTTGACACCGGATGAAGAGCGCACAAGATAAAAAGATACAATATTGAAATAAAGAGATAAAAGACAGAAGTGATTAATTTATGCCACTGAATGCGTGGGCTTATGCATGGAGTTCAATGTACAAATTGACCCAAACTGGAAGTTGTTGCTGGAGGACAGCTTGTCATCTACAGTAAGCGTAGCCTTATGAGTATGTCACGTTAACAACTCAAATCAAGTTGTACGCCCCGTCGACGTTACTAAAGGAGGTATACAAAATGTATATAGAACAAGATATAAAAAATACGGAGTAAAGTAGAAAGTAAATGCTTTAGACAAACAAGTACTTGAATAAGAAGGTTTTGCCGGAGATCATCTAGTTTTTCCAAGATGGTGGCTTACGCTTAAAGCGCCAAGAAAAAGTTTTGCCGGTGATCAGCTAGCTTTTTAAAGATGGCGGCATACGCTCAAAGCGCCAAGTGACGTGAAGCTGCTTTCTTCTTGACATAAAGTCGGTAAGACTTGCTCTCCCATTCGCTCGGCTGGTTATATACATCTCGATTGCATAACAATTCAGCATGATCAAGTTATGATTCTAATCATAACTTGCTGATTGAAGAATAATATCCGGCGTGATTGGTAGTTAAATCTACATGGCATTAAGGAAAATGCGTCAACTAGTGGTTGTTATTATTTGTTCGAAACAATGTTTTTAAAATCAAAGTGTTTTTTATCATTTTAAGGATTACTATCAAAAGAAAACGATTTAAAAATGAAATTATTTATAAACTAGAATTTTGGACTATCGAAGCAAAAATAATAAAATTTTCACGTCGATATCCGACAATATATTCAAAACTTTTAAAATAGTTTAGCTTGTGTAAAATATCAGTACAAAAACTAAAAAACTTGAACGGAAGTGTCCGTCTCAAACTTTTTTAAAACGAATAAGCTAAAATCTAAAATTTTGAAAATAGTTGTGATTAAAAAAAAATTAGTTTATTTCCTATATAAAATGCGTTTATCTTAAAATGTTTTATCTAATACTGTACTAGTAAAAACAAACATTAAAATTTTAGTGACATAGATGATTATGTTTTAAAGTTCTAATAAAGTTTTTCTTTAAATCTATAGTGTTATGCATACGCCTCTAGTGATTAAATTTAATTATCACCTTAGCCTAATTATAACTATCTGGCATATAAATTTAAAATGCTTTGCTTAAAGTTTAAGCTTTTAAGCAAACATCATATTTGTAATTTAACACCGCTGTAAATGCGGTTTATAAATACACATATAAAAAAAGTTGTAATGTTAGTAATGTAATAAATTGCTAACTTGTTCATCTAAAATAAGAAAAGTTTGTAAAATTTCTTATAAATTTTGTTTTTTAGTGTAAGTAGTTTAATTAAAATCTTTCACATAATAAAGCAAAAAATCAACATGTATGATTGTTGAACATAAAATATTAAAGTATTTTACCTTGTTATTTTTATGTCTTTAAGTCGCTTATTATTTATAAAGGTTTGACAGTCCGTTATCAAAAGGTTAAAAAAAATATGTTGTTAAATTGCAATTGAAGTTAACAGTAAACCGTATAAATAATCGAAAAAAAAACAGTTTTAAATACATTTAATGTTTCATATAAGTATTAAGTATATGTTAAGATATACTGATTTGAAATAGTAATAAAATTATAACTTACATCAAACAAAACTTGCTTAAACACTATAAAATACATAAAAGTTAACTACGAAGAACGCAAGTTTCATGAAACAAAGTTATAAAATTTTATTTTAAAAAACTTATGTCTAATACTTTTAGTTTCATTTGTAAATATTTAGTAAAATGCGTTTGAAGTACATGTTTTCATTAAAAGTTAAACGTTCTAATGAATTCAAAATACTTCAAAGCGTAAATATACTTAAACCAAAGTTAAAATCAATCTGTTTTTATAAGTTAAGTAGCAATTAGTGTTTTTTTTATAAATAAATTATTTTTTGAGAGCTTTTTTTAATATTTTTTAGAAGTACGTAGCGTTTCGTATTTAACTTATTTTTTATTTAAAGTATTATTCATTTAAAGTTTGCTTTATTATTGTGATAGCATATTAAACAATAAAAAAAGAAACACATAAGTTGAATTTTGTTAAAAACCTTGTTTAAAAATACACTCCAGTATAAATGAGAATCTCATGAGTTTTTCTAGCTTACGACGGTTTAGGTTTTTTTAAGAAAAAATATATATTCTAAATTTGTTAAAGTTTTGTTTTTTATGACTCCTTATAAAAATAATAGTTTTAACTTTTTTATTATTGACGTTTATGATTTTAGCTATTATAAAATTTTATTATAAGAATTATTTAAAGTGATAATTTATATATAGCTAAAAATGGTTAATTTCATATAATCTAAAATGTTTGAATAAAGTGATCAAAAGTATAAAACAATAAATAGAAAGTATCTGATTACGTACTTATAAATTTTACTTCTACGTTCTACTTTTGAAACATATAAATGTGCTAAAAATATATATAATTTTTAATTAAATATGAAATATAATGTTTTAATATCTATTAAAGTGTTTATAACACAGAGAAAAAAGGTTTGAACTTTTATTTTGAATAAAACATTTTTCCAACAAAAATAAAGAAGTTTTATTTTTATAAATTTTAAATTTAATAAGTTTCACAATTCCTCTAGCGTTCAAAATAAAATTTTGTTCTGAGAATAGTAATTTTTAAGTTGTACATAAACAATTTTTTTTTTATTTAATAACTTTGTGTTATCATGAATTTTCGATTCTTTTGAAGAATCAATTAATCATATTCGAGCTCTAACAAAAATATGTCAAAAAAGTAAAGGTATTAAAGTTTTATCATTTTAAACCAAGTACTCTAACAACTAAAAACAAACTAAGTAAATAAATTTTTTTTTAAGTATTTTTGACTGAAGTCGCTCTTACATTACAGAGAAATTAGTACAAACAACGTAATGTTTTAGTTTTGTTTTCGTTATACTATTTACTTTACTAGTTAAAGTAGGTTAGCTTTAAAACATAAAATCTGTTTTAGTAGAAACTTTTATATTATCCTTTATTTAGATTTAATTTGTTAATTTTTATAATGTTTGCTTTAAGAGTAAACATTTTTTAGTATTCTAATTAAGTTTATGATTATTGTTAGTTAGAGCCCGAATCTGATTCATTGACTCTTCAAAAGAATTGAAAATTCATGACAATACAAAGTTAAGTTAATTTAAATGCTTCTTGTTAATGTACAATACTAAAGTGCTTACAAAAGTTAACTAGTCTAATTTTTGCCACTAGAGGAGTTAATAAAGTAAAAAAAATATTAATTTTAGTCATAATTCGTTTCTGTATATATGTGAACTGGATGATTATATATTAAAAATATAAACGTTTAATATTTCTTTTACTACTAATATAAATAACGTATATTCTGCCATAAAATTAATTAAGTGTATCAAAATGTTTTTGTACAAAATTTTTTTTAGTCATTTATGACTACATTATTGATAAACATTAACTATAATATATAATTAGTCTAAGCGTGATAAATATTTTCTTTGAAAATTTTGAAAAACGTTGACAATGAAAAAATTGTTTTAAACTTTCTTATAAAAGTAAAACAAGTTTGTAAGTTACATTAAGTATAAAGTTTCTAATGCTCTTCTAATAACTCTATTTATTGAAAACTTTTTATAATATTCGACTGACCAAATTAAATTTTTTTTTGTAAATGCAATTGATGTATCATCTAGAAAATTGTAAAATTAATGTTTTCGTAAACACAAGTTTAAAAAAAGTTATTTGATTTTATTAATGTAAGTAAATTTTTTGAATACCATGGTGCACATTCCTACAAACTTTTAAAATGTTTAATCAATTATAAAACTTATTTTACAGTTTTGTTCATTTTTATTGATAACAATCTTTTAAATAAAGTAATGATACATCAAAATTTAACTGATATAGTTTTAAAGCAATTAGTGTTGTACATTTAGTACTGTGACATAATTATGTGTAAGTAAAAAAACTAAGTATGTTAAGATATTTGCAGTTATTAGTTAATCGTTTTTAATTTCTACTTGCTACTACTTCTAGACAGAAATAACCACAAACTATTTTTTTTTAGTTTTATTTAGTTTTTTTTAAGAACAGTTAGTTTTTTAGTTTGATTTGTTATTTGTTATACTTTTTTAGTATAAAAACTAGTTTATATGGGAAAATTCCGGAAAAAATTGACCATAAAACGACTTGATGTTATTTCTTAAAAAATTACGTTTAGGAGCCTATCTTTGAATTGTGAATATTGAAGGAAAAAAAAATTTTTTTTGAAAATATATGTTATATTTGTTATTTCATCTTAATCTATTTAAATTAACATATATATCACTTAATGAGATTTTTTTACTTTTCTAAAAAAAAACAAATATATTTCTTTTAATTTTAAAAATAAATATAGCCTTAAGTTTTAACAATATTCTTTTAACAATCAGTGTTGTAATGCGTGCGCCTCTAGTGAGTAACTTGAATAAGCCGTTTAATCAAATTAGAGTTTCAAAGCAAATAATTAAAAGTGGTTTGCTAAATGAACAAACTTTTAAGCAAACATCACATTTATTATTTGATGCCGCTGTAAGTGCGGTTTATATATCTATATACAAAGTTATGTTAAAAATAGCTATAATTAAAATACTGCAAATTAATGTAAACTTTGTCAACTTTGTAAAACACAATTTTTACGTCTGCTTTTTAAAGTTTGAATAAACTAATTAGTGAAAAAAAAATTAAAACAAATTAACGTAATTTAATTAGTTTATTGAAACCACATATAAAAACAACACGTGTGTATGTCAGACATCAATTATTTCAGTTTTTACTCAGATTTTCATATCTAAAAATAGTTTATTTCTAAAGTTAATTCTTTAAAAGAAGTTAACTTTTAAAAAATTCATTTTTAAATTCAAATTTCTGTAGAAAACTTAAGTGCAAAACTTTGTGCAGCTTAAAGCAATTTATAAATGCATTTATAAGTACAAAAGTATGTTAAACACATTAAAAAATTATACTAAAATAAGTACATAAAAAAGTATTGGTCTCTGAAGTATTTGATTTAGGTTCATTAACTTAACAATTATAAAGTTAAATGAAATATTAGTTTAATCACAAAGAATTTTCAAAATTTACATAAATATTTTAGTAGTAATTTTAACTAACTTTGAACCAAATTTTATAACGCCTTTAGTGCTCAAAGTTAAACGTTTTATAAGGATAGTCTTTAAAAAGATGTAAATAAGCAAAAAAATGTCTGATAACTTTGTATTATCATGAATTTTAAATTCTTTTGAAGACTTAATAAATTAAATTTAATAATAATAATAATAACAATAATAATAAATAATAAACAATTTAAACAGTAAATAAACAATTTTTTAACGTTTCGTGAATGTGTAACATTCTTTTAGTTTATTTAGCAATAATGCATAAATCTTTTATATCATTTCAGTTTTGACAGTATTAAAGGAACCATCTAATCTTGGTAGCTAACTCCTACTTAGTAAATAATTTATACTTAGTAGCTAACACCTACTTGGTAGCAAACTCATACTTTATATGCTAACTCCTACATGGTAGCTAATACTTGACAATTATTAAAAATATGCAAAGTCTAATAAAAGACCAACTATTCTGCCAAGTACATGGCCTAGAACTTTGATAACTACTCGGCTCACTAATATATGCTAAATAGCAAAGTGACAAATACAAGTTAACCAACGGTACAAACAAAACAAGTCTTAAATGAGAGAGAAGTTAGCTAAGTAAAAAATCTTTATGTAAAGATGAGTTTTAAAAATAACAGAAAAGCCTTATGCTTATTTTTTTTAGTAGTCAATAATTTGTGTGTTACAATATACATATCATCGATTAGATATGTTCTAACTTATAAATTTCAGCAACAATAATACTATCACATCACAGTATATCGCAACGTTACAACTACCATATCACAGTAGATCCCAACAGTACAACTATCACATCACAGTAGATCTCGATGTTACAACTATCACATCACAGTAGATCCCAACAGTACAACTATCACATCACAGTAGATCCCAATGTTACAACTGTCACATCACAGTAGATCTCGATGTTACAACTATCACATCACAGTAGATCCCAACAGTACAACTATCACATCACAGTAGATCCCAACAATACAACTATCACATCAAAGTATTTCGAAATAATTCAACTCTTACATCACAGTAGATTAGAAAATAAAACTATTTTATAACACTTAATCCAAATAATACTAATAGTTTTACAAAGTTGCTTAGTCTTTTATAGAGTTGCATTAAAATATTTAATCTTAATCCTAATATAATGAGAACGATTAAATTTATTGTTTTGTTAAAAGTTTTATATTGTTTTAAGTAAGTAGCTCTTTAATTAGTTACAAAAGCCTTGGTTTGTCCTGAAGTGCTGCATCTTAAGGAGAGTGTAGACATTTATCTTAACATGTTGCTGAGAGTCTTAGCTTACCGATGGTATCATAGAAACATTCAAAATCGACCTAACCTCAGAGATATAAGCAACAATAATAAAAAAACTAAGAACGCTGAACCTCAAGACTACGTTAGGAAATAGTATGCAAAAACAAGTTTACTAGTGCAAATGTAAGTTTTCAGATAATATTTTATTGTTAGTTCTAGTGAAACAATAGTAACATTTACAGTAACGTGTTGCTAAGAGTCTTAGCTCCCCTATGGTATACTAAAAACTTCTAAAATCAACAGAGCCTCAGAGATATAATCAATATTGTGAATAAAACTATTATTTTATAAGTTTCTTTTTTGACAACTTTTAATTTGTATTTCATATAAACTTTAAAATATGCATTTAGCTATGTTCATCTTGCTATATCTTCGTTATAATTTAGATTTAAATTTCAAACATTAATAAAAAACCTACAATAAATAGGCAAGCAATCTGTTCTATTTTTAAAAATTCACTTTTTTTTATTTCAAAATATTTCTTAAAATATATATAATAACAATCAATTGCTGTTATCAATAATGTATTGTATATTAAAGTGATTGATACTTTTTCGTTAATAAAGCACATACTTTTGTTTTATTAAATATGTAATTTTTGTATATATATCGTGTACTGCAATCAAAAGAAATCATTTTTTAATTAATAAATTAACATTGTTGCAAGTATAAATAATTCTAATGAAGTTTTAATAATTTTTTTTAATAAACTATATAATTTTAATTATAATAAAAACAATAATAATAATTATAATAATATTAATAATAATTGAAAATTATAATGATAATAATAAAAGTAATAATAATTTTAATAATATTAATAAAAATAATAATAATAATAATAATAATAATAATAATAATAATAATAATAATAATAATAATAATAATAATAATAATAATAATAATAATAATAATAATAATAATAATAATAATAATAATAATAATAATAATAATAATAATAATAATAATAATAATAATAATATAAATAATAATAATAATAATTTTAATAATAATAACAATAACAATAATAATAATAATAATAATGATAATAATAATAATAATAATAATAATAATAATAATAATAATAATAATAATAATAATAATAATAATAAAAATAATAATAATAATAATAATAATAATAATAATAATAATGATAATAATAATAATAATAATAATAATAATAATAATAATAATAATAATAATAATAATAATAATAATAATAATAATAATAATAATAATAATAATAATAATAATAATAACAATAACAATAACAATAATAATAATAATAATAATAATAATAATAATAATAATAATAATAATAATAATAATAATAATAATAATAATAATAATAATAATAATAATAATAATAATAATAATAATAATAATATTAATAATAATAATAATAATAATAATAATAATAATAATAATAATAATAATAATAATAATAATAATAATAATATTGTTATTATTATTATTATTATTATTGTAATAATAATTAAGTTTTAATTTTTTTTTCACTAATTAGTTTATTCAAACTTTAAAAAGCAGACGTAAAAATTGTGTTTTACAAAGTTGACAAAGTTTACATTAATTTGCAGTATTTTAATTATAGCTATTTTTAACATAACTTTGTATATAGATATATAAACCGCACTTACAGCGGCATCAAATAATAAATGTGATGTTTGCTTAAAAGTTTGTTCATTTAGCAAACCACTTTTAATTATTTGCTTTGAAACTCTAATTTGATTAAACGGCTTATTCAAGTTACTCACTAGAGGCGCACGCATTACAACACTGATTGTTAAAAGAATATTGTTAAAACTTAAGGCTATATTTATTTTTAAAATTAAAAGAAATATATTTGTTTTTTTTTAGAAAAGTAAAAAAATCTCATTAAGTGATATATATGTTAATTTAAATAGATTAAGATGAAATAACAAATATAACATATATTTTCAAAAAAAATTTTTTTTTCCTTCAATATTCACAATTCAAAGATAGGCTCCTAAACGTAATTTTTTAAGAAATAACATCAAGTCGTTTTATGGTCAATTTTTTCCGGAATTTTCCCATATAAACTAGTTTTTATACTAAAAAAGTATAACAAATAACAAATCAAACTAAAAAACTAACTGTTCTTAAAAAAAACTAAATAAAACTAAAAAAAAATAGTTTGTGGTTATTTCTGTCTAGAAGTAGTAGCAAGTAGAAATTAAAAACGATTAACTAATAACTGCAAATATCTTAACATACTTAGTTTTTTTACTTACACATAATTATGTCACAGTACTAAATGTACAACACTAATTGCTTTAAAACTATATCAGTTAAATTTTGATCTATCATTACTTTATTTAAAAGATTGTTATCAATAAAAATGAACAAAACTGTAAAATAAGTTTTATAATTGATTAAACATTTTAAAAGTTTGTAGGAATGTGCACCATGGTATTCAAAAAATTTACTTACATTAATAAAATCAAATAACTTTTTTTAAACTTGTGTTTACGAAAACATTAATTTTACAATTTTCTAGATGATACATCAATTGCATTTACAAAAAAAAATTTAATTTGGTCAGTCGAATATTATAAAAAGTTTTCAATAAATAGAGTTATTAGAAGAGCATTAGAAACTTTATACTTAATGTAACTTACAAACTTGTTTTACTTTTATAAGAAAGTTTAAAACAATTTTTTCATTGTCAACGTTTTTCAAAATTTTCAAAGAAAATATTTATCACGCTTAGACTAATTATATATTATAGTTAATGTTTATCAATAATGTAGTCATAAATGACTAAAAAAGATTTTGTACAAAAACATTTTGATACACTTAATTAATTTTATGGCAGAATATACGTTATTTATATTAGTAGTAAAAGAAATATTAAACGTTTATATTTTTAATATATAATCATCCAGTTCACATATATACAGAAACGAATTATGACTAAAATTAATATTTTTTTTACTTTATTAACTCCTCTAGTGGCAAAAATTAGACTAGTTAACTTTTGTAAGCACTTTAGTATTGTACATTAACAAGAAGCATTTAAATTAACTTAACTTTGTATTGTCATGAATTTTCAATTCTTTTGAAGAGTCAATGAATCAGATTCGGGCTCTAACTAACAATAATCATAAACTTAATTAGAATACTAAAATATGTTTACTCTTAAAGCAAACATTATAAAAATTAACAAATTAAATCTAAATAAAGGATAATATAAAAGTTTCTACTAAAACAGATTTTATGTTTTAAAGCTAACCTACTTTAACTAGTAAAGTAAATAGTATAACGAAAACAAAACTAAAACATTACGTTGTTTGTACTAATTTCTCTGTAATGTAAGAGCGACTTCAGTCAAAAATACTTAAAAAAAATTTTATTTACTTAGTTTGTTTTTAGTTGTTAGAGTACTTGGTTTAAAATGATAAAACTTTAATACCTTTACTTTTTTGACATATTTTTGTTAGAGCTCGAATATGATTAATTGATTCTTCAAAAGAATCGAAAATTCATGATAACACAAAGTTATTAAATAAAAAAAAAATTGTTTATGTACAACTTAAAAATTACTATTCTCAGAACAAAATTTTATTTTGAACGCTAGAGGAATTGTGAAACTTATTAAATTTAAAATTTATAAAAATAAAACTTCTTTATTTTTGTTGGAAAAATGTTTTATTCAAAATAAAAGTTCAAACCTTTTTTCTCTGTGTTATAAACACTTTAATAGATATTAAAACATTATATTTCATATTTAATTAAAAATTATATATATTTTTAGCACATTTATATGTTTCAAAAGTAGAACGTAGAAGTAAAATTTATAAGTACGTAATCAGATACTTTCTATTTATTGTTTTATACTTTTGATCACTTTATTCAAACATTTTAGATTATATGAAATTAACCATTTTTAGCTATATATAAATTATCACTTTAAATAATTCTTATAATAAAATTTTATAATAGCTAAAATCATAAACGTCAATAATAAAAAAGTTAAAACTATTATTTTTATAAGGAGTCATAAAAAACAAAACTTTAACAAATTTAGAATATATATTTTTTCTTAAAAAAACCTAAACCGTCGTAAGCTAGAAAAACTCATGAGATTCTCATTTATACTGGAGTGTATTTTTAAACAAGGTTTTTAACAAAATTCAACTTATGTGTTTCTTTTTTTATTGTTTAATATGCTATCACAATAATAAAGCAAACTTTAAATGAATAATACTTTAAATAAAAAATAAGTTAAATACGAAACGCTACGTACTTCTAAAAAATATTAAAAAAAGCACTCAAAAAATAATTTATTTATAAAAAAAACACTAATTGCTACTTAACTTATAAAAACAGATTGATTTTAACTTTGGTTTAAGTATATTTACGCTTTGAAGTATTTTGAATTCATTAGAACGTTTAACTTTTAATGAAAACATGTACTTCAAACGCATTTTACTAAATATTTACAAATGAAACTAAAAGTATTAGACAAAAGTTTTTTAAAATAAAATTTTATAACTTTATTTCATGAAACTTGCGTTCTTCGTAGTTAACTTTTATGTATTTTATAGTGTTTAAGCAAGTTTTGTTTGATGTAAGTTATAATTTTATTACTATTTCAAATCAGTATATCTTAACATATACTTAATACTTATATGAAACATTAAATGTATTTAAAACTGTTTTTTTTTTTCGATTATTTATACGTTTTACTGTTAACTTCAATTGCAATTTAACAACATATTTTTTTTAACCTTTTGATAACGGACTGTCAAACCTTTATAAATAATAAGCGACTTAAAGACATAAAAATAACAAGGTAAAATACTTTAATATTTTATGTTCAACAATCATACATGTTGATTTTTTGCTTTATTATGTGAAAGATTTTAATTAAACTACTTACACTAAAAAACAAAATTTATAAGAAATTTTACAAACTTTACTTATTTTAGATGAACAAGTTAGCAATTTATTACATTACTAACATTACAACTTTTTTTATATGTGTATTTATAAACCGCATTTACAGCGGTGTTAAATTACAAATATGATGTTTGCTTAAAAGCTTACACTTTAAGCAAAGCATTTTAAATTTATATGCCAGATAGTTATAATTAGGCTAAGGTGATAATTAAATTTAATCACTAGAGGCGTATGCATAACACTATAGATTTAAAGAAAAACTTTATTAGAACTTTAAAACATAATCATCTATGTCACTAAAATTTTAATGTTTGTTTTTACTAGTACAGTATTAGATAAAACATTTTAAGATAAACGCATTTTATATAGGAAATAAACTAATTTTTTTTTAATCACAACTATTTTCAAAATTTTAGATTTTAGCTTATTCGTTTTAAAAAAGTTTGAGACGGACACTTCCGTTCAAGTTTTTTAGTTTTTGTACTGATATTTTACACAAGCTAAACTATTTTAAAAGTTTTGAATATATTGTCGGATATCGACGTGAAAATTTTATTATTTTTGCTTCGATAGTCCAAAATTCTAGTTTATAAATAATTTCATTTTTAAATCGTTTTCTTTTGATAGTAATCCTTAAAATGATAAAAAACACTTTGATTTTAAAAACATTGTTTCGAACAAATAATAACAACCACTAGTTGACGCATTTTCCTTAATGCCATGTAGATTTAACTACCAATCACGCCGGATATTATTCTTCAATCAGCAAGTTATGATTAGAATCATAACTTGATCATGCTGAATTGTTATGCAATCGAGATGTATATAACCAGCCGAGCGAATGGGAGAGCAAGTCTTACCGACTTTATGTCAAGAAGAAAGCAGCTTCACGTCACTTGGCGCTTTGAGCGTATGCCGCCATCTTTAAAAAGCTAGCTGATCACCGGCAAAACTTTTTCTTGGCGCTTTAAGCGTAAGCCACCATCTTGGAAAAACTAGATGATCTCCGGCAAAACCTTCTTATTCAAGTACTTGTTTGTCTAAAGCATTTACTTTCTACTTTACTCCGTATTTTTTATATCTTGTTCTATATACATTTTGTATACCTCCTTTAGTAACGTCGACGGGGCGTACAACTTGATTTGAGTTGTTAACGTGACATACTCATAAGGCTACGCTTACTGTAGATGACAAGCTGTCCTCCAGCAACAACTTCCAGTTTGGGTCAATTTGTACATTGAACTCCATGCATAAGCCCACGCATTCAGTGGCATAAATTAATCACTTCTGTCTTTTATCTCTTTATTTCAATATTGTATCTTTTTATCTTGTGCGCTCTTCATCCGGTGTCAACGAGGAAGTATAAGTTCCTACGTTCTGTTAATATTAATAATACTGTTAATAAAAACTTATTGCAGTCATGATAATTTTTTTAACATCTATTTTTTGTCTTTTATATAACAGCATGTTTATTATTACATCAATGTAGTTTTTTGACAATTAAATTCTAAAACGTTAACACATTTTTTTTTTTGCGTGTAATTGTCAGAGCCTAAATCTGACTCAGTGACTTTTTAAAATGATCAAAAAATTGATGACAACATAAAATTATTAATTTGAAATGTATTTTTTATTTACATATTTATAGAGACTATTTAAACACGTTTTAATTAAGAGCACTAGGAGCGTTGTAAAACTAGCCATATTTTAGAATATTTAATAATAAAACTTGTTTACCTTTCTGTTTATAAAAGCTTTATATATTGATATATAAAAAGTTGTCATGAGATCTAAGAGTTTTTAATTATATTTACAGGTCTGATTCTAAGTTAATCAAAAAGAATGTTATTTTCTTTAGAACAAATTTTGATTATAATTGCTTATATTTTAAGTAGTTTTTTTTTTCCAAATGTTTTAGACTAGTTAATGTAAACATTTTCAAAAACTGTATAGTTTATTTATTTGTTACTTACAAGTTTGCTTATTATATGTTTGTTATATTTTTACAATATGTAATACAATGAACAATACTATAAACATATTCTAATACAATGTTACTTGTGTAATAATCATAAAAAACTTTTTATATGTTTTAAAACAAAAAGTTAATACTAAGTAAGTTTTGTAATTTGTTTAAAGCTTTATAGAATAAACGATAACTAATTTTAAACGAGATCGGATAATGCTATCTTAAGATTTAAAATAAAAAGATAACTTAACTTCTATAAACATATCATATTTAAATGTTGTAATGTATGTTTATAATGTATTTTAAAGCTTTTTATTTTTCTGACTATTTTTTAAAATGATCTTTAAATTTCTAAAAAGATTATGTGACGTCTTAAAATTTTATATCTTAATAAAATTAATTTCTACTATCAAAAAAAGAATGTTCTAAAAATAGAACAAAGTTTCAATTTTTATGATGCAAACGTTAAACCTTTTTTGGGTATTTATACTGTAAATAGTAATTAAAGATTTCTTACTTCCATCATTCTTGAAGTCTTTTAAAATTAAAACTAGTTTTTAAAGCTAGTTTTTACCTATTTGAATAAAATCATTTAAAGACTATTGTATAAATAAAAATTAAACGTAACATTTAAATCTAACTTAATTATTTCAGCAATTTGTACTTTCTTTTAACTTATAACGATATTCTATTTTAAATGAGAACATGTGTTTTCTGCGCATTTTATTTAAAATTTCAGGTTAAATTCAAAATCAATACTAACGAGTAATTTAAAATTTCATTTTTGGCAAATTGCATTTTTAAATTACTACAAACAAATTTGTACTACAACTTCTGCTAAAAGTTTCAATTTTTCCGTCTTTTTACTTTCAAGTTTTGTAAAGATAAAACATTTGTTAGTAACAACAAGCAGTTACAGTTATTTTTGTTACTAAAAGTACAGAAAAATTTTAAAAGTTAATTACTAAAATACTACTTAAATTTGCTTCATTTTTATTTGATCAAACTATTGTTTACATTAATTTAATTTTTACAAAGACTTTGAAAAAAATATTTTTTTAAACGTTTTGTATTTAGATCTATTACATAAAAAAAAAAAATAAAATGTTTTATTTCTAAATTTATTATGCAATTAGTAGTATTTAAAAACAAACAAATAATAAAATATCAAGTTATCATTAATATTTTTCTGATTTTTAATGTAAATAAATTTGTATATATATTATAATACAATTAGAATACATAATATTAAACTTGTTTTATTTCTAAGCTAAACAGTGTGAAAAACAATATAACTGCAGTAAATACTTAATGTTGAATTATATCGTTTTTTATACACTTGTTTCCAGTATTTATTTTCACAATTAAAAGTTGAACACTTCTTGTATCATTTTCTGTGTAATATAAAAGTAAGCTATATAAAAGTTACATAATTAATATAAAAAAATATTAAAAGATATGTATTTAATATGTTTTTACCAACTCGATATTAAAGTAGTAATACTTTAATACTCTGACTTCGTTTTACGACATTTGTTTGTTAGAGCCCGAATCTGATTCATTGACTCTTTAAAAGAATTGATATTTTAGGTTATTGACAAGGTTATGAAATATTTTATTTTTTTCGTTAGTATACAATTTTTATAGTGAATATCTTAATAAAACATCTTAGTTCTGACCACTAGAGGCATTGTAATTCTAATGAGCTTTAGAAATGTTATAAGTTAAAAACGATTATGACTGCACTAGAGTATATTTTATTCAAAATAAAAATTTAAATAAACTGTTTTGTCATTTTTTTTTAAATATTTTTTAAGCTGGTATTTCTCACTAAATTTAACAGGATGTTGTTTCAAACATGTTAAGTACTTTTAAACGTATAACGCTAATGACTTTTTAAAATACTTTATCGACTATTTACTTTTTAGCATATGTAATTTTAATGGGAACGGGTCTAAATTGCGCGAAGACAAAATTGCACGAGGTTACTAAATTGCACGTGGGGACTAAATTGCACGAGAAAAAAATTGCACGAGTGTACAAAATTGCACGAAGATACTTTTGCACGAAGACTAGTTTTCACGCAGGCACAAAATTGCAAGAGGGGACAAAATTGCACGAAGACTAATTTGCACGGAAGCTCAATTTTGCACGGAAGGTCAATTTTGCACAAATAGTAATAACTTAAAATAACTAAATAAAAAATATATAAAAACCTTTATTTCATGTTTTATTTATTTTTATAAAAAAAATAAAATAAGCATGTATTAGTGTAGTTAATTTTAAGTTATTTAGGTTTATATTATTTTTATTCATTTTTTAATTTATTTAGCTTTTTTTAAATTAAAACTAAATTATTGTGTTTAAAAACTTATAATAAATTTAAAAAGTTTTTAATAAAAATAAAAATAGGGTTTTATTTTAATAAAAATATCCCTTATTTAAGAATAAACATGTATTGATGTGAACTTAAATTAAATTAAAATTATATAAACTTTGATATAAAATAAAACAACATTAAAAAATAAAATAAAAAAAATAATATTTTCATGGGTAGGTGTTAAAACTGCATGAGCGTACAAAATTGCACGAGGGGACAAAATTGCACGATGATACTTTTGCACAGAAAAAACGAGCATGCAAAACAGTGAATCAATTAAATAAATTTAGAAAGGAGAAAATCCGTCTGATGAAATTTTTATTGTGCATTGTGTAGAAAGTTCTGTTACGGCTGTGTACTTCAATAAATTATACTTAATTTTTTTCTTTTTTTTTAAACCTTTTAAACATAATATTATCTATCATTATTTTCTATTTGTCTAAACTTTATATTAGTTGCATTACTATTTGCACGCGTTTTGCTCTAATTATATCTTAAGTTTCTCCTGCTCTGTTTTTTCTCTTTATCTAACCCAGATTTGCGCAAAAGCACTGGCAGAAGCAATTTTCTTCTTGCTTTTTTAGAAGAAAAAGGAGATACAAGCTTTTGACTAAAATAAGACAAACAAAATAATACAACAGCTAGATATACTTAATTTCTATTTTTAACAAAAATAAATTATTAGTATAAACAAAACTCTTTTTGGTAATAATATTTTAATAACGGTTAGAATCTAATTTTATAAGTTAGTTTTATTTTTATTTTTATAAATTTTTTTTTATTGATTTTTGTTTATTGTTTAATTTGTTAATTTTGAATTTTTTAATTTTTAGTATTTCTTTTAAACTTTTAATTATTTATTTCATTTATTTTAACTTTTTTTTAATAATTTTATCAACTTTTGTTTTGGACTTTTATTTTATGTATTTATTTTTAAATTTATTAATTTTTATGAATCTTATTTATTTTTTGATTTTTTCAAAATTTATTTACTATTTAGTTATTTGATTTTTTAAATTCTGACTTCTTTATTATTTACTTTAATCTATTTTACATTTGATTTTTTTTTTTTCTGAGAAATAACTTTTTTTAACTTAAAAATATCATTTTTTTATTTTTCTAGTTACTAAATTTTTTTTTTTAATTTTTCTTTATTTATTTAATATTTATTGACTTATTTTATTAATTAAAATTGTTTTTTTTTAATTTTTACTTAATATTTTTTACTTATTTTTTTATTTTTTTAATATTATTTTTATTTTTTTTTTCGTATTTTTCTATTATTTAGTTATATAATTTTTTTATTTCTGATTTTTTTTAAAATATATTATATACATTTTTTCGTGCAAATGATTTTTCTCGCGCAATTTTGTCCTCTCGTGCAAAAATGTCTACGCGCAATTTCGACCCGTTTCTGGGTAGGAATCAAAACTCATGCAAAATTGATCCTCCCTGCTAAATTGTCACTTGTGCAAAAATGAACCTTCGTGCATAAGTGTCTGCGTGCATCATTGTCTGCTCGTGCAAAAATGTACCCTCGTGCAAAAGTGTCTTCGTGCAAAAGTGAACCTTCGTGCAATTTTGTCTACGTGCAATTTTATCTTCGTGCAATTTTGTGCTCTCGTGCAAATCAGTCTTCGTGCAAAAGTATCTTCGTGCAATTTTGTGTTTTCATGCAATTTTGTCCCCTCGTGCAATTTTGTACGCTCGCGCAATTTAGACAGCTACCCAATTTTAATGCTAAATGATTATAACAATAAAAATGTCTTTAATTATTAGCTGTTGGTCATTTGTAAGATTAATTTTTGCACTGACTATTTGTACTCTACAATACTTAATAATTACGTCAAATAAGTTTTTTTTTATAACTTTTGTATTATTTTTTAGGAAAGTGAAACTTATTCGAACCTACAGCTGATGATTAAAAACAATCGTTTTTTGTTTTTAAAGCATATTTTCTGTTATATATAATATTAACAAATTGAAATTACTTAAAGTAAACTACTTGATTAAACTTAATATAAATATACTAAAAAACGACGTACAGATCATACTTAAGTGACAAAGTTAAGTTTTTTTTACTCTTACAGTATTTGATTTAAGTATATAAACCGCGATTTCAGCGGCATCAAACAATAAATGTGATATTTGCTTAAAAACTTGTTCTTTTACCAAACCACTTTATAATTTTTTGCTAGAAAGTTATAAATTACCTAAACTGCTTTTTTAACTTATTCACTAGAAGCGCATTTATTAAGCTTCTTATTTTGTGATAGTTAATGTTAAAAGTTTTGACTATATTTATTTAGAATACAAAATTTATTAGCTTATTTTTCTCTTTAGAAACTAAAAACAACCTCATAAGCAGAATATGTAAAATAAAAATGAATTAATAATACATTAATAGTTTATTATTATTATTAATATCATTATTATTTTTATTGTTATTATTATTATTATTATCATTGTTATTATTATTATTAAAATTATATAAACTATCAAACAAATTTAACAAAACTTCATTAAAATTATTTGTACTTGCATTAATATTAACTTATTAATTAATAAATGAGTTTTTTTAATTGCACTAAACTATATATTTACAAATAATTACATATTCAATTAATCAAAAGTGTATGTTTTATTAACGAAAAAATATCAATCACTTTAATATACAATACAACATTTATAACACCAATTTATTGCTCATTATATACATTTAAAAAAATTGTTTTGATTAAAATAAAGTGAAATTTTAAAACTAATACAGATCTCTTGCCTGTTTTTTGTAGCTTATTTATTAGTGTTAGAAAATTAAATCTGAATAATTAAAAAGATAAAGCAAAATGAACTTAGCTAATTGAATATTTTAAAATTTATCTTAAACACAAATTGAAAGTTGTCAAAAAAGAAACCTATAAAATAGTAGTTTAATTTACAATATTGATTATATCTCTGATGCTCTGTTGATTTTGGATGATTTTAGTATACCATAGGGGAGCTAAGATTCTTAGCAACATGATACTGTAAATGTTTAATATTGTTTAACTATAATTACCAATAAAACAACAACTAAAAGTTTACATTTACACTAGTAAACTTATTTTTGCATACGATTTCCTTAAGTATCCTTAAGGTTCAGCATTTTTAGTTTTTTTATTAATGTTGCTTATATCTCTTAGGTTAGAATGATTTTGAATGTTTTAAAACACCATTGGTAAGCTAAGACTCTCAGCAACATGTTAAGATAATTGTCATAACTATCCTTAAGATGCAGCACTTCAGGACAAACCCAGGCTTTTGTCACTAACTAAAAGGACTACTTACTTAGAATAATGTAAAACTTTTAACAAAACAATAAATCTAATACTTCTTATTTCATAAAATTTTAGATCAAATGTTTTAATGCAACTCTATAAAAGACTAAGCAACTTTAGAAAACAATTAGTAATATTGCGATTAACTGTTAAAAAAAAAGTTTTATTGTTCTAATCTACAGTAATGTAAGAGTTGAATTATTGAGAAATACTGTGATGTGACAGTTGTATTGTTGAGATCTACTGTGATGTGATAGTTGTAACATTGGGATCTACTGTGATGTGATAGTTGTAACATTGGGAACTTCTGTGATGGGATAGTTGTAACATTGAGATCTACTGTGATGTGATAGTAGTATTGTTGCTGAAATTTATAAGTTAGAACATATCTAATCGATTTTATGTATATTGTAACATATAAATTGGTGACTACTAAAAAAATGATAGATAAGAATAAGGCTTTTCTGTTAATTTTAGTTCTCATTTTTACAGAAAGATAATTTACTTAGCTAACTTCTCTCTCATTTGACACTTGTTTTGTTTGTACCGTTGATTAATTTGTTTTTGTCACTTTAATATTTAGCACATATTAGTGAACCTAATAGTAATCAAAGTTTTAGGCCATGTACTAGGCAGAATAGTTGGTCTTTTATTAGACTTTGCATATTTTTACTAATTGTCAAGTATTAGCTACCAAGTAGGAGTTAGCATATAAAGTATGAGTTTGCTACCTAGTATGAAATAGCTACCAAGTAGGAGTTAGCTACTTAGTATAAATTATTTACAAAGTAGAAGTTAGCTACCAAGATTATATGGTTCCTTTAAAACTGTCAAAACTGAAACGACTTAAAAGAATTATGTATTATTGCTAATTAAACTAAAAGAATGCTACACCTTCACGATACGTTAAAAAATTGTATATTTACAGAATACTATTATTATTCTACAAAATAAAAATATTATAATTACTGTTAATATTTTCTATATTATTAAAAAAAAAAATTATTATTACGATTGTTATTATCATTATTATTATTATTATTATTATTATTATTATTATTATTATTATTATTATTATTATTATTATTATTATTATTATTATTATTATTATTATTATTATTATTATTATTATTATTATTATTATTATTATTATTATTATTATTATTATTATTATTATTATTATTATCATTATTATTATTATTATTATTATTATTATTATTATTATTATTATTATTATTATTATTGTTATTATTATTATTATTATTATTATTATTATTATTATTATTATTATTATTATTATTATTATTATTATTATTATTATTATTATTATTATTATTATTATTATTATTATTATTATTATTATTTTTATCATTGTTATTATTATTATTGTTATTATTACTACTATTATTTTTAAAATTACAACTATTATTATTATTTTTATTATTATTATTATTATTATTATTATTACTATTATCATTAAATTAAAATAAAATTTTTTTGATAACTTCTTTAATTATTTAGCCAAACAAATGTTGTAAATATTAACTCGTTTTGCTTGATGAATAAATAAGTGTTTGGCTAAGTGCCGCTTAAAAATAAATGTTTACTAAGACTTACTACAAAACATCAAAACATTACTTTTTTTCATATGTTAACATGATTGCGATAGTTTGTAGTTATCATTTTTACAGAAGTGTTTTAAAATCTTCATCAATGTTTTTTGGTTAAACTCAAACTAGCATTGGGTTTTAAGCTGACAAGTTTTAAACGTATTCTACAAAAATTTTCAAAAAAGCTTCACAAGTTACACTTAAAGTTTTTTTTAGTGTCTTGATGTCAAGTAAACATGTTTGTTCAACATGTTCAACATGTTCAACAAAAATAACAAACGGAATAGTTAAGTTATAAAATGTACAAATAATATTCAACAAAAAGATAAATACTAATGTGATGATTAAATATTTTAAAAATATTAAGTCTAAGTAGTAAGTACAGTTTTTTGCTTTGTAACTACTCACGATTTTGTAATGTTACTATTATGATATAGTCTTAAATATTTAAACACAAATTTAAATATCATTAATTATATAATGAACACAATTAAACCTAACTAGATTTATAGAGTAAAACCTACTAACTTATGCGTAAAATTTTAATGAATTTTAATGAGCTAAAGTCAATTTGTCGAGGATCATTAATTACAATCTAGTACATTAGTAGAAGTATTTAAATACAGATAAAGTTATAAAGCTTAACAAGAGCTGATCTAACATTTAAACTATAAACTTTTTAAACTAAAAAAAATATTTCCACATAATTTTTATTTCTTTCGTATATTATATTAAAAAATAAAAAAAATAACTGTTGTTAGTAATTTTTGTACTGATTTTCCATTAAAAAAGTAATTTTATTTTTGCAATTAAAAAAACATTTGAAAACATATTCACTCTATATTTAAAACATATTGAACCTAACAACTGAGTTTTAAGTGTTGCTCGTTTCGCAAACAACTTATTTTTGTGACATTTAGTAGTAGACAGTAAAAAAATAGCCGGAAGAATTCTGCCAAATATTGTTATAGTTGAAAGCAATGCTAAAAAGCTAAAAACTGTTATACATATAAAAAACCTAGATTACTGCAGTTTTATGCAGTTTTAAATTGTGGTTCACTCAGAATATTTGCCGACTACACTTAATTTCGACCAAAACCGTTAAATGAAGAAGCAAATTGACTGGTTGCGGTTTTTCTTTTGCTTCTTTTATGTCGCTGATAACATGAAAAAATTCGCAAAACTATAAAATATTAATGTCTACAAATAAAAAACTTGTAATTTAAAAATTTATCCTAAAACTTCTCGAGTTTTGTTAAATTTTGAACTATTGTTAACATAAAACATATAATTTTGTAATAAAACTAGTTAAATTTTATAAAGTTTATGTTTATATACAATATTGTTAAACATTATATACAGTTAATAAAAATAAATAAAGATTATTTTCTTTGATTAAAAAAAAATAAACTTTGTAGTAAGAAAACAATTTTTTAATATTAAATTTTTTATAAAAAAGTATTAATAATTTTTTTATATACACTTTCTTGCAATTTAACTTTACACTCTTACTAAATAATAACTTAGCTGGTTTTCATTTTGACAAGTTTGTAGAAAGCAAGTCAAAACCTTGAAAAAAACAAATTTTATTATAAAAGTATAAAACTTTAAGTATTTTTGTGAACCATTTCACTGCAGTTTTATGCAGTTTTAAAATGCGTAGTCATGAGAGTACGTAAGAAAAATAATTCAAATAAAACCGTTTTTTATAATAATAACTTTACTATTTGCGATATTTTTACTTTTGCGTCACTAGTATCAAAAAAATTGTCGCATAATTATAAATCATTTAAATCTACAAATATAAATTTTGTAACTAAAAGGTTTATTTATAGTACAACTTGTGAAATTTTGTTCATTTTAAAACATCAAACAAAAAAATGATATTAAAATTTAAATTAAATTTTAACAGAATTAAAACATGGTAGATTTTATTAAAAGTTTTATTAGCCATTAGTTTTTTTATAAAAAATGTTGTAGTCTGAATTTTTTTTTTGTTCATAATTAAAAAAAAAGACTATTATACATCATGTATATAGTCATGACCAGTAATTTGACTTTACATTGTTTCAATAACTTAAAAGTTTTATTATTAAAGATCTTAATGATAATATATTGTTTGAAGAAAATAGTTTATTTCGCATTTTTATAAAGCTGGCTATAGTTAAATTAAGCAAAAAATTCACTTACATTTTACATTATCAATTTTTAGGTTATAACAAAGTATATGCATGCTAACATAAAATTCGAACCTTAAACTTTATTATAAATAATATTCGTACTTGATACTACTTTGTTATTTGTTACTTTAAAATATTTTTTCATATTTAACATTACTTTTTATACGGTTGGGGCTACTTTTAAATTTTTTTGTTCCATATTTTATTTTTTCCCACAAACTTTCATACGGTGCTTTTATTTAAAATGTTTTATTTTGTAAAACTATATTGTTGCAAATCAATATTAATTACAGAAAAAACAACAAGTTTATTTTTAAAGCATAAGAGTTTATATTTTTTAATAGATAAATATAGATAAAAATAGCTGTAAATGTTGTACGGTGTAGTTAGTAAAACAATGATTAGTAGTTTCAGTTAAGTTTAAATGCTGTAAAATATTAAAGTTTATAACAAAAATTGTCAGTAAGTGACATAAACTACTTACAAATAATTTAAATTTTTTATCTATTTAATAATAATCGCATTTTTGTATTGACGCTAACTTTTTGTTATAAAATTTTAATGTAATAGATTGAAATTTTCAAAGTTCATACATAATGCTGATAATGACATTGTTTTAATTTTTAATTTAACTGCTATTATTTTGATGTTTAAAACTTTCAACATTTAAAAAAAAATTTAAATTTATCAATTTTACCGTTTAGTTTAAAGATGTTAATTCAGTGCTCAAACTAAAAAAATTTAATTTTACTGTAGAACATTCTACATTTTTTACTTTTATGACTTTTTGAACGTATATGCTATATTATTATATTTTTGCTTGCATTGCTACAAAAATAAATACTTTTATAATTCGTTGGACAGTTAAAAATATCCATTAGAGTATTGAAAACCTACAGTTATTATGTTATCTAAATCAATAAAGTTAAAACTACGTTGAATATTTGTGACGTTTTGTAATATTAATGAATGAAATTATTAAAAAATTAGTGACGGATTATAAAATTAAGAATTTGTAAATACAATTTTAAATAGTATATGAGGATTATCCTTTTTATAGTCCGTCACTAATCAAACACAGCAAATTTAAAATCAAGCTCCATTTAAATGTTCTTCATTTTAAACGGCAAAGCGTTATATACTGAACTTCTGATGTAATGTTACTTCGTAATGTAAAAATAAATATGATTGGCTTTAGTCAGGTTGATACTAAAACACAAAGATTATTAGGTTTGATAAAAATATTTGTTAAGACAATTATCTCAAGTAAATGTTATCATGTAATACTTCAAGTTTTATACTATTCATTCTGATTTTAATTAAAGTTGAGTTTTTTTTTTATATTTAACTATGTAAATAAAACTTGATATTTTACCTTATCTTTTGAATATTAAAAAAAATTCCGCTGTAAATTGTATGTACTATGATTATGCATTAACGAAAACATGCCAATAACAGAAAACTATTGATAGCATGTTTACTTTAATAAAATAATTTATTTCCATATTTTATCTTAAAATAACATTGCTTTTAAAATTTTAACTACAATTTGTTAAGATTGTTTCTTTAATGATTCACGTTTAAGTCTCAATTTTAATTCTTGTTTAATAACTTAAACGGTTGTGACTACCAGTAACTAATTTTAAGTAACAATTGTTTTCAACTTATGTCTAAAGTACTTACATCACTTTAATTAAAACCTACTAGTTTATATAATGTAGGTGTACGGCACTCAACGTAAAAACAAAAGTTCTTTAGAATTGAACTTTAAATATAGCTAGTTATGATTTAATTTAAAAACTCTAAGCTTGCATTTGTTAGTTTTTTTTTACCTGTGTCACAACTGGTTGTAACTGAAAACTTTAAAATATTGTTTTATTTTTTACAATTAAGTTTTTATTTTTTGGTATATTATGCATATAACTAACCAAAAATATATAAGAGTTTAATGTATGTAAATAAAACCTGATTAGGTTTACTAAAAAATTAAATACTTATTACAAAACAAAAAAAAACAAAAACTCTTCAATATTTTTAGTTTAGAATTACAGATAATTTTATCTTTCGCACGTTGCTTGTGGTTGGTCTGATGGACCAGGTTGGCTACGGCGCGAAGACTGTGGGTCAACACCCCTTTTGTTAATCCCTCTGTCTCTATTACGTTGGCTACAGCGAGTTTCGGGGTTGTTGACCTTGTCTAAAGTATGATGTATGTTCTCTTTAGAGAACATACTATCCTTTTTGGTGGGCTTGGATCTGTTACTCATTGTGCTATACCAAGAGTTAGGTGTGGCCCACTAGTTTATTTTAAAATTAATTAAATTTGGTTTGTAAATTTCAGAGATTATTAAGAGCACCAAAAGCTGCTTGCTACTTAATTAATTATCAACAACAAAGCTTATTTATTCAATTTTATGTAAAACCAAATTACAGATAATTTCAATATAATTAACTATTAACACCAAAGTTTATTTATTCAAATTTATGTAAAACCAAATTACAGATAATTTCAATATAATTAACTATTAACACCAAAGTTTATTTATTCAAATTTATGTAAAACCAAATTACAGATAATTTCAATATAATTAAGTATTAACACCAAAGTTTATTTATTCAAATTTATGTAAAACCATAGTACAAATAACTTCAATTTAATTTTATCAACAGCAGAGTTTATTTATTCAAATTTATGCAAACCAAAGTAAAACTAACTTCAATTTAACTTTATTAGAAATATCAATTTAAGAGACAGAACTAAAAATAAGAGATTAATAACAATACTCACAATTTAGCACATAGAAAAGTTAAGCTTGAACTGCCACACATCTAATCAATCAATCTAAGGCGGCAATTTTAGAGAATTAACAAATTAATAAAAAACCCCTAATTAGAGAAAACTCTTTTGCTGAATTTAATTTATAGCCAGAGGCGTTACATTTTCCCCTCTTATTAAATATTTTTAGAATTTTAACTTGGGTTTTTTAGATAAACATTAGTTTTAAGGTGTTAAACGTTTGTTAAACTGAAAAAAACTTTAAATATAGTCAAGGTGAAAACCATTATACACTAGAGCACTCAACTTAGAGATATATAAGCATGCAACATAAGTTTATAACTTTCTTTTTGTAATTTACATGTAATAATCAGAAATAATATTTTAAGAGATACTTATGATCATCAACTTTATGTGCTAGAAGGTACTTGCATATAACAACATTTATGAGCTAATTCAAAATCTGGATTTAAACACTCTACTAGCTATTTTTAAAGTAAAATTAAAACTATAAGTATATAAATGTAGTAAATGCTTAAGACACTTTTTAAGTGTGGTAAAAATGCTTTTTTTAACAAAATAAAAAAGAAATTCTAAAGAAATTGTAAAGAAAAGATTTTTTTTTAAATATAAATTTACAAATTCCTAATTACAATCATGAGTCAAAAGTTTGTTTAAAAGTCAATGTTTACCGTTCATGATGATGGTTCCTTACTCTTACACTGGAGGTTGAGGCTCGGCCTCTTCTTACTCGCCTTCTCCTCCTCTTCTCTGGTTGCTCCAGCTGCGGCCGCTCTTCTTGTATTGGTTCTCCCGGAACTCTGGCGGGAAGTTTGGCTCCACTGACGTCCTTCTCCGCGAATTAATCGCTGGCGACCTGGCGTTGTTCACCATCGTCATCAACGCCAACGGATTCGAGGGTCTGCTTGACATCATCAGCAGACGGGTTGGCATTGCCCCCATGGCATCCGAAGGTGTGCTGCCATGTATGCATTTCCAGACGAATCGACATCGTCACTACAATTCTGCTGTACGTAGTGGCAGCCTGTTCTTATTAGAATGGTTCATTCTGATGTCTCTGGGGTGTGGCAGTTCGACTTACCCCACCAAACTAGATGAGTGAAAGTTATTGAGCCATGATTTTTACAATTTGCTTGGCAAGCTTTCCCAGTGCTAAACAGGAGACAACCAAAACTCAATGCAATATAGAAAATTTTAGATTTTTATATAAAATATCACACAGTACCTATTTTAGCTAAGATAATTACAAAAAAAAAATACATGTCTATAAGATACCAATTTTTAATGGTTGTACAAATAAATATAAAATCAAAAACCCCATTAATTTTAAAATTAAAAAAAAATCTTAAAGTTAAGTCATTTAACAGTAATATCAAAAAATGCAAGCAGCTTCTAGGTGTTGTACAAAATAATCAGTGAAAATCAACTGTTGCTTATTTGAATAAGCCCTTAAGTAGTATTCCTCTAAAAAGTACCAAATATCTTTCTATGCTTGTAAAAAAAGGAAGAAATCTTGCATAGTTGAGAGGTAGATGGCAGGATCGCTAGTTCGTTCTTTCTTAACAGGTCCATGCCAATAATGCCAAAGTGGCGTGATTCTTGAGTAACCCAGAACGAGTGGTTGATGGGTTCTAAACTCACCAATTGAAGTTCGACATCCGCGCTACCAATAGGTGGGTTGTTTTGTTACCAAACCCTTGGATGGTTCTACTTTGTTTAGGAAAATATTTGTCTATACCGTTAGTCAATTCCTTCGGCAGGATTGAAATTTCGGATCCGCTGTCAACCAAAAAGATAACATTTGTGTTTGAATCCGCTAAAAATAGTATGCCCTGAGGGAGGTTCTTCGGTTTGGGTGCAGGGAATTTATTCAGTTGAAATGTCCATTTTTCTACACTTTTCTCTTTGTTGTGATTGGTAGTGTCGAGAGATTTTTGTTGTGGTTCTGGCTGCGGTTGCGCTGACCGTTGGGACTGCCCGTTGTGGTGCTGGCTAAGGTAGCTCGGATCGTTGGCGCTGGTCGTGGAGGTGCTGGCTTCAGTGGCGCTGACCGTTGACGCTGGCCCTGGTGATGCTGGCTGTGTTTGCGCTGACCGTTGGGACTGCCCGTTGTGGTGCTGGCTAAGGTAGCTCGGATCGTTGGCGCTGGTCGTGGAGGTGCTGGCTTCAGTGGCGCTGACCGTTGACGCTGGCCCGGGTGATGCTGGCTGTGTTTGCGCAGACCGTTGGGACTTATCAGGTGTTTCTGCTGCACTACGTGAGGCTGTTTGCTTTATATGAAAAGTCATCTTCGGTTTGTTTGAAGGTGTGGACACTTCATTTCCTGGATGACTTATAGTGCAGTTTGAGGCATTTCTGGTTGGTCTCGGTTGAGATGGGGGTTGCTGTCGAGGGGCGGTTTTATTTACCAATTGGACAGCTTTTGTGTGAAATAGTGTAGCCCCAATCACTCTCCCTCTCACTTCAGAGAGTTTGGGATCTCGTTTTTTGCATGAGGCTGAGATATGGTTTGATGGCGCATACTACATCTCCTGTCAAAACAGGTACGGGTATTTACACCAAATCTCTGATGGTTTCTGCATACAATTTCATTGTTGTTAATGGCTGTCCATTGCTGCTGTGCTTGGGCTGGTCTGTTTTGATTTGAGCGCGGGGCATTGCTATAGTTTATATTCCTAGCTCGTCCCATTACCTCTTGCTCATTTGTGTCGAGCATTACTTTCCAAGCAATTTGAAAGTCTTTGTCTTTCAGGTGAAGCTTCTCCCGTAAACGATTTTTTAAACGTGGAGGTGCTAAGTGTATTGTGAGATATTTTGTTAATACACCTTCATTTCTGAACTCAGCTAACCAATGATTAATCTCATCACCTAGTTCCCTACTTGACATGGAGTGCCTGTCAGTTCTTGCCAGTAGCACGTTGCTTACTCGCGCTTGCCCACTCATTAGGAACTCTTTCAACGTGTCGTAGTTCCTATCTTCTGGTTTATATCTGTGGTAGTAGCTCTCTCTCTCTTTCCAGGTCACTAATGTTTCAAGCAGCCTGTAAAGATCTTGATCCGATCGAATGTCATAATCGTTGGCGATCTTCTCAAAGTGTTTTAGCTTTATTTTTAACTGCTCTGTATCGCGCTTTAAGTATCCGATTTGACTGACAAGATCGCCCTTTTTCTGCATTAGTTTATACAGCTGGCTTGTTGTTGTGCGGGGCGTACTGCCACCTATGTCTACTGTGACGTCATACCTACTATTTTCTGGCTGGGGTTGGCAGTTGTACGACGGACTGCGAACACATGGTTGGAAGTTTTCTTTCACACCTGACCCTCCTTGCTCTACTGAAGGTCCTCTATAGTTCGGAGGAGAGCGACTGGTCACCTGGCTCCTTGGTAGGTCTTGAGCCTTTGAGGTGTGTGAAACCTGGTGGGGAACCTGGATTTGAGGATCCATGTATGTATTCTGTCTACCCTGAGTTGAGATGTCGTGATTTGTCCTTGTGGATGGATTTGGACTTCTCAATTCATGTAATTCTTCTTGTAATTTTCGAAATTCCTCTTGAAGTTTAGCCTGTCGAATTTGTTCTTTCAAATCTTTGATCCCCTGTACTATCTCCTCGGCACTCAGTTCTTGAGGTGGCACTTGAATAGGGGGTCTCCTGTTGTTTTGGAGGGAATAGTCCATGTTTAAGTTGTTAGGTTGGAGTTGTTGTTGGAATGGCAAAGGTGAAGTTCTTGCTGGAGGAATGGAGCTGTTGCTAGGTGGTCCTGTCACCCTTGGTGGAGGCCCATAGTTGCTAGGTGTAGAATTTTGTTGGGGTGGGTAGCTTTGTCTTGGCAGACCACTTGGATTAGGCTGGTCTCTAGGTTGTTGATAACTTCCCATTGCTGCCTGGGGTTGTTCCTCCTCCTGGCTATTTCCTGACTGATCCCCCCCTGCGTTCATGTCAATCACGTCCGGGTCACCATATCTTTCGCACGTTGCTTGTGGTTGGTCTGATGGACCAGGTTGGCTACGGCGCGAAGAGTGTGGGTCAACACCCCTTTTGTTAATCCCTCTGTCTCTATTACGTTGGCTACAGCGAGTTTCGGGGTTGTTGACCTTGTCTAAAGTATGATGTATGTTCTCTTTAGAGAACATACTATCCTTTTTGGTGGGCTTGGATCTGTTACTCATTGTGCTATACCAAGAGTTAGGTGTGGCCCACTAGTTTATTTTAAAATTAATTAAATTTGGTTTGTAAATTTCAGAGATTATTAAGAGCACCAAAAGCTGCTTGCTACTTAATTAATTATCAACAACAAAGCTTATTTATTCAATTTTATGTAAAACCAAATTACAGATAATTTCAATATAATTAACTATTAACACCAAAGTTTATTTATTCAAATTTATGTAAAACCAAATTACAGATAATTTCAATATAATTAACTATTAACACCAAAGTTTATTTATTCAAATTTATGTAAAACCAAATTACAGATAATTTCAATATAATTAAGTATTAACACCAAAGTTTATTTATTCAAATTTATGTAAAACCATAGTACAAATAACTTCAATTTAATTTTATCAACAGCAGAGTTTATTTATTCAAATTTATGCAAACCAAAGTAAAATTAATTTAATTTAACTTTATTAGAAATATCAATTTAAGAGACAGAACTAAAAATAAGAGATTAATAACAATACTCACAATTTAGCACATAGAAAAGTTAAGCTTGAACTGCCACACATCTAATCACTCAATCTAAAGCGGCAATTTTAGAGAATTAACAAATTAATAAAAAACCCCTAATTAGAGAAAACTCTTTTGCTGAATTTAATTTATAGCCAGAGGCGTTACAATTTCTCTTGCATCGAATATTATTTTTACAGCTTAAAACTGCAAAAATAAAGGAACTTACAAATTTGACATACATTACTTATTACAATCAATTTTTTTCAATCAACATATACAGTTGTATTTGATACTTGTTTACTAAACTTTAAACTTTTCAAGCTAAATTATATTTTTGATTTATATTAAACTGTTTAACAACAATAAACTGTGATAAGTGGTAATAAACAGTAGTAATAAAAGTAATTTGTATATAACTCTTAGTATGATTTTTTTATAGGAAAAAAGTTTGCTTTTTTTTAATTGATTATAAATAAAGATCATAATAAAGTTTAAATAATCAACTAAATATAAAACTAAAAGTTTCGTTTTCAACTTTATAAGTTTTACATTGATGAAATATCATAAAGAAATCTCCTTTAAGTTTAAGGTTTTAAATTACTTATAGATAAAAGTATTACTATCAAATATTAATAAAAAAATACTTATTTGGTATAAAAACTAGTTTGTTTCTAAATAACTACGGAAAAAATTGACCATAAAACGACTTGATGTTATTTCTAGAAAAATTGCGCCTGGTATCCTATCTTTGAATTGTGAATTTTGAAGGAACAAAATATCTTTTTTGTAGATATGTGTGATAAATATTATTTCTTCTAAATCTATTTAAATTAACATATATCACTTAAAGAGATATTTTTTACTTTTCTAGTAAAAACAAATATTTTTTTTTTAATTTTTAAAATAAATGAGGTTTAAAGTTCTAACAATGTTCATCACTAAATCAGTTTTGTAATACGTGCGCCTCTAGTGAGTAAGTTGAATAAGCTGTTTAGTCAAATTAGAGTTTCCGAGCAAATAATTATAAAGTGGTTTTCTGAATGAACAAACTTATAAGCAAACATCACATTTATTATTTGATGCCGCTGTAAGTGCGGTTTATATAACTATATACTAAGTTATGTTAAAAATAGTTATAATAAAGATACTGTAAAATGATGTAAATTTTGTCAACTTTGTAAAACACAATTTGTACGTCTGTTTTTAAAAATTTAAACTTTTTAAATTAAATAAACTAATTAGTGAAAAAAAAATTAAAACAAACTAACGTAATTTAATTAGTTTATTGAAACGACATATATAAACAACACGTGTGTATGTCAGACATCAATTATTTCAGTGTTTACTCAGATTTTCATGTCTAAAATTAGTTTGTTTCTTATATAAGCAGGTACCTAGTAACCAAAGCGTTTTAACAAATACAAATGGCTTAAAAGTATACTTATGATTGGTAAATGTATAAACTAACAAAACGTTTAGTTGGAATAGTTTAAGCTTTAAAAAGTATAAATATCATAAAATATTATATAATTTTGATATATTTAGAATAACTAAAAAAATTTATATA
The DNA here is from genome assembly GCF_965202585.1 of Thalia democratica. Lineage (NCBI taxonomy): Eukaryota > Metazoa > Chordata > Thaliacea > Salpida > Salpidae > Thalia > Thalia democratica. The sequence goes on from NC_139173.1 coordinate 24,094,624, forward strand.
TGGTTAAAAAGTTATTTGAAATTCATATGTTTTAAACAATATTATTGTTTATTGAAATGTCAAAATTTTTGTACATAAATATATTTTATCTTTGTATTAATTAAACAATGTTTTAAATAAGTTACAACTTTAAAAAAATATATCTTCCTTATTAATGATATAGTACGGCACAGAAAATAATAGAAAAAAGAAGTTAACTTTAAAAATTTTTTGTTTAAACATAAACTTCTGTAGTGCAAAATTTTGTACGCTTTAAGCAATTTATAAATGCATTTATGTATGCTATAATTATTGAAAAGTTATACTAAAATAAGTACATAAAAAAGTATTGGTCTCTGAAGTTTTTCACTTAGGTTCATTAAATTAACAATTATAAAGTTATATGATACTTTAGTTTAATCACAAACGATTTTCAAAATTTACTTAAGTGTTTTATTTGTAATTTAAACTTTTTTAAACTAATTAATTTTATAACGCCTCTAGTGCTCAAAGTTAAAAAGTTTTTTAGAGATAGTCTTTAAAAACATGTATATAACCAAAATAAATTTTAAGTTAAAAACTTTGTATTATCATGAATTTTCAATTCTTTTGAAGAGTCAATGAATCAGATTCGGGCTCTAACAACCAACTTACTTCAAAAAAAAATATCTAGATTTAAAAAAAATTATTGCTAAAAAATAAAGCGATTTAAAACTTATCAAATATTCTTTTATTTTCCCCAATATTACACAAAATAAGAAACTATGAGTGTTTAAGGTAGAGATTAAAACAAAATACTTTAAAAAAATTCTAACGTAAAGTTAAAAATAAGTGACTTATAATAGATGTAAGTTATAATTAAAAATGTAGCTTAAAAATAAACCATAGTTATTTTATTGATGTATTCAAACTTAAAAAGAGAAAAGATATTCAAAAAAAAATTATTGTACATTGATAATTTTTTATTTATAAAGTTAAAAACATAAATTTTTTTTAACGTATCTGTCCTAAATTTGTAAAACTAAACCGCCTACAACTAAACTATTTAAAAGTATTTGTGTTGCAATATTAATTATTATTAATTAATACAATTTATATATGTCACTTAACTATACTTTTTAACATTTTACTTATACAAAACTTTTTTTTTTGTTTTTGCAAATAAATATAGTTCAAAGTTTTAAAAGTATTAATCTCCGAACCAATAGTTATTACGGCCATCATTAACAGAGTTGAGATGTTTCACGCCATCATTAAAAATTAATGAACAATACCGCAAGATCAAAAAAAAAAAACAGCATTCGAGACAATCTTGATTGTCTCGGATGCTGTTGTTGTTTATCTTAAGGTAAAGTACACAAATCAGTATTGTAATACGTGCGCCTCTAGTGAGTAACTTGAGTAAGCAGTTTAGTGAAATTAGAATTTTCAAACATATAATTATTAAGATTTTTGCTAAAAGAACAAGCTTGCTTTCAAGCAAACATTACATTTGTTATTTGATGTCTCTGTAAGTACGGTTTATATATATGTATAAAGACATGTTACAAATAGTTAAAACGAATAAACTTTTAGATAATGCAAACTTTGTCAACTTTTAAGAAGTATAATTTTAAAGTCTATTTTTAAAATAATTCATACATGTTTCTTTTTACTAACCAACTTGATTTAATTAGTATATACAATAACATGAAACACTATATGTGAGTTTGTAGACATCAATTATTTCACTGTTTACTCAGATTTTCATGTTTAAAAGTTTAATTTAAAGTTTATTTAAAAGCAACCTTGATTGTCTCGGATGCTGTTGTTGTTTATCTTAAGGTAAAGTACACAAATCAGTATTGTAATACGTGCGCCTCTAGTGAGTAACTTGAGTAAGCAGTTTAGTGAAATTAAAATTTTCAAACATATAATTATTAAGTTTTTTGCTAAAAGAACAAGCTTTCAAGCAAACATTACATTTGTTATTTGATGTCTCTGTAAGTACGGTTTATATATATGTATAAAGACATGTTACAAATAGTTAAAACGAATAAACTTTTAGATAATGCAAACTTTGTCAACTTTTAAGAAGTATAATTTTAAAGTCTATTTTTAAAATAATTCATACATGTTTCTTTTTACTAACCAACTTGATTTAATTAGTATATACAATAACATGAAACACTATATGTGAGTTTGTAGACATCAATTATTTCAGTGTTTACTCAGATTTTCTTGTTTAAAAGTAACTAATGTTTTATACAAGTATGGCAGTCAATAACAAAATCGTTTTTAACAAATAAATTGCTTTGTAGTAAACTAATTACAGGTAAAACCTAGAAGTAATCAAAACGTTAAGTTTATAAAATACCTTTTTACTGTTTTTCTTTACTGTTAACGATACATTATTAAAATTAAATGTTCTGTTATAAATATTCATAACAGTTTTTAATCCCTTAACAAAAACTTAAATCTTTAAATAAAAGAAAGTACAAGTAAGTTTACTATGAAGAAAAAATGACGCATTGCATAAAACAAAATTAAACACTTCTATAGGTTAGTCATTATTAAATTATTTTATTTAGCTAGAATATTTAAAGTAAAATACACGGAAAATACATATATTAATTAAATCTATTTGTAGATAATTATACTACCTACATATGTATTTTTTATATGTAACAAATGTACATTATTTCATTTTCTATGGTCCTTTCAATATTTTTTTAAAAGGTTGAATTGTTTGAACTTGAGTTCTCCGAATTCGGATAGTCGTGCACCCAGTGTGAACACATGAGGAATCATATGGTATGTGTAGCAAAAAAAAAAACTAAGCAACTACTTCCAATACTTTAAAATTCCGTTTGTTTTTTAAGTTGTATTATATCTGCATACTTAAATATAAAATATAACAATACTAGTGGCAGTTTAAATAACTCTGTACCCCTTTGACGTCGTCACGTGTCGTCCCTGATATTTCTGTTAATTTGCAGATTCGTAACTTTTTTGAGCTAGCTACGTCCCTGCTTCAAACAAATATGTATTTTCCACGAATTTTACTCTAAAATTAATGATAGTTAACTTTCGAGAAATCTGTAACTTTATTTTATGCAATGTATTTTTTTTAAATAACTACGAACAAAATTACGATTGAATTCTTGTTCGGTCGTTTGAAATCACTGCTTTTTACTTTTAGTTTTGTCAAATAAAAAATTACGTTAGTAACAAAAAGTTGTATAGAACTACTGCTATACTTGCATTGTTCATTGTTTGAGCGCTGAATATTAAGAAAATATATTAAAGCTTGCTGCAGTTAAGAGAAACAAGGCTTGAAATCAATGATGCAAAAATTCATCAAAACTGTTAAAATCAATGATGCACCATCTGATCAAAACATAAAAAGACAGTTTAATGTGGCAGTAAGTGTCTAGTGGCAGCTGTGTGAAAGACTACTGATGGAAATCTTATTGAAAGCTTATTTGTGTATGCTATTGTAAATATAGTTTAGATATAGGGTTAATGTTTAAATTGTATGTTAACTGCTTTAAATTATTTGTGTTACATTTTAATGTTTAATAGTTTATTAAACCTTTTATAGTTTATTGCTCACTAGAGGTTTTCAATTAGATTTTAGTTAAGTGTTCAAGTATTTTGATATAGATTTAAATAATTACCATTTCTTAAGTGTTTTATAATTTACTACACTAAAACTTGGTTTATTTTTAAGTTGCACTTTTACCAAGTGATTCAAAAAAGTTTTAAAAGTAATTTGTATTTTTGAAATATAGTGCTTGTATTTCTTTATGGTTATTTTTTATAATAGATACATCACACAAACTGTGTTGTCTAATATGTAAAGTAGTCTAGAGTAGCTCTAAGTACTGACAGATAAGTCCACTGATAAGTTATGAGTTAGCACAAAAACATTTTAACTTTATTATGTCCAATTTAATTAATACAAATACAAAACTACCTGCATATAGTACTAAGCATAAGTGTTAAAGAAAGTCACCCCATCTGCAGGAGAAGTATGAACAAAAAGGTCATGTTGAAAGTTTGCCTACAGACATTATTAAACTTGTATTATGTAAAGAACGGCTTTTAGACAACAAGATATTAGATTAGATAGATTAGATACATTATATCTAAATAACTCGATATTAAAGTAGTTGTGTTTTATAACTCTGTATTGTTTTATGATATTTTTTTATAAAGCCCGAATCTGATTCATAGACCCTTCAAAAGAATTCAAAATTCATGATAGCACAAAGTTCATCCGTAGTAATTGTTTGTTGTTATTATATAACATTAAAGTGGAAACCTTAGTATAACATTTTAACTTTTTTCATAGAAGCGTAATAAAACTTATAACTATCGGAATTGATAAAAGTATAATTAGTTTGTCTGCAAATTTTTAGTAAATGTTTTAATTGAGAGTAATCATAAAACAAAATAACTGTTTTGTGACTTTAAGTATTTTAATAAACATTTAAAACTACTTTATATGTAATATTTTATTATTCTTTTTAAGTCTTGGGCTTACAAATTGTATAATATATTTTAATAAACTTTAAATAACAAGAAAATATTTTATATATAAATTTATTAGGAGCCAAATATGTATATATAATTATTAAATACACGAAACATCAAATTTTATTTTGAATATCATTCTTTCATTTTATAGAGATTTTGTAATATCTTTGATAGATTCGTAACGTTTTTTAACTAGTTACGTCCTTGCTGAAAAGAAACATAAATTTTCAGTGAATTTTACTGAAAATTAATGATGAATAACTTTCGAGAAGCCTATAATTTTATTTCATGTGATGTATTTTTTTATATAACTACGAACAAAGTTACGATTTATTTCCTTTTCGGTCGATAGTATCACAGCCATTTTACTTTAAGTTTTTTTAAATAAAAATTTTCGTTAGTAATAAAAAGTTGTATTGAACTACTGCTATACTTGCATTGTTCATTGTTTGAACGCTGAATATTAAGAGAATATTTAAAGCTTGCTGCAGTTAAGAGAAATGAGGCTTAAAATATATGATGAAAAGTTTATCAATACGTTAAGAATCAATGATGCACCATCTGATCAAAACAAAAAAAGACAGTTCAATGTGGAAGTAAGTGTCTTGTGGTAGCTGTGTTAAAGACTACTGATAGAAATCCTATGAAGAAGTTATTTGTGTATACTATTGTAAGTATAGTTTAGATATAGAGTTAATATTTAAATTGTATGTTAACTGCTTTAAATTATTCTAGTTATATTTAAATATTTAATAGTTTATTAAACATTTTATTGTCTACTACTCACTAAAATACTTATTTAGATTTTAGTTAACTGTTTCAAGTATTTTGTAATAGATTCAAATAATTACCTGTTCTTGAGTGTTTTATAATTTACTGCACTAAAACTTGGTTTATTTTTTAGTTGCACTTTTACCAAGTGATTTATAAAAGTTTTAAAAAAAGATTTTATTATTCAAATATAGTGCTTGTTTTTCTTTATGGTTCTTTTTTAAAATAGATACATCACACAAACTGTGTTCTCTAATATATAAAGTAATCTAGAACAGCTTTAAGTACTGACAGATTAAATCCACTGATAAGCTATGAGTTAGCACAAAAGCATCTTAAACTTATTATGTTCAATTTAAGTAATATAAATACAAAACTACCTGCAGAGGGTCCTAAGCATAAGTGTGTTAGAAAGTCACCTCGTCTGCAGGAGAAGTATGAAAAAAAAGGTTAGGTTGACAGTCTGCCCACAGACGTTATTAAACTTGTTTTATGTAAAGTACGGCTTTTAGACAACAAGATATGTACATTATATCTAATATTTGATTAAATAACTCGATATTAAAGTAGTTGTGTTTTAATACTCTGAACTTTTTTTCATGATATTTTTTGATAGTGCCCGAATCTGATTGATTGACCCTTCAAAAGAATTAAAAATTCATGATAGCACAAAGTTTATCTATAGTTATTGTTTCTTATTATTGTATAACATTAAAGTGAAAACCTTGGTATAATATTTCCAACTTTTTTCATAGAAGCGTAATAATAATTTTAAAAATTAAAATTTAAAAAAGTACAATACATTTATCTTCGAGTTTTTATTGTTTTTTCAATTTAAAGTAATCATAAACACAAAAAACTGTTTTATTACTTTCAGTATTTTAATAAACATTTAAAACTACATTACATCTAATATTTTATTCTTCTATTTAAGTTTTCGAATTTACATATTGTATGATACTTTTTTGATTAAATTCTAAACACTAAGAAAATATTTTATATACAAGTTTATTAGGAATTAAATATGTATATATAATTCTTAAAATACATAAAAAATCAAAAATTTATTTTGAATATCGTATCTTTATTTTATAGAGTTTTTGTAATATCGTTAAAAGATCAACTTATTAAAACAAAAGACAATGTTCTTTATATAACCAGTATGTTTAAATCAGTATGTTAAACTTTAACAACATAAAGTTTACACTAAAGAAATTTTCTTTTACAAGCTTTAAGTTTTGAATTTTTACATTTTACATATAATTAATTTTCTCGTAAAACAGATTGTACTTTAGAAAGCTGTCTTGTTCAATTAATGCCTTTTAGACATAAAAGTAAAAAGTTTATACACTGAAACAGTTAATGTCAAACAAGCAGAATTGCTATTTTCTTACTTTAATATTAAAAATAACTATTAATTACCTAGTTAGAATTATAAGTTTATTTATTTAGACGAAACAAACTAACAAAATTGACAAAAGAAGAATTATCTTACAGTATTATTATTGTATCTATTTCTAATTTTTTTCTTACATGTTTATATATCTACACCGCATTTATAGCAGCGTCAAATATCAACTTTGATGTTTGCTTATTTGTCTACAATTTAAGCAAACCATTTTACAGATAATTACTCTATAGTTCTAACACTACTAAGCTTCTCATTATTTTACTCACTAAAAGTGTATGCATTACATTACTAGTTTGGTGACCTATAGCTAAAAGAAAAGTTATACAGAAATATCACAGTTTTAATGTTTTTTTGTACTAATCAAATATTTCACAAAGTTATTAAGCAGAATGTAAGAAAAATAAAAATTTTATTAATCATAGATGTTTTTTTAACTTTTATTGTTGCTGCTTTAATGTGTATATCATGAAGACACTCACGTTTGTTTTTTTGATTTTAACTTAGTTTAAACTAGCTAAAGTATTATGACGAATTTTTACTATAAGAAATAAAAAAATACTTTCTAAATAAAAATAAATTTAAATTGACTTGCGTTTTTGTCACGTTTAAAATCATAAGTATGTAAATATATCACTTATTTGGTTAAAAAAGATATTTTTAATAAAAACTTAATGCAATCATTATCATTTAATTTTTTGGAAATTTATTTGCAGTTAAAATCTGAATCTGAAATTTTACGCTATAGAATATTTTTTTCCAATCTTTTAACTTTTATTTTTTACGTTCTACAAATAATTAATATGCTCGCAAAACAGTTTGTACTTTAGAAAGCTGTCTTGTTAAATGAATGCTTTTAAGACATAAAAGTAAAAAGGTTATACACTGAAACGGTTAATCTCTTACAATTAGAATTGCTATTTTCTTACTTTATTATAAAAATAACTATAATAATTACCTTGTTAAAAATAAACATATATTAATATAAACGTAACAAACTAACAAATTGACAAAAGCAGAGTCCTTTAACATATTATTATTGTATCTATTTCTAATTGTATTTCTTACATGTTTATATAGTTACACTGCATTCACAGCAGCGTTCAAATATCACCTTTGATGTTGCTTATAAGTTTACATTTTAAGAAAACCATTTTACGATTATTTTTTCTATAGTTCTAACTTGACTAAGCTGCTAATAATTTTACTCACTAAAAGTGTATGCATTACATTACTAATTTGGTGACGAATAGTTAACAAAAAAGTTATTAATCTAGAAATATCACAGCTTTAATGTTTGTTTTTAGTAGTCAAATTTTTTTCAAAAACTTATTAAGTATAAAGTAACAATAAATTAAAATTAAAACTGTATTAAATATAGATATGTTTTAAAATAATGATTGTTGCTGCTTCAATGTGTATATCATTATGACACCCAGGTTTTTTTTTGTTTTTTACTTAACTTAAACTAGCTAAGGTATTAAAAATAAATTTCTACTATAAGAAATTAAAAAATAGTTTCTTTATAAAAATTAATTTAAATTGACTCGCTTTTTTGTCACTTTTTTAACCATGAGTACGAAATTATATCACTCATTTAGTTAGAAAGAAAATATTTTCGATAAAAACTTATTGAAATCATGATCATTTAATTATTTTCGAAATTTATTTGCAGTTTTTAAGATAATCATATGGTTGTTTTAATTCTATAAGTTACAAATCATTTAATTTAAAATGATTGCACATTAAGATTCTAGATTTTTTTATTTGTTTGTCAGAGTTCGAATCTGATTCACTAACTCTGTTAAAGAATTAATTGTTTATGATAATACTAATTTATTGAACAAAAGTATAGTTTGCTAATATACAAATTTGAAGTGATTACTTAATAACTAATATAGATTTTGGTCATTAAAGGCGTTATAAAACTAAGTAGGTTTTTTATTTGATAAACGAAAAACTTAATTTTTATAATTATTTAAAAAGCAATTTTCATTAAACTTGAGTTTCATACAACTTTATTGAAATTAACATAATGAGCTTAAATAAAAACTTTCCAGACCAATACTTTCTAAATTAACCGTTTTAAAAAAACTTTATAATGTTAATAACATACAATTGTACTTACTTACAAATGCTTTTAGCAATATAAAGTTATGCGCTTCTTATTTCTACCGGAAGTAATAATCAAACAAGGCTTTAACAAAAGTTGACTTTTGTGCAATACGTTTTTATTTAAACTTGCTATCGCATTAATAAGGCTAACTTTGATTTTTTCAAAGAATATTGTCTACAACACATTTTTCAAAAATAAACAGTTAATATATAATTATGTAGAAACTTTAGACATTTCAATAAACAAATTTGTTGTTTTAAAATCGTTAATTTGTTTAAAACTATTTAACCATAGCTGTATATCTTTCTTTGTACATAATTTAAAATTTATGCTGTTTTACACCGTTTTGAGCTTAAAATTGGAAAACTTTGTCTGTAATTAAAATTGTTAACAATAACAAAAAAAAAATTAACTTAAATTAGTTACAAAACCATGTATATTCATTCAAATCCTAATAAATTGAATCTTGTCACAAAAAACTTATTTTAATTCATAAATTATTAGTATACTTTTTTTTTTATAAACTTAAAACTAACTGTGTTTTAACCTATTTCAAGTACTTTAAGATTTTGAAGTACTAAGTAATAATAACGACAGTTTTACTTTTAGTAAAACTGTATATTTTCTACGTGTTCTACGTTAAAGTTTCATGATAAATAGATTTTATAATTAACTAGTATTATTAATAAAACATATGTTTTTATTTTAGGCATTGCGTTTATTCTTAGTCGTAGATTTACATTTTTATTTATTGTTTACAGATTTAAGGTTTTATTGAAAGATTTAAAACTTTTATAAATATTTAAAACAAAATATTTATTTTTGATAAACTATACTTACCACTAAGCAAAAACATTAAAAATTTATTTTTCAAACTTCATAACTATTTCTACGTTTTACCTTAAATTATTTTGAAGTTCTAGAAAATTTCAGGGTGATTTAGGATAACTCAATATACTTTGACTATTTAAAGCTCTGAAAAAATCGGGACAGCTTTTGTTTTTTTAAAAGACTAATGATAGTTTTTATTGTTTTTATCTGATAATAACAAACCATTTAGCAAATAACTTCAAAACCGTAAATAGTTATATTAAAACTATAAATTTAACCCTAGTTGACTCATTTTTGAATAAACTTGCAATTTTTATGAGCTTATTTTAAATGAAAATTGTTATAGTTTTCACAAGTGTCATCACATAAGGAATCATATGGTATGTGTAGCAAAAAAATGTCAATAAATACTTCCAATACATAAAAATTTCATTTGTTTTCTAAGTTTTAATGTATCTGCCTACTTTAATATAAAATATACCAATACTAGTGGCAGTTTAAATTACTCTGTACCCCTTATGACGTCGTCACGTGTCGTCCCTGATATTTCTGTTAATTTGCAGATTCGTAACTTTCACGTCCCTGCTTCAAACAAATATGTATTTTCCACGAATTTTACTTGAAAACTAATGATAGTTAACTTTCAAGAAACCTGTAACTTTTCTTTATGCGATGTATTTTTTTAAATAAGTACGAACAAAATTACGATTTATTTTCTGTTCGGTCGTTTGCAATCAATGTCATTTTACTTTCGGTTTTGTAAAATGAAAAATTACGTTAGTAACAAAAAGTTGTATTGAACAACTGCTATACTTGCATTGTTCATTGTTTGAACGCTGTATATTAAGAGAATATTAAAAGCTTGCTGCAGTTATGAGAAATGAGTCTTAAAATCAATTATGCAATATTTCATCAATGCAGTTAAAATCAATGCACCATTAGATCAAAACATAAAAAGACAGTTTAATGTGGCAGTCAGTGTCTAGTGGCAGCTGTGTGAAAGACCACTGATAGAAATCTTATTGAGAAATCTTATTAAAAACTTATTTGTGTATGTTATTGTAAGTATAGTTTATTATTAGAGTTAATATTTAAACTGTATGTTAACTGCTTTAAATTATTTGAGTTACATTTTAATGTTTTATAGTTAATCGAACCTTTTTTAGTATTATGCTCACTAAAAACTTGTATTTAATTTTCAATTTACTGTTTCAAGTATTTTGATATAAATTTAAATAATTACCAGTTCTTTTGTGTTTTATAAATTACTGCACTTCTTTCTAAGTTTTACTTTTACTAAGTGATTTATAGAAGTTTTAAAAGTAATTTTTATTTTTAAAATATAGTACTTGTATTTCTTTTATGGTTCTTTTTAATAACAGATACATCACACAAACTGAGTTGTCTTATATATTAAGTAGTCTACAATAGCTCTAAGTACTGATAGATAAGTCCACTGATAAATTATAAATTATCACAAAAGCATTTTAAATTTAGTATGTTCAATTTAAGTAATATAAATACAAACTGCCTGCAGAGGGTCCTAAGCACAAGTGTGTTAGAAAATCACCCCGTCTACAGGAGAAGTATGAACAAAAAGGTCAGGTTGACAGTCTGCCCACAGACGTTGTTAAACTTGTATTATGTAAAGAATGGCTTTTAGTCAACAAGATATGTACACTACATCTAAAGTTCTATTTAATAACTCGATAACAAAGTAATAGTGTTTGAATACTCTGAGCTTGTTTTATGATATTTTTTGATAGAGCCCGATTCTGATTCATTGACTATTTAACATAATTAAAAATTTATGATAGCACAAAGTATATCTATAGTAATTGTTTCTTGTTATTTTAAAACAGTATAGTAAAAACCTTTGTATAATATTTGAACTTTTAGCAAAGATGCATAATAAAACTTATAAATATTGGAATTGAAAAAAGTACAGTATATTTATATTTAAGTTTTAATTATTATTTCATTTTAAAGTAATCATAAAACAAAATAATGTTTTGTGACTTTTAGTACTATAATAAACATTTAAAACTACATTACATCTAATATTTTATTCATCTATTTAAGTTTTGAAACTTACATATAGTATAGTATAATATTTTTTGATTAAATATTAAATAGCAAGAAAATATTTCATATATAAGTTTGTTAGGAATAGTGATGTACCGGACCCACAATTTCGGGTCCGGCCGGACCCGGATCCGGACTTTTTTTTCAAGTTAGAATCCGGCCGGAACCGGACCCGGACTTTTTTTTTAAATTAGAATCCGGCCGGAACCGGACCCGGACTTTTTTTTCAAATTAGAATCCGGCCGGAACCGGATCCGGACTTTTTTTTCAAAATAGAATCCGGCCGGATCCGGATATCAGACAAAAATGGCAATATCCGGCCGGACCCGGACCCGGATAGTGAGTTCGCTACATCACTAGTATAAACTAGCCTGAGTCAGAATGAGGTTTTTAAAAACTGAAAAAAAAGAACTTTAATCTAATAATAAGTAGAACAGCTAGCCACAAGGTTTACAAATTTAGGTGTTATTTACAATTAAAAATCTAAAATTAAGTTCTTGAACAAAATACACTAAAAAAATTACCAAATGTTGAAAACTGGATCAGCTCAAACTCATTCAAAATTTAAAAGAAAACTAGCCTGAGTTTTTGTAAAAAACTAAACTAGCCTGAGGCAGTCCAAGATTTTCTGAAATTCCCAAAAATTTTCAAACTAGCAGGGTTGCCACCGTTTAAGTCAATAAAACTAGCTAGAGTGAGTATAAACAAGCCTGCGTCAGAATGAGGTTTTTAAAAACTGAAAAAAAAAATTTAATCTAATAATCAGTAGAACAGCTAGCAAAGGTTGACAATTTAATAGTAAAGTTGTGGACTGATTGTGGTACACTTAACTTATTAGTACTACCCATCATAATTAAATCTTACCTTATTTAATCAATATCTAACAAATACTAAATTCTAACTTAGACTACTTTCTAAAATCAGACATGACAGTTTTGAGTGATGAATCTTTTATATAAAACACAACAAGAAATACTAGCATATACAAAATTATTAATTACTTTGGTAACACTTTAAAAACTGGAAGCTATTTAAATCTATATCAAAAGACTTAAAACAATAAACTTAAAATTAAATAACACTTTTAGTAAAGAAGAAACTGTAAAATTTTTAATAAACTGTTAAACTATAAACCTGGCTTAAATATTTAAACAATTAAACACCAGTTGAAATATTCAATTTTAAAACAAAACACTACTTACAATAAGCATTCACTAAAAAATTCAAGATTTGTTGCTTCAAGCTGCACACCAAACTAACTAACTGCTTACATATAAACTGCCTGTCATGTTCTGATGTTTTGTTGCATCAGTATTTAGTTTGAAACATTTCGTCATATGATTATCATTGGCTCGTACATTCAACCGTATTAACTCTAAATATTCTCTGAGCTCAACTTTAAACAATAAATAATGCAGGTATTCATTCAAAAATTTTCGATTTTACAACATATGTAAAGAGTTGCATTTCTGAAATATTTATCTCATAGTTTAAATGTAAACAAATGTAAATTAGTCACGTGTACAAAATGAGCCAATCACGGTAGGTGTTAAATTTTAACTGACGAAAATGACACTTATAAATTTACACAGGGTTGGTTTTTGAAAAAATACTTATCAGTATGCTCTTTTTTACTAACTAGATCCGGGTCCGGCCGGATCTCTGTTAGGATCCGGCCGGACCCGGACCCGGACTTTTTTTTCAAATTAGGATCCGGCCGGAAGCGGATCCGGACTTTTTTTTCAAATTAGAATCCGGCCGGAACCGGATCCGGACTTTTTTTTCAAATTAGAGTCCGGCCGGATCCGGATATCAGACAAAAATGGCAATATCCGGCCGGACCCGGACCCGGACAGTGAGTCCGGTACATCACTAGTTAGGAATGAAATATGTTAATATAAATCTAAAAAAAGAGATTTTTTTGTAATATCGTTAACGGAATTAGTTATTAAAAAGAAAGAGACTTTTCTTTAAATAGTCAGTATGTTAAGCCTGAACAATAAAAAGTTTACACTAAATTTTTTTTTTCAATTTTTAAGATTTTATTTTTCACGTTTTACAATTAACTAATATGCTCGCTAACCAGTTTGTACTTTGAAAGCTGTCTTGTTAAATGAATGCCTTTAAGATATAAAAGTAAAAAGATTATACACTTAAACAGTTAATGTCTTACATTCATAATTGCTATTTTCTTACTTTATTATAAAAAATAACTAAAATAATTACCTAGTTAGAAACATACTTTTATTAATATAGACGAAACAAACTAACAAAATTGACAAAAGCAGAATTCTCTTACAGTATTGTTATTGTATCTGTTTCTAATTTTAATTCTTACATATTTATATATTTAAACCGCATTTACAGCAGCGTTAAATATTTACCTTTTATTTTGCTTGTAAGTTTACAATTTAAGCAAACCATTTTACAGATATTTACACTCTTAAGTTCTAACTTGACTAAGCTGCTCATTATTTTACTCACTAAAGGTGTATGCATTACATTACTAATTTGGTGACCAATAGTTAAAAAATATCTAAGCTTTAATGTTTGTTTTTACTAGTGAAATATTTTTAAAAACCTATTATGCATAAAGTAACAATAAATTAAAATTAAAACTTTATCAATCATAAATATATTTTAAAATTATGATTATTGCTGCTTCAATGTGTATATTATTAAGACACCCAGGTTATTTTTTTTTTTATTTTTTACTTATTCTAAACTAGCTTAAGCATTAAAAACAATTTTTTATTATAAGAAATTAAAAATACTTTCTGAATAAAAAAAACTTGAATTGACTTGCGTTTTTGTCACGTTTTTAACAATGGGTACGAAAGTATATCACTTATTTAGTTAAAAACAATATATTTTTAATGAAACTTACTGCAATCATGATCATTTAATATTTTTGAAATTTGATTGCAGTGTTTAAAATAATTATGTGTTTGTCTTACATCTACAGTTATAAATAACTTAATTTTGAAACGATAGCACATTAAAACTCTAGATTTTTTATTTTTTTGTCAGAGTACGAGTTTAGTTCACTGACCCTTCAAAAGAATTCAAAGTTCATGAAAATACAAATTAATTGAACAAAATTATAGTTTGCTAAAATACAACTTTGAAGTGAATACCTTGATAACAAATACAAATTTTAGTCATTTAGGCGTTATAAAACTAATTAGGTTTTTATTTGATAAACGAAAAGTTAAAGTTTTATAATTATTTGTAAAGCATTTTTTATTAAACTTGAATTTAATACAACTCTATTGTAATTATCATAATGAGCCTTAATGAATCTTTCTAGACCAACAATTTTTAAATTATTCGTTTTAACAAAACTTTATAATGTTAATAACATACATTTGTACTTACTTACAAGTGCTTTCATAAAATGCTTTTAGCAATTCAAAGTTATGCGCTTCCTATTTCTACCGGAAGTAATGACCAAACAAGGCTTTAACAAAAGTTGACTTTTGTGTAATAGATTTTTCGTTAAACGTGCTATCGCATTAGTAAAGCACACTTTGTTTTTTTTCAAATAATATTGTTTACAACATACTTTTTAAATAGCAACAGTTAATATATATTTTTGTACAAACTTTAGATGTTTTAATAAACAAAAATTGTTGTTTGAAAATCGAAAATTTGTTTAAAAAATATCTAACCATAGTTGTATAAAAATTTTTATCTTTCTTTAACCATAATTCAATATTTTATGCTGTTTTACACCTTTTTGAGCTTAAAATCGGGAAACTTTGTCTGTGATAAAAATTGTTAATAATAACATAAAATATTGACATAAATTACTTAAAAAAACATGTATATTCTTTTAAATCCTAATAAATTGAATCTTGTTCCAAAAATTTATTTTAATTCATAAAGCATTATAAGTAGAACTTTTAGTTTAAACTTAAAACTAACTCTGTATTATCTTATATCAAGCACTTTAATCTTTTGAAGTACCGAGAAATAATAACGACGTTTTACTTTTAGTGAAACTGTTTATTTCCTACTTGTTCTACTTTTAAAACTTCAAGATAAATACATTTTATTAATGATTAGTATTTTTAATAAAACATTTGGTTTATTTTATGCCTTGTGTTTTTTCTTAGTCGTAGATTTTTATTTTTATTTATTGTTTACAGGTATAAGTTTTTATTAAAAGATTTAAAAATTCTAAAAACATTTATTATTCATATTTAACTTTGATAGATTATTCTTACCATTAAACAAAATCATTAAAAAGTTATTTTTCAAACTACATTTATAACTATTTCTAGGTTTTACTATTAATTACTACTTTGACTTATTTCAAATCTGAATAAGTCAAGACAGATTTTGTTTTTTAAAAACTAACGATAGTTTTTATAGTTTTTATCTGATAAAAACAAAAAATTTAGCAAACTACTTCAGAAATGTTAATAATATTATCAAAACTATAAATATGAACCCTAGTCGACTTATTTTTAAATAAACTTGTAATTTTAATGAACTTATTTTGAATGAAAATTGTTATGGTTCAAGCAAATGACAACACATGAGAAATCATATGGTATGTGTAGCAAAAAAAATAACAACTATTTCCAATACTTTAAATTTTAAGTTTTAATAATTTAAGTCTTAATATAAATGCATACTTTAATATATAATATAACAATACTAGTGGTAGTTTAAATTACTCTGTACCCCCTTTGACGTCGTAACGTGTCGTCCCTGATGTTTCTGTTAATTTGCAGATCCGTAACTTTTTTGAGCTAGCTACGTCCCTGCTTCAAACAATTATGTAATTTCAGCGATTTTTCTTGAAAATTAATGATAGTTAACTTTCGAGAAACCTGTAACTTTGGTTTATGCGATGTATTTTTATAAATAAGTACGAACAAAATTACGATTTATTTACTGTTCGGTCGTTTGCAATTATTGCCTTTTTACTTAAAGTTTTGTAAAATGAAAAATTACTTTAGTAATTAAAAGTTGTATTATACTATTGCTATACTTGCATTGTTCATTGTTTGAACGCTGGATATTAAGAGAATATTCAAAGTTTGCTGCAGTTATGAGAAATGAGGCTTAAAATCAATGATGCAAACTCTCATCAATGCAGTTAAATCAATGATGCAACATCTGATCAAAAAATAAAAAGACAGTTTAATGTGGCAACCAGTGTCTAGTGGCAGCTGTGTGAAAGACAACTGATAGAAATCTTATTGAGAACTTATTTGTGTATGCTATTGAAAGTATAATTCAGATATAGAGTTAATATTTAAACTGTATGAAAATTGCTTTAAATTATTTGAGTTACATTTTAATGTTTAATAGTTAATCGAATCTTTTTTAGTATTATGCTCACTAAAATTTGTATTTAATTTTCAATTTACTGTTTCAAGTATTTTGATATAAATTTAAATAATTACCAGTTCTTATGTGTTTTATAATTTACTGCACTAAAACTTGGTTTATTTTTAAGTTTCACTTTTACTAAGTGATTTATAAAAGTTTTAAAAGTAATTTGTATTTCTAAAATATAGTACTTGTATTTCTTTATCAAGAAGTTTACAAGAAGTTTTAAAAATATTAATGAAATACAATTTACAAGAAGTTTATAACTTTAAATTCGGCAATTAGTATTTATAAAAAACTGCAAACGAAAATGCGTTTCAATTCTTTTTTAGTCGTTTGCAATTGTTAAGCCTTTTTGCTTTAAGTTTTATTAAGTTAAAACTTACTTAGTAACAAAAAACAACAATTTTTTTTTTACAAATATGTGTGAATCAAATATTTTAACATACATTTTTTTTTATACTCGAGGCAAGTAGCTTGGTACATTTCTGCAAATCTGCAGAAAATTATATATTTTTGCGAAAAAGCGCACTTTTCTTCCAGTTTCTTTGCTTAAAAAGACCTCACTTTCTTAGATATTAGTATTCATCTATACTTAAGTTTGCTCTCTTAAAGGATAATTTATCTTTATAAAAGATCTTAAGCACTTTTAGTGTCTTGGAAAAATTTATAACTTAAATACCATTAAAAAATAATAATTTATTATCTCAGACTTCTTTTATCAAATGCAAACCACAGTGAATTTTTTTTTGATTTTACAGATTTTATCAAATGTATTAGAATAAAAAAATGAAAAAGAAAGAGATTGTTTTATTATTAATTTCGTGCTATTATTGTTAAGTTCATAGTAAAAGTTACTAAAAATATCAAACTATGATTTAATCAAATGAGTTCTCTGAGTGGAATGTTGCAAAATAGAAACTCAGTGGTTGTCACGTATATAAATAAAAGAAAGCATTTCAAATATAAATAATTTTTAAAGTTTAATCAAAAACCTTTATTATATAACATCAGAAAAAGTATACCACCAGACAAATAGATTGTATCATAAAAAACTAATTAAAAGCTCAACAATTTGAACATTTCCTTTAAAATAATATTTATAAGCTATAAATATTTTGTATAGAATTAAAGATTTTGTTATTTATTTGAAACTAGTTTCATAAATTTTATATTTGTGTGATTAAATTTGAAAATACGTTTTTTAGCTAGGATTAAACACTTTTTTTGTATTAAATCTATTTTTACCCTTAGTTAGGTTGTGTAAACATTTAAATTTAAGTATCACTTAAAGGCCGTATAGGGGTTGTGCATTTATTTTTCAGATTAGTTTTGTCTATTAATTAAAAACTCAGACTATTAATGATTTTCGAGAACAAAATGATAAATTAGTTTTGAAATAGATTTAGTTCAGTTTTTTTTTTATTATTATTGATTATCTCCGAATTTTAAACTGTATATTAAAACAGGGGTCTGCAAGTGAAAAAAAAATTTTTTATTTATAATTTAGGAAAAAAAATCTATGTTTTTTTTTAATACTTCAATATATAAATTCTATCAGGATACTTTGAAGTTATAGAACATTTCAGGATGTTTCAGGACAACTCAATATACTTTGACTTTTTTAAACTTTGAATAAGTCAGGACAGCTTTAGTTTTTTATAATACTAATGATAGTTTTAATAGCTTTTATCTGATAAAAGCAAAAAAATTAGCAAAACACTTCAGAAATGTAAATAATTTTATCAAAACTGTAAGTATGAACCCTAGTTGACTTATTTTTAAATAAACTTGTAATTTTCATAAACTTATTTTGAATTAAAATTGTTATGCTTTTTACAAGTGTCAACACATAAGGAACCATATGGTATTTGTAGCAAAAAAAACTCAACAATTACTACCAACACTTTGAAATACATTTGTTTTTTAAGTTTTAATATTTCTGCATAATTTAATATAAAATATAACAATACAAGTGGTAGTTTAAATTACTCTGTACCCCTTTGACGTCGTCACGTGTCATCCCTGATGTTTCTGTTAATTTGCAGATTCGTAACTTTTTTGAGCTAGCTACGTCGTTGCTTCAAACACATATGTATTTCCGCGAATTTTACTTGAAAATTAGTAATAAACAACTTTCGAAAAACCTGTAACTTTATTTTATGTGATGTATTTTTTTAAAACACTTTGAACAAAATTGCGATTTGTTTCCTGTTCGGTCGTTTGCAATCAATGCCATTTTACTTTAAATTGTAAAATAAAAAATTACGTTAGTAACAAAAAGTTGTATTCAACTTCTGCTATGCTTGCATTGTTCATTGTTTGAACGCTAAATATTAATCGAATATTTAAAGCTTGCTGCAGTTATGAGAAATGAGGCTTAAAATCAATGATGCAAACTCTCATCAATGCAGTTAAAATCAATGATGCACCATCTGATCAAAACATAAAAAGACAGTTTAATGTGGCAGTCAGTGTCTAGTGGCAGCTGTGTGAAAGACAACTGATAGAAATCTTATTGGGAACTTATTTTTGTATGTTATTGTAAGTATAATTCAGATATAGAGTTAATATTAAAGTTGTATGTTAACCGCTTAAAATTATTTAAGTTATATTTAATGTTTAATAGTTTATTAAGCATTTTATAGTCTATTGCGCACTAAATTATTTTATTTAATTTTTAGTTAATTGTTTCAATAATTTTGATATATATTTAAATAATTACCTGTTCTTAAGTGTTTTATAATTTACTGCACTAAAACTTGAATTCTTTTTAAGTTGCACTTTTACCAAGTGATTTATAAAAGTTTTAAAAGTAACTTATACCTTTTAAATATAGTCCTTGTATTTTTTTATGGTTGTTTTTTATAATAGATACATCACACAAACTGTGTTGTCTAATGTATAAAGTAGTCTAGAATAGCTCTACGTACTGATAGGTAAAATCCACCGATAAGTTTCAAGTTAGCAAAGTGTCTTAAATTTATTATGTTCAATTTAAGTAATATGAATACAAAACTGCCTGCAGAAGGTCCTGTATTTTATCCTATTTCAAGTACTTAAAGCTTTTGAAGTATCAGGAATAATAACGATTTTTTACTTTTAGTAAAACTGTTTAATTTCTAGGTGGTATACTTTAAAATTTCATGATAAATAGAATTTATTAATGATTAGTTTTTTTAGTAAAACAATTGTTTTTATTTTAGGCATTACGTTTTTTTTAGTCGTAGATTTTTTATTTTATTTATTGTTTACAGGTTAAAGTTTTTATTGAAAGATTTAAAACATTTATAAATATTTAAAATAAAATATTTAGCTTTGACAAATTATACTTACCACTGAACAAATTTATTTATAACCTATTTTTCAAACTTTAAAAATAACTATTTCTTTATTTTACCATTAATTTTTTTGATGTTCTAGAATATTTCAGAATGTTTCAGGACAAATAAATATATTTTGACTTTTCAAACTCTGAATAAGTCAGGACAGCTTTTGTTTAAAAAAAACTATATATAGTTTTAATAGCTAGTATCTAATAAAAGCAAACAATTTAGCAAATTACTCCTAAAATGTAAATAATTTTATCAAAACTAATAATATGGACCCTATTTATCTTATTTTTGGATAAACTTGTAATTTTCATAAACTTATTTTGAATGAAAATTGTTATGGTTTTCAAAATTTTCAACACATGAGGAATCCTATGGAGGTATGTGTAGCAAAAAAATGTCAACAAATACCTCCAATAATTTAAAATTCCGTTTGTTTTCTAAGTTTTAATATTTCTGCATACTTTAATATAAAATATAACAATACTAGTGGTAGTTTAAATTACTCTATACCCCTTTGATGTCGTCACGTGTCGTCCCTGATATTTCTGTTAATTTGCAGATTTTAACTTTCACGTCCCTGCTTCAAACAAATATGTATTTTCCACGAATTTTACTTGAAAACTAATGATAGTTAACTTTCAAGAAACCTGTAACTTTTCTTTATGCGATGTGTTTTTTTAAATAAATACGAACAAAATTACGATTTATTTCCTGTTCGGTCGTTTGCAATCAATGACATTTTACTTTCGGTTTTGTAAAATGAAAAATTACGTTAGTAACAAAAAGTTGTATTGAACAACTGCTATACTTGCATTGTTCATTGTTTGAACGCTGTATATTAAGAGAATATTAAAAGCTTGCTGCAGTTATGAGAAACAAGGCTTGAAATCAATAATGCAATATTTCATTAATGCAGTTAAAATCAATGATGCAAACTCTCATCAATGCAGTTAAATCAATGATGCAACATCTGATCAAAACATAAAAAGACAGTTTAATGTGGCAAACAGTGTCTAGTGGCAGCTGTGTGAAAGACCACTGATAGAAATCTTATTGAGAACTTATTTGTGTATGCTACTGTAAGTATAGTTAAGATATAGAGTTAATATTTAAGATGTATGTTAACTGCTTTAAATTATTTGAGTTACATTTTAATGTTTTATAGTTAATCGAACCTTTTTTAGTATTATGCTCACTAAAAACTTGTATTTAATTTTCAATTTACTGTTTCAAGTATTTTGATATAAATTTAAATAATTACCAGTTCTTATGTGTTTTATAATTTACTGCACTAAAACTTAGTTTGTTTTTAAGTTTTACTTTTACTAAGTGATTTATAAAAGTTTTAAAAGTAATTTTTATTTTTAAAATATATTATTTGTATTTCTTTTATGGTTCTTTTTAATAACAGATACATCACACAAACTGAGTTGTCTTATATATTAAGTAGTCTACAATAGCTCTAAGTACTGATAGATAAGTCCACTGATAAATTATAAATTATCACAAAAGCATTTTAAATTTAGTATGTCCAATTTAAGTAATATAAATACAAACTGCCTGCAGAGGGTCCTAAGCACAAGTGTGTTAGAAAATCACCCCGTCTACAGGAGAAGTATGAACAAAAAGGTCAGGTTGACAGTCTGCCCACAGACGTTGTTAAACTTGTATTATGTAAAGAATGGCTTTTAGTCAACAAGATATGTACACTACATCTAAAGTTCTATTTAATAACTCGATAACAAAGTAATAGTGTTTGAATACTCTGAGCTTGTTTTATGATATTTTTTGATAGAGCCCGATTCTGATTCATTGACTATTTAACATAATTAAAAATTTATGATAGCACAAAGTATATCTATAGTAATTGTTTCTTGTTATTTTAAAACAGTATAGTAAAAACCTTTGTATAATATTTGAACTTTTAGCAAAGATGCGTAATAAAACTTATAAATATTGGAATTAAAAAAAGTACAGTATATTTATATTTAAGTTTTAATTATTATTTTATTTTAAAGTGATCATAAAACAAAAAAATGTTTTGTGACTTTTAGTACTATAATAAACATTTAAAACTACATTACATCTAATATTTTATTCTTCTATTTAAGTTTTGAAACTTACATATAGTATAGTATAATATTTTTTGATTAAATATTAAATAGCAAGAAAATATTTCATATATAAGTTTGTTAGGAATGAAATATGTTAATATAAATCTAAAAAAAGAGATTTTTTTGTAATATCGTTAACGGAATTAGTTATTAAAAAGAAAGAGACTTTTCTTTAAATAGTCAGTATGTTAAGCCTGAACAATAAAAAGTTTACACTAAATTTTTTTTTTCAATTTTTAAGATTTTATTTTTCACGTTTTACAATTAACTAATATGCTCGCTAACCAGTTTGTACTTTGAAAGCTGTCTTGTTAAATGAATGCCTTTAAGATATAAAAGTAAAAAGATTATACACTTAAACAGTTAATGTCTTACATTCATAATTGCTATTTTCTTACTTTATTATAAAAAATAACTAAAATAATTACCTAGTTAGAAACATACTTTTATTAATATAGACGAAACAAACTAACAAAATTGACAAAAGCAGAATTCTCTTACAGTATTGTTATTGTATCTGTTTCTAATTTTAATTCTTACATATTTATATATTTAAACCGCATTTACAGCAGCGTTAAATATTTACCTTTTATTTTGCTTGTAAGTTTACAATTTAAGCAAACCATTTTACAGATATTTACACTCTTAAGTTCTAACTTGACTAAGCTGCTCATTATTTTACTCACTAAAGGTGTATGCATTACATTACTAATTTGGTGACCAATAGTTAAAAAATATCTAAGCTTTAATGTTTGTTTTTACTAGTGAAATATTTTTAAAAACCTATTATGCATAAAGTAACAATAAATTAAAATTAAAACTTTATCAATCATAAATATATTTTAAAATTATGATTATTGCTGCTTCAATGTGTATATTATTAAGACACCCAGGTTATTTTTTTTTTTATTTTTTACT